>NW_021703766.1:47990236-48075784 GCF_005190385.1 Monodon monoceros
GCCAGAGCCCCCGAATCAGCGGCTCCTTTAACCCCGTCCTGTCTGAGCAAAAAACAGACGCCCTCCAGCGACCTACACGCAGAGCCAGGGCCAAATCCAAAGCTGAGCCCCTGTGAGCTGTGAGAACAAAGAAGAGAACGGGAAATCTCTCCCAGCAGCCTCAGAAACAGCAGATTAAAAAGCTCCACATCAACTTGATGTACCCTGCATCTGTGGAATACATGAATAGACAACGAGTCATCCCAAATTGAGGAGGTGGGCTTTGAGAGCAAGATCTATGATTTTTTTCCCCCTTTCCTCTTTTTGTGAATGTGTATGTGTATGCTTCTGTGTGAGATCTTGTCTGTATAGCTTTGCTTCCACCATTTGTCCTAGGGTTCTATCCGGCCATTGTTTGTTTTTTTTTTTAAATTTTTTTCTTAATAATTAATTTTAATAACTCTATTATACTTTCTTTCTCTCTCTCTCTCCCCTCTCCTCCCTCCCTCCCTCCCTCTTTCTCTCTTTCTTTCCTTCCTTCCCTCTAGACAACGAGTCATCCCAAATTGAGGAGGTGGGCTTTGAGAGCAACATTTATGATTTTTTCCCCTTTACCTCTTTTTGTGAAGGTGTATGTGTATGCTTCTGTGTAAGATTTTGTCTGTATAGCTTTGCTTCCACCATTTGTCCTAAGGTTCTATCCATCCCTTTTTTTTCTAAATAATTATTTTTTAATTCAATAACTATTATACTTTATTTTATTTTACTGTATCTTCTTTCTTTCTTTTTTCCTTCCTTCCTCCCTCCTTTCTTTCCTTCTTTCCTTCGTTTTCTTTCTTCTTTCCTTCCTTCCTTCCTTCCCTCCTTTCTTTCTTCCTACTTCTACTAATTCTCTCTACTTTGTCTCCCTTTTATTCTGAGCCGTGTGGATGAAAGGCTCTTGCTGCTCCAGCCAGGAGTCAGAGCTCTGCCTCTGAGGTGGGAGAGCCAACTTCAGGACACTGGTCAACAAGAGACCTCCCAGCTCCACATAATATCAAATGGCAAAAATCTCCTAGAGACCTCCATCTTAACACCAGCACCCAGCTTCACTCAACGACCAGCAAGCTACAGTGCTGGACAACCTATGCCAAACAACTAGCAAAACAGGAACACAACCCCACCCATTAGCAGAGAGGCTGCCTAAAATCATAATAAGTCCACAGACACGCCAAAACACACCACCAGACGTGGACCTGCCCACCAGAAAGACAAGATCCAGCCTCATCCACCTGAACACGGGCACTAGTCCCCTCCACCAGGAAGCCTACACAACCCACTGAACCAACCTTAGCCACTGGAGACAGACATCAAAAACAACGGGAACTACAAAACTGCAGCCTGCAAAAAGGAGACCCCCAAACACAGTAAGATAAGCAAAATGAGAAGACAGAAAAACACACAGCAGATGAAGGAGCAAGATAAAAATGCACCAGGCCTAACAAATGAAGAGGAAATAGGCAGTCTACCTGAAAAAGAATTCAGAATAATGATAGTAAAGATGATCCAAAATCTTGGAAATAGAATGGACAAAATGCAAGAAACATTTAACAAGGACCTAGAAGAAATAAATATGAAACAAGCAATGATGAACAACACAATAAATGAAATTAAAAGTACTCTAGATGGGATCAATAGCAGAATAACTGAGGCAGAAGAACGGATAAGTGACCTGGAAGATAAAATAGTGGAAATAACTGCTGCAGAGCAGAATAAAGAATGAAAAGAACTGAGGACAGTCTCAGAGACCTCTGGGACAACATTAAACGCACCAATATTCAAATTATAGGGGTTCCAGAAGAAGAAGAGAAAAAGAAAGGGACTGAGAAAATATTTGAAGAGATTATAGTTGAAAACTTCCCTAATATGGGAAAGGAAATAGTTAATCAAGTCCAGGAAGCACAGAGAGTCCCATACAGGATAAATTCAAGGAGAAATACGCCAAGACACATATTAATCAAACTGTCAAAAATTAAATACAAAGAAAGCATATTAAAAGCAGCAAGGGAAAAATAACATACAAGAGAATCCCCATAAGGTTAACAGCTGATCTCTCAGCAGAAACTCTGCAAGCCAGAAGGGAGTGGCAAGACATACTGAAAGTGATGAAGGAGAAAAACCTGCAACCAAGATTACTCTACCCAGCAAGGATCTCATTCAGATTTGATGGAGAAATTAAAACCTTTACAGACAAGCAAAAGCTGAGAGAGTTCAGCACCACCAAACCAGCTTTACAGCAATGCTAAAGGAACTTCTCTAGGCAAGAAACACAAGAGAAGGAAACGACCTATAATAACGAACCCAAAACAATTTAGAAAATGGGAATAGGAACATACATATCAATAATTACCTTAAATGTAAATGGACTAAATGCTCCCACCAAAAGACAGATTGGCTGAATAGATACAAAAACAAGACCCATATATATGCTGTCTACAAGAAACCCACTTCAGACCTAGAGACACATACAGACTGAAAGTAAGGGGATGGAAAAAGGTATTCCATGCAAATGGAAAACAAAAGAAAGCTGGAGTAGCAATTCTCATATCAGACAAAATAAAGACTATTAGAAGAGACAAAGAAGGACACTACATAATGATTAAGGGATCGATCCAAGAAGAGGATATAACAATTGTAAATATTTATGCACCCAATATAGGAGCACCTCAATACATAAGGCAAAAACTAACAGCCATAAAAGGGGAAATCGACAGTAACACATTCATAGTAGGGGACTTCAACACCCCACTTTCACCAATGGACAGATCATCCAAAATGAAAATAAATAAGGAAACACAAGCTTTAAATGATACATTAAACAAGATGGGCTTAATTGATATTTATAGGATATTCTATCCAAAAACAACAGAATACACATTTTTCTCAAGCGCTCATGGAACATTCTCCAGGATAGATCATATCTTGGGTCACAAATCAAGCCTTGGTAAATTTAAGAAAATAGAAATTGTATCAAGTATCTTTTCTGACCACAACACCATGAGACTAGATATCAATTACAGGAAAAGATCTGTAAAAAATACAAACACATGGAGGCTAAACAATACACTACTTAATAACGAAACGATCATTGAAGAAATCAAAGAGGAAATCAAAAAATACCTAGAAACAAATGACAATGGAGACACAACGACCCAAAACCTATGGGATGCAGCAAAAGCAGTTCTAAGAGGGAAGTTTATAGCAATACAAGCCCACCTTAAGAAGCAGGAAACATCTCGAATAAACAACCTAACCTTGCACCTCAAGCAATTAGAGAAAGAAGAACAAAAAAACCCCAAAGTTAGCAGAAGGAAAGAAATCATAAAAATCAGATCAGAAATAAATGAAAAAGAAATGAAGGAAACAATAGCAAAGATCAATAAAACTAAAAGCTGGTTCTTTGAGAAGATAAAATTGATAAACCCTTAGCCAGACTCATCAAGAAAAAAAGGGAGAAGACTCAAATCAATAGAATTAGAAATGAAAAAGGGGAAGTAACAACTGACTCTGCAGAAATAAAAAAGATCATGAGAGATTACTACAAGCAACTCTATGCCAATAAAATGGACAATCTGGAAGAAATGGACAAATTCTTAGAAATGCACAAACTGCCAAGACTGAATCAGGGAGAAATAGAAAATATGAACAGACCAATCACAAGCACTGAAATTGAAACTGTGATTAAAAATCTTCCAACAAACAAAAGCCCAGGACCAGATGGCTTCACAGGCGAATTCTATCAAACATTTAGAGAAGAGCTAACACGTATCCTTCTCAAACTCTTCCAAAATATAGCAGAGGGAGGAACGCTCCCAAACTCATTCTACGAGGCCACCATCACCCTGACACCAAAACCAGACAAAGATGTCTCAGAGAAAGAACAGGCCAATATCACTGATGAACACAGATGCAAAAATCCTCAACAAAATACTAGCAAACAGAATTCAAAAGCACATTAAAAGGATCATACACCATGACCAAGTGAGGTTTATCCCAGGAGTGCAAGGATTCTTCAATATACGCAAATCAATCAATGTGATAAACCATATTAACAAACTGAAGGAGAAAGACCATATGATCATCTCAATAGATGCAGAAAAAGCTTTTGACAAAATTCAACACCCATTTATGATAAAAACCCTCCAGAAAGTAGGCACAGAGCGAACTTACCTCAACATAATAAAGGCCATATATGACAAACCCACAGCCAACGTCATTCTCAATGGTGAAAAACTGAAACCATTTCCTCTAAGAACAAGAACAAGACAAGGCTGTCCACTCTCACCACTATTATTCAACATAGTTTTGGAAGTCCTAGCCACAGAAATCAGAGAAGAAAAAGAAATAAAAGGAATCCAAATTGGAAAAGAAGAAGCTGTCACTGTTTGCAGATGACATGATACTATACATAGGGAATCCTAAAGATGCTACCAGAAAACTACTAGAGCTAATCAATGAATCTGGTAAAGTAGCAGGATACAAAATTAAGGCACAGAAATCTCTGGCATTCCTATACACTAACAAGCAAAGATCAGAAAAAGAAATTAAGGAAACACTCCCATTTACCATTGCAACAAAAAATAAAATACCTAGGAATAAATCTACCTAAGGAGACAAAAGATCTGTATGCAGAAAACTATAAGACACTGATGAAAGAAATTAAAGATGATACAAACAGATGGAGAGATATACCATGTTCTTGGATTGGAGGAATCGACATTGTGAAAACGACTATACTACCCAAAGCAATCTACAGATCAATGCAATCCCTATCAAACTACTGATGGCATTTTTCACAGAACTAGAACAAAAAATTTCACAATTTGTATGGAAACACAAAAGACCCCGAATAGCCAAAGCAATCTTGAGAAAGAAAAACGGAGCTGGAGGAATCAGGCTCCCCGACCTCAGACTATACTACAAAGCTACAGTAATCAAGACAGTATGGTACTGGCACAAAAACAGAAATATAGATCAATGGAACAGGATAGAAAGCCCAGAGATAAGCCCACGCTCATATGGTTACCTTATTTTTGATAAAGGAGGGAAGAATATACAATGGAGAAAAGACATCTTCAATAAGTGGTGCTGGGAAAACTGGACAGCTACATGTAAAAGAATGAAATTAGGGGCTTCCCTGGTAGCACAGTAGTTAGAATCTGCCTGCCAATGCAGGGGACACAGATTCGAGCCCTGGTCTGGGAAGACACCACATGCCACGGAGCAACTAAGCCCGTGCACCACAACTACTGAAGCCTGTGCACCTAGAGCCTGTGCTCTGCAACAAGAGAAGCCACCACAATGAGAAGCCTGTGCACTGCAACAAACAGTAGCCCCCACTCACCGCAACTAGAGAAAGCCCACGCACAGTAACAGAGAAAGACCCAACAAAGCCAAAATTAAAATAAATAATTTTTTAAAAGAATTAAATTAGAACACTCCCTAACACCATACACAAAAATAAACTCAAAATGGATTAAAGACCTAAATGTAAGGTCAGACACTATAAAACTCTTAGAGGAAAACATAGGCAGAACACTCTATGACACAAATCACAGCAAGATCCTTTCTGACCCACCTCTTAGAGAAATGTAAATAAAAACAAAAATAAACAAGTGGGACCTAATGAAACTTAAAAGCTTTTGCACAGCAAAGGAAACCATAAACAAGACGAAAAGACAGCCCTCAGAATGGGAGAAAATATTTGCAAGTGAAGCAACTGACAAAGGATTAATCTCCAAAATTTACAAGCAGCTCATGCAGCTCAATATCAAAAAAACAAACAACCCAATCCAAAAATGGGCAGAAGACCTAAACAGACATTTCTCCAAAGAAGATACACAGATTGCCAACAAACACATGAAAGGATGCTCAACATCACTAATCACTAGAGAAATGTGAATCAAACTACAATGAGGTATCACCTCACACCAGTCAGAATGGCCATCATCAAAAAGTCTACAAACCATAAATGCTGGAGATGGTGTGGAGCAAAGGGAACCCTCTTGCACTGTTAGTGGGAATGTGAATTGATACACCCACTACAGAGAACAGTATAGAGGTTCGTTAAAAAAAATAAAAATAGAACTACCATACGACCCAGCAATCCCACTACTGGGCATATACCCTGAGAAAACCATAATTCAAAAAGAGTCATGTACTACAATGTTCATTGCAGCTCTATTTACAATAGCCAGGACATGGAAGCAACCCAAGTGTCCATCGACAGATGAATGGATAAAGAAGATGCGGCACATTTATACAACGGAATATTACCCAGCCATAAAAAGAAACCAAATTGAGTTATTTGTAGTGAGGTGGATGGACCCAGCGACTGTCATACAGAGTGAAGTAAGTCAGAAACAGAAAAATAAATACTGTATGCTGACACATATATAAGGAATCTAAAAAAAAAAAAGCTTCTGAAGAACCTAGGGGCAGGACAGGAATAAAGACGCAGACGTAGAGAATGGACTTGAGGACACAGGGAAGGGGAAGGGTAAGCTGGGACGAAGTGAGAGAGTGTCATGGACTTATATATACTACCAGATGTAAAACAGACAGCTAGTGGGAAGCAGCCACATAGCACAGGGAGATCAGCTCAGTGCTTTGTGACCACCTAGAGGGGTGGGATAGGGAGGGTGGGAAGGAGATGCAAGAGGGAGGAGATATGGGGATATATGTATAGCTGTTTCACTTTGTTATAAAGCAGAAACTAACACACCATTGTAAAGCAATTATACTCCAATAAAGATGTTAAAAAATAAATAATTTTTAAAAAATATTTAAAAAGAAAAAAAAAGACTCTTTCAATGGCATTTCTTTGACTTACTTGATTTTGACTGGTTTGGGTCTTGGGGACCATGGTTCCAAGCATATCCAAACAGAGGGAATTATCCTGCATATAGTTATAAAAAGAAAAAAAATCACTCTGGCTCATGGGATTCTCTCAAAAGCTTTAAATGCGTGTTCACAGCTGCTGACTGCCAAGCATATGATTTCCCTAAGATGAGAACATCAGAAGAGGAAGAAGAGAGGCTTCCCTGGTGGTGCAGTGGTTAAGAATCCGCCTGCCAATGCAGGGGACACGGGTTCAAGCCCTTGTCCGGGAGGATCCCACATGCCGCGGAGCAACTAAGCCCATGCACCACAACTACTGAGCCTGCGCTCTAGAGCCCGCAAGCCACAGCTACTGAGCCCACATGCTACAGCTACTGAAGCCCACACGCCTAGAGCCTGTGCTCCACAACAAGAGAAGCCACCACAATGAAGCCTGCGCACTGCAGCGAAGATCCAATGCAGCCAAAAATAATATAAATACATTTTAAAAAAAATTTACAAGGAAAAGGAAGAAGAGTGACTGACTTAAGGATTATGTATCTGGAACCCATGACCTGTGAATGTCACGGGGATTAAATAAAACCACGACCTATGGACTCCACGTCAGGGATCAACAAAGTTGCAAGAATCACAGGGCAGTAGCGGAGAATGGCATTAAAGCCTTACATTTTGATGACATCTCCCAGATAAGTTGAGACTTTGATTAAAAGGGGGAAAGGTTAAGAAATAACAAGCCCCAAATGGGGTCATCTGCCCCCATGACAGCAAACCAAGACCTAACTGCAGTTTCAACCCCTCTCAGGAAGGTGACCTTTAAACAGACACTCTGAAATCTCCACATCAGCACCAGTGAGGTAACCTGCATAAGAAGACGCATGCCTCCCTAAAAAGATGAGCTGGCCTAAAACATTTCTTTTCTTTTGCTAACAACTTCCTTCCCCCACCCCCTTTCTGCCTATAAAAAACCTTCCATTTTGTACAGCTCCTTGGGGGGCCCTTGTAATTGCTAGGTAGAATGCTGCTCTATTCAAGAACTGCCTGCGAACTATTATACATAGGATGGATAAACAACAAGGTCCTACTGTATAGCACAGGGAACTATATTCAATATCCTGTGATAGACCACAATGAAAAAGAACGTATACATATAACTGAATCACTTTGTTGTACAGAAGAAATGAACACAACATTGTAAATCAACTCTACTTCAATAAATTTAAAAAATTAAAAAAGAATTGCTTGATAGGGCCAATTAGATTCTAAAAAGTACTATACCAACGTGAAATTTGTAGTTTTGACAAATTTACCTTGGTCAGGGAGGGTGTTAACAGTGGGCAAACCAGGTGAGGCACTTGCGGGAGCTTTCTACACTATCTACGTACCATTTCTGTAACTCTCAAATTATAAATTTTCAAAAAGGGTGAATTTTACTTTATGTAAGTTGTTTCTCAGTAAGGTTGATTAAGAAGCATTTTGACTAAAAAGCATTTTGATTAGTGCACAAATATTATACTATTCTCCACTAAAAGGAACCAGGAGTCCTTGGGCAGATGGCTGATTCTAAGGCTGGGTAAGAAAAATACAAGATGACAGGGAGGACTTTGTAGAGTCAGAAGGAAAGGAAACGCTCCAAAAACAAAAGGATGGGGCAAGGCACAGGGGTATAGGAGCCAACCTGAAAGAGCTCCCAATGGTCAAAGCAGGAACAATTTGACAGCAAAATAAACAATGCCATGTTGGATATAACCCAAAGTAAAAATAAATATACATGCATCCATACTGATCATAGGATAGGCATGAGGTGAGTTCTTGCTGTGGACAGACACTGATGTATCTGTGGGTGACACACTCCAGCAAAAAAGGAGTGGGAGGATACGTAAAACGGGAATGGCAGAAAGTGACGGCTGTTGAGACGGTATGAATATACAGACTATGCTATACTATTTTCATTACTTTTGCATTTTAATATTTCCAAAATAAAACGTTTAAAGCCACGGAAAGGAGAAAAACCAGATCATCCAGATGGTGTGTGTATGTGGGGAAGGCGGAGAAGCAGAGAATTAACTTTTTAAATCGTCAGTTCAATTTTCAATAAAAAACATGATGAATGTTAAAACAACTCAGCTGTGGGGTTACACATGGGATCCCATTAGATCATTTTTTTTTTTAACACGTACGCCCCCAGGTTGGTGGTTTATTACATGATTATCTTAATGAAGCACATACCCAATTTCAGGATTAACTAACTTTCTACGTTTTATACGTTTTTGAAATTCTTCCACTCCTGTAGTAGATGCTGCACTTGCAGGAAAATGGCACATTGGCAGTTTGGGGTCCACAAAAACGTTAACAGGTTTAAATCAGCGCCTCTACTAAGAGCAAACAGGCTTTAAGGCCTGACTCACCCACTTACAAGCTATATGACATTTTCAAAGGCATAAGTTTCATCCCATAAAAAACAGATAATCACCCAGGTGGTCAGGACTATTGCAAGGATTAAATGTATAAGGTGCTTCGTCTTTTTTTCGGCTGTGCTGGGCAGCTTGCAGGATCTTAGTTCCCCAACCAGGGATTAAACCTGGGCCCTCAGCGGTGAAAGTGCAGAGTCCTAACCCTGAATTGCCAAGGTGTTTCTTCTAATACTTATGATAAATGAGTTCAGAGTAATACCAAATTACACAAATTAAACTTACTCAGAATTGCAGATGGTTCATTTCAGTAATTTCTTCTCTTTTCCTACACAGATTCTCCTTGTCTACACAGCTGCATCTGTGACGTCTATAAATATCACATTTGAAATGTCTACCAGAAAACTTCACCTAGGTCATGTGATTGTTTAAGTATCAGGGGAGAGGGACAGAGAGGACAAGATAAATGGCAGAGAAGATGACTGCCTGGCTGGGAATACGGATTCCACACACAAAAAACTGTTAAAACCAGCAAATGAATTAAAAGTAGCAAGATACAATGTCAACATACAAAAATTAGTTGCATTTCTAGCCACTGTGGAAAACAGTATGGAAGTTCCTCAGAAAACTAAAAACAGAGTTGCCATATGATCCAGCGATCCCACTCCTGCACATACATCCAGACAAAACTACAATTCAAAAAGATGCACGCACCCCTATGTTCACAGCAGCACTATTCACAATAGCCAAGACATGGCAACAACCTAAATGTCCATCAACAGATGACTGGATGAAGAAGATGTGGTATATGTACACAATGGAATACTACTCAGCCATAAAAAAGAATGAAATAATGCCATTTGCAGCAACGTGGATGGAACTAGAGATTATCATACTAAGTGAAGTAAGACAGAAAGAGAAAGACAAATACCATACGATATCACTTATATGTGGAATCTAAAAAATGACACAAATGAACCTATAAAAAAAAAGAACCTATCTATGAAACAGAATGACAGACACAGAGAACAGATTGGTGGTTGCCAAGGCGGAGGGGTGGGGAAGGGATGGAGTGGGAGGTTGGGATTAGCAGATGCAAACTATTATATATAGAATGGATAAACAGCAAGGTCCTACTATATAGCACAGAGAACTATTGATATATTCAGTACCCTGTGATAAACCATAATGGAAAAGAATATTAAAAAAAAAAGAATGTATATACATGTATAACTGAATCACTTTGCTCTACAGCAGTAAATTAACACTGTAAATCAACTACACTTCAATTTAAAAAAATTGCATTTCTATACACAATGAACAATTTGAAAACGAAATAAAACAATTCCATTTACAATAGCGTCAAAAAGAATAAAATACTTAGGAATGAACCAAGGAGGTGAAAGGCTTGTACACTGAAAGCTACAAAACACTGGTAAAAGAAATTAAAGACATTAAAAAAATGGAGTGACATCTCATGTTCACGGACAGGGAGATCTAATATTACTTTGTCAATGCTACCTAAAGGGATCTACAGATTCAAATCAATCCCTGTCAAAATCCCAACACACAAATAGGAAAACTCATCCTAAAGTTCATATGGAATCTCGAGGGAACCCAAATAGCCAAAACAATCCTGAAAAATTAGAAAGAAGCTGGTGGACTCACACCCTGATTTTAAAACTTATAAAGCTAATCAAAAGTGTGGTATTGGCATCAAGACAGACATACAAACAGACCAAGGCAACAGACCAGAGAGCCCAGAAATAAACCACTGAATAGACGGTCAAATGATTTTGCACAAGGGGGCCAAGACCATTCAATGGGGAGAGGACCATCTTTTCAACAAATGGTTCTGGGAAAGCTGGATATTCACATGCAGAGGAATGAGGTTGGACCCCTCCTTACACCATATACAAAAATCAACTCAAAATGCATCAGACCTAAACATAAGAGCTAAAATTATAAACCCCCTAGAAGAAAACAGTAAAAGCTGCATGACGTTGGAGTTGGCAATGGTTTCTTAGATATGACACCAAAGGCACAGGCGACAACAAAAAAAATGGACAAATTTCACGTCATGAAAATTAAAAACTTTTGTGCATTAAAAGACCTTCTCCGGGCTTCCCTGGTGGTGCAGTGGTTGAGAGTCCACCTGCCGATGCAGGGGACACGGGTTTGTGCCCTGGTCCGGGAAGATCCCACATGCTGCGGAGCGGCTGGGCCCGTGAGCCATGGCCGCTGAGCCTGCGCGTCCGGAGCCTGTGCTCCACAACGGGAGAGGCCACAACAGTGAGAGGCCCGCATACCGAAAAAAAAAAAGGACCTTCTCCATAAAGTAAAAAGGCCACACACAGAATGAGAGAAAATACTTGTAAATCATATACCTGATGAGGGATATTCAAAATACACAAAGAACTCCTAAAAACAACAAACACCCTGATTCAAAAACAAGCAAAAGACTTGCACAGACATTTCTCCAAAGAAGATAAACACGTGGCCAATAAGAATATAAAAAGATGCTAAACATCACGAATCATTAGAAAAATGCAAATCAAAAACAATGGGATACCACTTCATAGCCATTAGGATGGCTACTATAAAAAACAAACAAAAAACAAGTATTGGTGAGGATGCTACAAACTGGAACCCTTCTGCATTCCTGGTGGGAATGTAAAATGCTGCAGCTACTATGGAAAAAAGTATGGCAGTGTCTCAAAAAATTAGAGAATTACCACATGATCCAGCATTTCTACCCGGGGTATATACACGAAAGAATGAAAAGCAGAGACTTAAACAGATATCTGGACACCCACGTTCACAGCAGCATTATTCACAATAACCAAAAGGTTGCGAACAACCCAAATGTCCATCGACAGATGAAGAAAATGTGCTACATACATACAATGCGGTATTATTCAGCCTTAAAAAAGGAAATTCTGACACACCGTAACATGGACGAACCTCGAAGATACCATGCTAAGTGCAATAAGCCAGACACAAAAGGACAAATACTGTATGACAGACAGAAGGTAGAACAGCGGTTACTAGGGCCTGCGGGTAAGGAGAGAACGAGGACTTGTTTAATGGGGACAGTTTCTGTTTGGGAAGATGAAAAGGTTCTGGAGATGAAGAGTGTTGATGGTTGTACAACAGTGTGAATGTACTTAACACCACTGAAGTGTATACTTAAAGACGATTAAAATGATAAATTTTGTTAAGATTTTCTACAATTAAAAAAAAATATATATATATATACTAGGAAGTCTGGAGGTGTCGTACTTAGACACAAATGAAGGTGATGGAGTGAAGATGGTATTTTAAAAGGGGTGGTCAAGGAAGGCTGTAGGTGAGATGAACTTCCGAGCAGAGACATGAATGAATAAGAGAGAGGGTTTGGAGGTTTGTGGGGTAGCAGCCTCCCAGCCAGAGAAAAGAGAGGAAAAGGTCCTCACGCACAAGCGTAATCCTCATATTTGAGGAACCAGTGAGGCTGGCAGAGGGCAAGGCAGGGGGAAATGACAGGAGAAAAATGCAGACCGTTAAGGCTGGGTGAACGGACACCACTACAGGGGTCCCTTAAATACGTTGGATTTTATTCTGAGTGAAATGGGGAGACAGGGGAGGGCCTGAAGTAGAGGAGTGTGACGTGACTGAGGTTTTCAAAGGGCCTCTTTGCCTGCTGTACAGAGAAGAGACAGATTATCCAGAACAGAGGCAGGATAATGGGACTCTGGCAGCGAGGTCCTCACCCGAATGCCCACCTATCTGGGTCTGGACCTCCGTCATCCAAAGTTTTTCCTCTCTCTCCAACTGGGATATCATATCTGGCTTGGAGGACTGGTGCCCTGAGAAAACATTAAAGGGAAAAAAGTACTGAACAATTTTGGTTCCAATCCCATGACGGAAGGCTCCGCCCCTCCCCCAAAGTTTATTGAACATTTTTGATCAGACCTGTTGTGAGAAATACATTCTCGTTGGAAACACATGACTACCCCCACGAATCACTGAAACAAAAGACTAAATGACCTGTGTCATCACGTCCTTTGCAGAGTCTCACTATATTTACTGCAAGCGCTGCAGTTATTGCTATGATGTGCACCGTTCTTGCTAAGGAGCTCTGACACTGCTACTTTATTCTACATTATTACAAGACTTAGTACTAAATTAATTTCATGCCCACCAATGGATCATGACCCACCAATTTAAAAAATATGTAATATGTAAAGCAACTATACTCCAATAAAAGTTAATTTAAAAAAATTAAAAAAGGTATGAAAGTGGGGGAGAGAGGGATAAATCAGGAGATTGGGATGAAAAAAAAAGATATAATATGAAATAAGGAGCCAGGTGCAGCCAAGCTCAACTGTTCACTTATAGTGCAGTTACAAAAGACAAACGTTTGCCTTGGAACAAAGACTAGAAACATCTTGTCTCTATGCTCCAAAGGGACTGGAAAACTCTGGGTCTCTAAGGAGTCCCAAAGCCTGGAAGTCACGGGCAGAGGCCAGGGATGCTACTAAACATCCTATAATGCACAGGAGAGTCCCCATGACAAAGAAACCATCTGGCCCCAAAAGGCAGTAGTACCGAGGTTGGGAAACCCGGCCCATGGGGAATGATGCCAAGTCACAGGGAGGGCGCCCGTCCTCACCCACTGAGAGCAGGTTCCGGAAGTTCTCCAGCATCACCTCTCGGTACAGCTTCCTCTGGGTGGAGTCCAGCAGCCCCAGCTCTTCCTCCGTGAAGGTCACGGCCACGTCCTTGAAGGTGACCGCCTCCTACGACACCAAACACATGTAGCCTTAATCTTACAAGCAACCGCCCCTGGGAGCAGGGCAGCACTGGGAAGGTGGAGGAGGCACGTGGGAGGCCGTTCCAGGTTCTAAGCGACCTGAACCACTCTTCTTAGGACACCGTCTCCTCTTCCCCTTCCACAGTCACACCAAAGATGCTGGAGTGGTGGGGTTGGTGGAGGAAGGAACGACAAAAAAAAATCTTAAAACCTTATATACGTGCAACATGGTGCCCTTTATAGAGCTGTGTCTCTAGAACTGTCACGGTTACATCAAGGCATACATGCATTTTACAATTTCACTGAAAGTGCCAAATTTTGTAAGAAATGTTGAGTTAATTTAGTCCCAACGGTATTTACAATAATAGTGCCTTTCTCCTTCTCTCACTGGGCAGTACCACTGTTTTGTCAATGACTGCCAATCTAAACAGCCTTCAGTACCTCCGTGGGGGCAGGTAGGTAGTTCATTCTGTCCCAGGTACACGCTGTACCTGTCAACTGTGGCAGCATTCAGTGTCAAGGTTAAGAGCACAGGCTTTGGAGACTGACTGCCTCAGTTCACACTCTAAGGCTCTGTCCATTACTACCTTTGTGACCTCGGACAAGTCTCAATACCTCAATAATTTCTCAATACCTCAATTTCCCCATCTGTACAAGGGCACACCATCATAGGGTACTTGATGGGATTAAATGAGAATATGCGAAGGGTTTAGGATATATCTGACACTTTTTCCCACAACCCCACCCCCGCCTCGTTGCACAGCATGCGGGATCTTAGTTCCCCGACCAGGGATTGAACCTGTGCCCCATTCAGTGGAAGCGTGGAGTCTTAACCACTTGGACCTCCAGAGAGTATCACGTTAGATACTCAAAAACTGTCAGCCATCACTATTATTATTATCATCATTATTCACAGCTGCATGGTATTTCATAAAAGTGAAAAAATATACATTTAACCATTCCAAATAATTAAACAATACAGTAACTTAAGACTTTAAACTTACTAATAATGCTGCAAAAAACGCATTTTCACATAGATCTTAGCCAACTTGTCTGATTATTTCCTTAAGCTAAATTCCAAGAAGTGGCAACTGCACTGTCAAAAAAAATATGCACCTTTGCTAGTAAAATGGCAATTCTCCCAATTAACTCTTCCCGTCACAGATCAAAAGTGTTCCTGATTCTCCATACTCCGGCCCAAACTGGACATTATCTTACTTTTTTTTTTTTTTTGCGGTATGCTGGCCTCTCACTGTTGTGGCCCCTCCCGTTGCGGAGCACAGGCTCCGGATGCGCAGGCTCAGCGGCCATGGCTCACGGGCCCAGCTGCTCCGCGGCATGTGGGATCCTCCAGGACCGGGGCACGAACCCGTGTCCCCTGCATCGGCAGGCGAACCCTCAACCACTGCGCCACCAGGGAAGCCCTATCTTACTTCTTAAATCTTGGGTAATTTGGTAAGTGATAAAAACAGCTCTTTTTAAAAATGTCCATTTATTTAACTTCATCAAAACATCGCTTTCAATATTTTCCCCCCACATATCGCTTGTTCATTTGCCTTGCTTGTAATCCTACTGAGGTAGCTAATGCATCAGTAGGATTCCTATGAAGAATATTACGCCTTTTCTAGCATGTACAAATTCCCACCTTCACCCCTCACTCCTGTTTCCTGTGTCTCATGCCTTAGCATATGGTGTTTTCCTTTATGACAATTAAAATTATTTCTCTAGGGAATTCCCTGGCAGGCCAGTGGTTAGGACTCAGTGCTTCCACTGCCAGGGTCCCGGGTTCAATCCCTGGCCAGGGAACTAAGATCCCACAAGCTGCTCAGCCAAAAAAAAAAAAAAAAAAAATTTCTCTAAAGACTTAGCCCATCTCGACATTTGTTCTGACTGGAGTCCTGAGCATATGTGTATTAAACAACTAGTTGACACATCTGGCATAGAAGAGACAGGCACTAAGAAAAGGAACAAACTGAGGGCAGTGTTATTTTTGGAGTCCTCCAGCCACGCCAGGCATAAATACAACGTGGCCTCAGGGCCCCATGTGGAGCAGTCTCTTCTTCTGGGTCTCTCCACTCATCCTCATTGGACACCTGAAAGTCCTGGCTCGGGCAATGGAAACTTCAGTGTCAGCTGGGGATTGAGTGGATTTTCACAGGTATCTGAAAGTTCACAAATCTGTTTCTGTTAAAATGCAGATAAGACCATCTGTATCCTTACACAGCTGCTTCATGAAGTAAATGCCTGGCAAGTCCCCGCTGCTACTAGACTTTTCAAAATCAGTGTGTACCTCTTTAAAATATACTAACATGGCAGTGAACAAAACAGGAACTTAACTATAATACATACGTGGTGTAACTTAGAATTAAAGAATCTAGTTCTTGTTTGAAAACAAAATTATTTTCTCTTAGTTCAGTATCAGCTTGACTCTGCTGCACGAAACCATGCTTTAGACATTCCAGCCACAAAACGTGAGGCTCCCCATGAGAAAACAATTGAGTTCCCAAACTTTTAGGAAGAAAATGGCAGAACTCTCAGAATTCCTGTTTGGGAAGAAAGGTTATATGTAGGAAAATGGTCACTGCAAACATCTTAAAATGGGAAAATTCATTAACCACATAAATATGGACAATAGAAAAAAATACTAGGTAAACTATGGAAAATGATGTGACCTTTTAAATTGTGGGAGCTATACAATTTAAAAAATCCAAAATGTGGGGCTTCCTTGGTGGCGCAGTGGTTAAGAATCCGCCTGCCAAGGCAGGGGACACGGGTTCAAGCCCTGGTCCAGGAAGATCCCACAAGCCGCGGAGCAACTAAGCCCGTGCGCCACAACTACTGAGCCTGCACTCTAGAGCCCGTGAGCCACAACTACTGAGCCCGTGAGCCACAACTACTGAGCCTGCATGCCTAGAGCCCATGCTCCACAACGAGAAGCCACCACAATGAGAAGCCTGTGCATGTCAAGGAAGAGTAGCCCCTGCTCACCACAACTAGAGAAAGGCCGCGTGCAGCAACGAAGACCCAACGTGGCCAAAAAGCAAAATTAAATAAATTTAAAAAATAAAAATCCAAAATGGTATTGAAAACTGTGATTACAAATCAACACATGTAAATGCTAATGAAAAGGAATGTGAGAAAATGAAAACTGATTTGTAAACATGTTTATAACGTGGGAACTGTTTTTTTTGGGGGGGTAATGAATTTATTTTTTTAACTTTTTGTTTTATATTGGAGTGTAATTGATTATGGGAACATTTTTATTTTAAAAAATTATTAATTTTCACATCATTATGTGGAAATAAACAAAAAGCAAGGGGCCGCCATACAACAGTTCCTCAAGTGCCTTTGGTTCCCTTTACCCTTCCCGAGCAGGAGAAAAATGTGTAAAGTCTTTGTGAAATGAGATGTCATTTTAAGAAACAGAAAAGCAAACCTGACTTACCTGGAATTTGGTCATTTTTTTCCTCTTCCTGCTGGGGAAAGGCCGAGTTCTGGGAAGGCAAAACTGGGGAAGGGAAAGAAAGCCATCATGAGAGAGATACTGGGAACTGTGCTAGTCCACGTGGTACTTCGTGTGATCTGGAAGAGGGGCCCCTTTCTCTAGGCAAATGCAGTGACAACATAACCCAGTGAGAACAGGGGCTGGATTCCAGCTTCCCCTGGGCCTCCTCGGCCAGCTGCCTTAGTTCATGAACAATCCATAAACAGCCCTCACCCACATGTTTCTTGTAGCTCCCAGAGTATTCCTGAGGCTGGCTATTAGAGGAAATGAGAGGCAGACGGGAAGTACCAACAACTTAATGGGGCTGATACCGAGCAGGGCCCTGTGGGGCTCCTGGGCACAAAGCCTTTCTGTGTCCCCCATTTCTTTGACTACAGGAAATAGCCTTCATTCAGCCTCCATGACCCTGAGTTCCAACGGGCAGATTCAAGCAGCTGTTCATTAGGGAAGGGAGGGGATGCGAGACTAGGGAGAAACAAACAGTCGAGAGAAAAAATAGTGCAGCCTTGGGGCAAGGTCCTGCTTCCCCACCAATGGATACACACAACAATGTCTTTGAGCTGTTTTGCAGATACTGAAACCCCCTCCAGGTGGGAGAAGTTAATGATGGTATGGTGCCCACAAGCATGTAGACCCCAGACCAGTTGGAACCTGAAGGTTGATGATGCCGACTCCCACTTACCTCACCGCCAACTCATCAGGAGAAGGTCCACGAGCTGATCACGCCCTTCTTGAAAAATTACTATAAAACTTCCCACTACCCTCTCCAAGTGGGGACACAGTTTTTCGAGGCAGGAGCGCACCGTGTCCCCCTTTGCCTGGCAAAGTAATAAAGCTATCCTTTTCTACTTCACCCAAAACTCTGTCTCTGAGATTCAACTCCACACCCGTGTACAGAGAAGCTGAGCTTTTGACATCAGGGCCAAAATGCCTGGGTTCAAATTCTGTTATTTCTACTTATCACTTTCTACTTACTAGTCGCATAAACCTTGAGCAAGTTATTAATCTCTCTGTGCCTCAATCCAGTCTACCTGTAAATGGGTATAATAATGCCAGAATTCCCTCCTGCAGCTTCAGACAAGTAGGTGCTCTTAAGATTGATAAAACTGCCTTTGCGAATCCGCTTTACAGAACATGAATCTTAGGAAACACAGACTTCAGAAATGATGACTCTGTCCCTTTACTTACCCTTACTCTCCAAAAAAAGCCTAATTCTGACTGGTGGTCTCACAGGTGATTTGTGCTGTTGTTAATGAACGTTAAATTGCCACGGGTTTTTTTTCCCTTAACAGGTGTAACTACTTACACGTGTTATTAAGCTGAAAGAACGAAGTTTCTTCTCGCATTGCATGAAGGTAAACAATGACTAATAAAAACCTGAAACTAAGAAATCGTGTTGCATTTAAATTAACAATACGGGGTTGTTACACAATACTAAACGTTTTTAACTGAAGCCTGGCTACATCGCAGGCACTGTGCAAAGCCGTGACCACGATCATTTCTCGGTCTGGGATAAACCACAGAGGACTTTTCCCAGGATCCAGCTGAAAATAACTCTCCTTCCTAAACAAGCGTCCAGAAAGAATCCAGAAATCCAAGAACAAACCCACCTCAGTGATCAGGGAAGGCACAATGGGTCTGCAGCTGGAGCTCCGACCCCATCCCAGGCTCGCAGGAGCTTCCCAACAACAGGGCGCCTAAGTATTATCACTGAATTTATGGTAACATCCAACATTTTACCGGGCACTAGGCACTGTTCTTAAGCTTTTAAAATATCATCTCACTTAATCCTCAAAAGAACATCATTGGGAAGGAACTAACCGGAGGAAATTGAGGCAGAGAGAGATTAAGCAACCCGCTCAATAATTTACCGCAAGAAACAGAGCTGGCCCGTAGTAGCGGTAGGAGGGCTGGGGGAGCAGAGAGCGCGGGAGACCGTCAAACTCAATGTAGGACGCGAGCCCGCCCCCGACACGGGAGGTTCGCCGAGGGAACGCACACCGCCGCCGCTGCCCCCTCCCGCCCTCCGCCGCTCGCCGCGGCTTCCCTGCCCCAGGAGCGAGGACCGGGTGGCCCCACGCAGAGGCCGAGAAGGCTCGGAGGGATCACAGGGACGCTGGGTTAACTCACCGCCCTAGGAGTAATCTCGGCCCCGACCTCGCCTTCCCGGAGCGGAAGTGCCTCGGGCTACACACAGTTCCCGGACTACACTTCCCAGAATCCCCAGGCGGAAGCGCCTCAGATTTCACGAACCTCCTGGACTACGTTTCCCAGAATGAAGTTCGCAGAACCGCTCTTCCCACCAGCTGTCTTGGGTTTTGACTGTGGAGCGGGCTCGGATTTAGTCACTGTTGGTGGAACTGTCAGATTCCTTTTCTTTTACTCATTTCTTAAAGCTCATGAGAAAATAACGTAAGCAGATAGTTTTTCGGGTAACAATAATTGCGAATTTTTAAAAAATGCGGCCGTATAAGAGAGAAAAGAGAGGCTTGTATTACGAAAATAAGTTAAAACCCAACATTTTTAGCGGAGGCAAAGGGTAGACTAAAAAGTGGGAAACGTAAAAGTGACCTAGGCGGAACTGCCTAACACAGAACTTAAGGAACACTGGATTTCAAACTTGTCTCCAATGCTGACTCCCCAAATATCAGCAATAAAACCTGTTAATGAGACAAAAACGTAGTTTATTGCTACGTGGTGACACCACCTCCACAGAGCTTCCGCACCTTGACAGTGTCCGCGGAGCCAGGAAGACAAGGCTGGAATTCACTGAGAATTGGAAGTGTGGTTTAAGGCGGCGTCTTTCAGTGCAAAAGACGAATGGGATTGCATGACGGTCATGATGCTGCAGTCCAGGATTGGTGGGAAGAGCAAGGATTTTTGTAGGCGAGGAACCTACAGGTGCAAACTGTTGATGTTCTTTAAAGAGATAGAAGAGTTGACGGGTGCCTGTGGAAGTTCCTTTAATGAACAGTCAAGCAATTTGGGCAGGAATCTTCTGGAATAGTAAAAGCATGCTAGTAAAACTGACTAGTTATGTTAATGTACACAGTAAATTGTGGGAGGGAAGGTAGATAGGAAGTCTCAGTCTTCAGTTTCCAAGCTGTCTGTCTTGGGGAGAGGGGAGAGGTTGGAATAAAGTGTTTTGACTCCTTTGCTTCCTTTATTCAGCAAGGCACCTAAGGGCTTTTGAGAGGGTTCTGTGGAATGAGCGGTTCATTCCAATATGCTAAGAATTTGCAAAAAGGCTATACGCACATCGATTAGGCTGTAAAAGCGAAATATCTTGAACTTCACTTTAAAAAAACATAGTGGTTGTTATGTCAAACAAAAGCAGTTCCATTGCAGGGAATTTAATATTGTGATGTGTGCATATATAAAATCCTGAATTGTTTTCTAATTCATTTGGCTTCAGACATTTCAGTATATATTTCTATTCTGCTCCTGATATAAATAGTGTCTGGTGAGTGAATAAGCCAAGTGAACCAGGAAACCATGGTTTTTCTCCTAGGCAGGGAATATATTTTGTAGCTTTTTATTATGAAAGTTTTCAAAAACTGACAAAGGGGGGGATGGGGATGACAGAAAAGCATTTGTGCCCAGGAGGACCCCAGAGGGTCCTGCTCAGTTTCACTCCATTGTTTATTTTTTGTGTCATTAAATAATTTCTTTTTCTAGCCTATGTGTTTCCTATCAAGTAAAATTTAAATCTAAAGGCCTGATTAGACTTTTTTTTTGCAGTTCACATTTTGAAAAATATTTATTAAATGGCCTAATATGAAATGTCCTAATTTTTTAAACATCTTTATTGGAGTATAATTGCTTTACAATGGTGTGTTCATTTCTGCTGTATTACAAGGTGAATCAGCTATACGTATACATATATCCCCATATCTCCTCCCTCTTGCGTCTCCCTCCCACTTTCCCTATCCTACCCCTCTAGGTGGACACAAAGCATAGAGCTGATCTCCCTGTGCTATGCGGCTGCTTCCCACTAGCTATCTATTTTACATTTGGTAGTGTATATAAGTCCATGCCACTCTCTCACTTCATCCCAGCTTACTGATTAGATTTCAGTTCATCTCTTTTGACAAAGAGACCACTTCATAGGTAGAACTGGAAACATCTGAACAAAGACCAAATGAAGCCAATACAAATCCTGGGCAAAACACCTTTGAATAGGAAAAAAAATAACAGCAAATATGTGAAAAACAGTGGCCTTATTTTATTTTTTTGGCCACGCGGCTTGCAGGATCTTAGTTACTGGCCGTGAAAGTGTCCTAACCACTGGATGGCCAGGGAATTCCCTAAATTGGGACATTTTTGAAAGTGAAAATGGGTACAGTTCCTAATTACACTAAGGCAATAGGTATAATCTGGCACTATTATAGACAACTGGGAGATAGGGTCACCGCACTCATGGGGATTGATATAATTCTATTTTCTAGTACCTAGATGTCCGCTGTCACCTAGATGTCCCAATAACCAAGACAGAAAACTAGCTGGAACAAAAAACACACACCTGCAGAAACTGAGCTGCAAGAGGAGAGGGATGAAACTTGAATTTAAAAAAACGATAATAGGATTATTTAAGGAAACTGAAGTTCGGCATGTATGTGTGCATAAGTGCATGAGCAAGGGCACACACACTCATCTAAGTCCCATCTCCAATTTACCAATTGAAAGTAGATGAATTTAAGGGGAGGATTACCAATGATGAGGGCAAAGATAGTAATCTCAAAGACTAAGTGAAAGAAATTTCTCAAAATACAGCACAGAAATACAATCGGTTGGAAATCAATGATGGGAAGAGAGGAGATGTGAAACGTATATCCTGGAAATCTATCATGTGAGTAAAAGGAATTCTGAAAATTGGAGAAGGAAACAACAGAGGCAAGAAAATAATGAACTAGATAATGAACGAACATTTTCTTGATCTGAATAAACAACTCTGCAGGCTGATAAGGCTACCAAAGGTCATGCCTGGATTGATGAGAAAACAAAATATTCCCATCTTGGCAGAATTCTGGAATTCTAAGATTAAAGTGAAAATCTCAGAACCCTCCAAGCAGAAAGAACAAACTACTCATAAAAGCAAAAGAATCCATTGATATTGAACTTTTCCTCTACAAAACAGGAACACAGAAGTAAGTAGAAGCACTTTCTACTTACTAATAGCAAGCCAACAGTTCTGTACTGAAGCTAGACATCACTTACTTGTCAGGGCAAAAGGAAGGATGAGCATGAATTCAGACAGTATTGCCCCACAGGAGGAAAATACTCAAAATGAAACAGAATTGCTAAGCAGCAAGTGCTGTCGCTCCTACGAGCTCCTAAGCCTAAAGAGAATGAGTAGCCTCATGACCTAGGTGGAACCAAGGTGCCCTTTGGTTCTGTGCTGGTTCCATTTATTTCCGTATCATCAGGAAGCAGCAACTCCAGAACATCGTTTTATCAACCAGGAGAGGCTGGCAAATAAGACCAGTGCAGTATCCTGCTCATCCAGCAGAGGTCGCACTCCATGAGAAGCGGGTCACTGTCCCAGCCCCCGAATCTAGGCAGTGGCGAGATTCTCCCCAGGAGGAGAGGCAGCCATAAGAACACAGCTCTGTAACTCTAAGGGGGATGACCTCACTTGAAAGAGTGTGGGTGAGTTTACTTGATAATTTCAGAGATCCCATTTTACACAGATTTATTGCTTGAGTAAACTGACATTCACTGCAAAATCTAAAAAGTAGAAGAAACATTCCATAAAATCCTTATCAGAACAAGTCGTTGTTTATATACAAGGTGTCCTTCACATGCTATCTGATGCACATATACACACGTACATATGTTGTTTTTGATATTAATCTGTAGACAGAACCTATTTTCCGTAAATCCGATTATATCCCGTCATGTTTGTGCCATCATTTTAACAGCTCCATGTTATTAAAAGCATATCAAAGTATACCAAATCTTACGCAAATTCTTATTGAGGAACACTCGTTATATCCACTTGTTGAAAACTTAGTGACGTCATTCATGGTACTTATCTTTTCTATGCTTTAAATTTCCTAATTTAAATTTAAATTACTGTTCTAAGATTTGCAGATCGAAGAGAGATACACATTAAACATTTCAAAATATACTAACTCCTCTCTGAAATTCATACATTTTTTACAGCTACCCACAGAGAAAACTGTGTAAGAATGTCAAGCCTACACCAATAATGAAAACATTTGAAAATAAAATGACCACATGCAACAATTAAAAAAATTTTTTTTTCTTGAGGATTAGGAGGGGGAACGTTGGATAGGGAACTTGACAAAATTAATATTCTTCAAATCCAACACAGCCCTACCTAACAAATGTTGATGGGAGAAATGCTATAGCACTCTGAATATAATCACATCAAAGCCTCAATGAAAAGATGAAGAATAAAAAAACTAATTATCAGTTTAAAGTTTACTGTGACAACTTTTGTCATTAGCAAATACTTTTGACACTTTCTAAGTGTTACAGTAAAATTCTACTTTAGCACTCTAGTGGGGTCAAAAGATTTAAGTGTTGTGGAGTATCCAGTTAGTGAAAGATTAACAAAAGTAATTTTTTAGCCAGGCTGTACCATCACAAAAATCATAAAGGATAGCTGAATTCAGATTGTTTACAAGAGATGGAATATGAAACAGAGTCCCAAATACTAAGAACCCAATTTGAGAACTGTTTTGTAAATTAGCCAACGATAGCCCCTGTTTATTGGCCCTATGTTGTTTATTTTTTTAATTGAAGTATAGTTGATTTACAATGTTAATTTCTGCTGTACAGCAAAGTGACTCAGTTATACGTGTGTGTATATATATATATATATCTTCTTTTTCATATTCTTTTCCATTATGGTTTATCACAGGATATTGAATACAGTTCCCTGTGTTATACAGCAGGACCTTGTTGTTCTACGTTATTTACTTCTTTATAGCCGCCTGGGACCATGAGCTCAAAAGCCTGCTGGTGCCAAACTGAAATCCTCATGTAATCAATTACTTTAATACAGCCCAAATGAGCACATTTTAAGTCATTTGGAGCCTGCTTATTTTGTACACTCTGCAAAATTGCATCCAACATCTGCTAGCCAGAGATTAAGACAAACCCTGGCGCTGTAACAGACCCTAAGCAGCTCTGCCTTTTGGAGTCCTCTGACCCCAAGGCTCTGCCTCGTGCTGCCGAGCGACATCACTTAGACCTGTAAGCAGCCCCCCTCCAATCCCCACCTGCCCCAGAAGTTCCCTTGCCCTCTTTCTCTTCTCAGTGGTGGTGGTGGCCACCCACTGTAGTCTCTGGAAGGTCTCATGCTCTGAGACTTCCCTTCACACATGCGATCTTATCAAAGTACCATCCCGATGAACCTGATTGGGTACCACTGCCACTTCCTGGTCATATCTCTTTCCTTGATGAGCCCCGAAATCTTCCCACTCACTATAAGAACAAAGGCTGGGGAGAGAACAGGAGCCAATCACACACCAGTGTAAGACCAAATTAGATGATGAATTGTAGTACCATTGGTCTTCTGCATTTTGACTACCTACTTGAATTAGTTTTTTTAAGACCATTGGATTCTTCTGAACATATTTTATATGAAAATTTTCAGATGAACCTAATATAAGTTTCTCCCTTTTATATACATTTTCTCTCTTTAATCATATAACAAACAAGTTCTGAGCACACCTACGAAGCACTAAGCAATGCTGTGTGGCTTCAGCGGTGAACAAAAGCTCTGCCCTCATGGAGCTTACATCCTAGTGGAAATCAGTTTTGGCATGTCTATGATCACACTTTTAAGGACCTGATCATAGTCATCCTTTCTAAAGCCTCCCTCCTGAGTAATGTGTGATAAATGCCACCGTTCTGACTGATGTCCTTAGTGTGCCACTTATGAGAGTTCTCTGCTGTGTGGGCTCTTAACCACTGGGATGTGTCGAGCTATGGCTGAAACACAGACTTTATTTTGTTTTGGCCACGCAGCATGCGGGATCTTAGTTCCCCGTCCAGGGACTGAACCCGTGTCCCCTGCAGTGGAAGCGCAGAGTCTTAACCACTGGACCGCCAGGGAAAGTCCCTGAAACACAGACTTTAATGAAAATATTTTCTCTCCTATTTGACCAAAGGGTTAGACGAATTTAGACCTCACTGAGGTCTTTGACAGACACCATTTCATAGAACTGTTTCCCTCCGTGGATCCTCTGATAAAGTTCCTCCCACTCTCATCACTTCTTCAAAATTCATCCTGGATAAATGTGATGATGTACAAAATGTGATCTCCAACTGCAGCGCTGACCGCACAGCTCATAATCGTAAGGTTTCTCCCCTGTGCGAACAGTCTGATGACTCTGGAGTCACAAGAACCATCTGAAAACCATACTGTATACACTTTCATATCTGTACGGTTTCTCTCCAGCGTGGAGACTATGATGAAGCTGAGGTCTTGAGGTGTCACCGAAGCACTCAGTACACATCCATTTATAGTGTTTCTCTTCCACGTGGGTCCTCCAATTAATCCAGTGAAGACTTTCCCACACGCCTCACAATTTGATGGTTTTCTCCCCATGCCCCCAACCCCGAGTATGGGCTCTCTGGCAGGCTTGAGGCTGTAGATTCTGACACAGTCTTTACCCTTTAATTCTCACATCTGAATGTTTTCTCTTCACTGCTGCCTCTCTGATGGGCCAGAATGGCCTGACCGAAGCCCTTTCCACAGTCCTTGCAATTACAGGGTTTCTGTCCTGTGTGGATCCTACAATGAATTTTAAGATCTTCGCCATGACTGAAGTCTTTTCCACACTCCTTACATTTGTATGGTTTCTCACCAGTACAAAACTGAACCTGACATCGCAAACTCCAACTTCAAGCCCTGCCCACACTCCTCACGCTTATAAGGTTTCCTTCAATTGGGTGCCTTCTGATGAACTTACAAATATGAATCGATAGAAGCAGCTCTTTTTTAAAAAACAGGGATTCTCTCCTGTATGGACTACCAGATGGATTTCAGAATGGGAGTTTCTCCTGAAGTGCTTCCCACAGGCTCATATGTGTTTCTCTCCAGTGTGGACTCCCTGACGGGCCTGAAGACTGAAGCCCTCATCACTTACTTAGGATACACACGGTTGCTCTCCAGTGTGGCTCTGATGATAGGCCTAGGAACGTTAGAGCTGGCTGAGGCCTTACCAGATTCCCTCACATTTACAGGGTTTCTATCCCGTGGGGAATCCCCTGATGAATGTAAAGATTTGAGCTACAAATGAAGCCCTTCCTGCTTTCCTCACATTTGGACAGTTCCTCTCCCACGTGAACTTTCCAGTAAGCATTCTGTGCGGGTGCACGACGGAAGCTCCGCCCACATACATCAGGGTTGATGGGTTTCTCCTCAGTGTGGATTCTCTAACGGCCCTGAGGATGCAAGGTGTGAACAAAGGCCCTACCGCACTCGACAGTTAACAGCGTTTCTCTCCTGTCTGGATTTTGCAGTGAACACTAAGTGCTGATCTACAGCTGAAGCCTTTCCCATATTAGTGAGCTCTGAACGAAGCCCTTACCACACCTAAAGCATTTTCCTCCCACGTGAAGCCTCCAACGAATACAATGAGCTGAGCTGTAACAGAAGCCTCTCCCGCATTCGTTACATGTGTAAAGCGTCTTTCTGAAGCAGACTCGCTGATGAAGATCAAAGTCGGAGACATTACTGAAGGCTCTTGCACACGCAGGACACTGGCAGCTTTTCTTTGCTGTGTGAATTATTCTGCGCTGATCACTGGTTAATAGCTTCATTCTGGCTTTTCCATAATTACTGGAGTTATGAGATTTCTCTCTTTTGCAAACTCTCTGAATGTCATAGTGGTCTAAGATACAACCAAGCTGCCAACACACCAATCATGCTTCGTGGTTCTTTTTTTTTTTTTTTTTTTTGCGGTACACGGGCCTCTCACTGTTGTGGCCTCTCCTGCCACAGAGCACAGGGTCTGGACGTGCAGGCCCAGCGGCCACGGCCCACGGGCCCAGCCGCTCCACAGCATGTGGGATCCTCCCAGACCGGGTCACGAATCCGTGTCCCCTGCATCGGCAGGCGGACCCTCAACCACTGCGCCACCAGGGAAGCCCTCATGGTTCTTTTTTCATGGGAACTTGCTGACATCTACTCTTATTATCCTGTGCTTGGGTCAGACATGTTTTCCACCAAGAATGTGAGCCTCACGAGGAGGGAAGCTGAATTTTTTACATTATTGGAACCACTCCCTTTATGGTTCAAGATATGATTTTTGTCTTCAGAAAACTGAGCTAGTGCTCCTGCCTATACTTACAGGAGGAATTGCCTCATTTCTGGAAATGAGAACCATCTATCATAGACTTTTGACACCTGGTTAAATCACTGGCAAGCTGTTGCTAGAATTGCTAGCAGGAAAGCTTTGTTTCCACCTCACTTTCTTTGTTGCCTCCTATGAGGACAGAGAATTCAGAAATGTGGACAAGTGACCTGCCTTGTTCAGAGATTTCAAGATTTCACACTTAGGACACAAAAGGAAACTTCAATAAACTCTGGGAAGGTTCAGCTTACGTTTTTCACCATGTAACATGTTCTCTGATTTACAAGGCTTCAGAAACCAGTAAGTGGTCCACTAGGCTCCACTTGGCATTAAGTGAGACCCATTGAAGACCAAATTAGAAATCAGTTGGCTGCAAAGTGACAAAAAAGACAACACTAACAAACAACTAAAAACAAAAACAAACAAATGCAAAGAAAACCAACCAAAAAATTCCACCTCAATGAAGACTGAAACTTCACAAGTTCTGGCAAAAGAATTCACTCCTTATGGTAATGGAATTACAATGAGAAAAGCAGATGGAAATACCATGTATTTAGAGGTTGTGCTCCTCCATGGAGAATATTTTGAGGCAGAGTTTAGAAGAGTTTGTGCTATAGAAAAGATTAAGTCACAAGGGAGAATTAAGTATTACGTGTAAGTGTCAGTTTTAGACTGAGAGAGGTTTTGGGTTTGATACATACTGATAACTTGTTGCGCTTCTTTTTTAACTGAGTTTCACTAAAGTCCTGTAGAATCTTACATAATAAATGATGTAGTTGCATTAAGTGGAAATTTTAATGAAAACCAATAACATAGTCAATACTCTAGCACATTTGGGCTTATGTTATATAGTCTAAATATTCAATATTTAAAACTAGAAGTTTAAAATCTAGATATTTAAAACATGTCTGGAAATTTCTGCACAACCTAGATTTCTGGACACCTAGTCTTATTTTTCTAGATTGATATTGACTATGAGTTGTCTCACAACTATTGTGAGTTCTTGATTACCTCCAAAATAATTTCAGGTTTAGAAATTTCTAAACTGTTTATCGTTACTATGATTCCTAAGTTTCTAAATTTAGACAGACACCTAAACGTTTGAGATTTTTTTTTCAATTTTTCATCTCACTGTTACATGACTTCAGAGGAATTGTTTTGAGAACTTCACTTCCCACCCTATAAGAACAGTCAATTAAAAGTTGTCTCTCCTTGGGCTTCCCTGGTGGCGCAGTGGTTGAGGGTCCGCCTGCCACTGCAGGGGATGCGGGTTCGTGCCCTGGTCCGGAAAGATCCCACATGCCGTGGAGCGGCTGGGCCTGTGAGCCGTGGCTGCTGAGCCTGCGCGTCCGAAGCCTGTGCTCCACAACGGGAGAGGCCACAACAGTGAGAGGCCCGCGTACCGAAAAAAGAAGAAAAAAAAAAGTTGTCTCTCCTGGGGACTTTCCGGTGGCCCAGTGGATAAGAATCCACCTGCCAATGCAGGGGACACGGGTTCGAGCCCTGGTCCAGGAAGATCCCACATGCCGCAGAGCAACTAAGCCCATGCGCCACAACTACTAAGCCTGCACTCTAGAGCCCGCGAGCCACAACTAATGAGCCCTTGTGCCACAACTACTGAAGCCCGCGCGCCTAGAGCCCGTGCTCCGCAACAAGAGAAGCCACTGCAAGGAGAAGCCCGTGCACCACAACGAAGAGTAGCCCCCGCTCACCACAACTAGAGAAAGCCCATGTGCGGCAATGAAGACCCAATGCAGCCAAAAATAAATAAAATTAAATCTTTAAAAAAAAAAAGTTGCCTCTTCTGGAACAGACTGGTGGTAGCCAAGGGGGAGGGGGTTGGGGGAGGGACGGAGTGAGAGGCTGGGGTTAGCAGATGTAAGCTTTTATATACAGAATGGATAAATGAGGTCCTACCGTATAGCACAGAGAACTATATTCAATATCCTATGATAAACCATAATGGAAAAGAATATTTTAAAAAAGAATGTATATATATGTACTACTGCACGGCAGTAATTAACGCAACATTGTAAATCAACTATACTTCAAAAAAAAAAAGTTGTCTCTTCTGTTGTCGTGGCAGGGGCTTGATGAACAGGCTCTACATAACTCTGCTGAGCTGAACGTTTCAGAATCAGGGCCACGCTGCACAACCTACACATCTGGACATCAGGGCCCTACTCGAAATAGTTAATAAAATGTTCACAGATGGGATTAGCAGGGGATTTTTCAGACAGAGTTTAAAGTCATTTTTGCCTTAGAACATCACACTGGAAACTTATGCTAATGTCTAAGGGGCTGTGAGGCCTTGGAATGGTTGGAATAACTTGCAAGCTTGGGAGCAAAGTACCTTTATCACCCACTGCCTGGAATGCAGTGTGAAAGCAGAGAGAGTGGTCCTTCAGCTCTTGCTGGGATATTTCTCCCATGAGAATTAAGGGGAAAGAAAGCTGATGTGGTAACATACGTGGTTTTAAAAACCTAGCAGTAATTCAGAGCTCCATAAATTCCGGGAAAAAGAAAAGTAAAAACCTGGAAGCTAATCTTTTACAACAGATACAGAGTCTGGGAGAATGAAGAGAACAGGGCTCAACGCAAACTCTGAAAGCCAACTGTAGAAATGGACTTATAATGTGTCTGGAACCCTCATGTGGATGACCCCTCCCTTCCTTCAGGTTCCCCACTCAAATGTCAGCCCATCCATATAAAATTGGTTACTTTAGGGGCTTCCCTGGTGGCGCAGTGGTTGAGAGTCCGCCTGCCGATGCAGGGGACACGGGTTCGTGCCCCGGTCCGGGAAGATCCCACATGCCGTGGAGCGGCTGGGCCCGTGAGCCATGGCCGCTGAGCCTGCGCGTCCGGAGCCTGTGCTCCGCAACGGGAGAGGCCACAGCAGTGAGAGGCCCATGTACCGCAAAAAAAAAAAAAAATGCTTAGGCCCTGCTAAAACTAAATTGGAATCTGTCAAGGCATCCGTAATTTTGGAAAGCTCCCCAGGTGATTTCAGGATGCAGGCAGGGCTGAGAACCACTGCACTAGGTGATGAACCCAGATGATTTGTGGCCTGAGTCCTTGCTCCCAGCCCCTACACAACCTGCCTCACTAGGAGTAAGGGAACTAACTGCCCAAGGGCTCCCAGCGAGCCAGGAAGGGAGCTAAGCCCAGCATCCAGGCCTCCTGACTTCCACCTTCCCTTTTCTCTCCATTATAGTTACCAGTGGAGCAATCTCTAAGAAGAAAGAGAAGCATCATGGTTTCTTAGTGCCACTGGAGGCAAATACCCAGAGTGGAAAGGCAGACCTGATTTTAGATCTACCAGATCAACTTTAAAAAAAAAAAAAAAAAAAAATAGAGGCAATTCTTATAAGCCCCTCCCTGTGCTGAAACATTCTGAATTCAAAGGATAAAGAAATCATGTTAAGCAGATTTTTTTTTTTTCAGCCGTGCTGTGCAGCTTGTGGGATCTTAGTTCCCCAACCAGGGATTAAACCCAGGCCCTTGGCAGTGAAAGCACAGAGTCCTAACCACTGGACCGCCAGGGAAGTCCCAAACAGATATTTAAAAAGTAGTCTTCAGTAGGCAAGACATGGAAACAACCTAAACGTCCATCAACAGATGAACGGATAAAGAAGATGTGGCACATATATATACAATGGAATAGTACTCAGCCATAAAAAAGAATGAACTAATGCCATTCGCAGCAACACGGGTGGACTTAGAACTTAACATACTGAGTGAAGTAAGTCAGACAGAGAAAGACAAATACCATATGATATCACTTATATGTGAAATCTAATATGACACACATGAACTTATCTACAAACAGAGACAGACTCACAGACAGAGAGAACAGACTTGTGGTTGCCAACGGGGAGGGATGCATTGGGAGTTTGGGATTAGCAGTGGCAAACTATTACATATAGAATGGATAAACAACAAGGTCCTACTGTAGAGCACAGGGAACTATGTTCAATATCCTGTGATAAACCATAATAGAAAAGAATATGAAAAAGAATGTATATATGTATGTATGTATAACTGAATCACTTTGCTGTACAGCAGAAACGCAACATTGTAAATCAACTATACTTCAATTAAAAAAATAAAAGAAGCCTTCGTATAGAATGTTTATGTTTGTTCAAAGGTAAGATAGCATTCAAGTTTCAAAGTGAAGGGGGTGAGAGAGAAGAGGATACCTTGAAATATCTCTATGTGCTCTACATATTCCTTCTGAAAACTTCTTGCTTTTGTCATGCTTGATATTACAAAATAAAATGTCTTACACACGTTTAGTTTTTGCCAGACTCCAGCACCTATATATAATCCAACCGATGATATATAGTCTCTTTTAACCCATACAATAACCTCATGAAATATGTAATGATATTGTCTGTATTTTACATCTTTGACCCTGAGGCACAGAGAGATTAAGTAACTTGCCCAAGGTCACTGAGTAAGTGTTAGAGCTCAAAACTAGCAGGTCTGGATCCGGAGTCTGAGCCTTAAGTGCTCAGAATATTACCCCTAATCAATTAGCTCACCTTCTCGTTGTCAGGGTTCTGCCTAAGATGGAAATGTGGTTTTGTTCTTGCATGACATACCTCTATGGCTCCCCTGCGCCTTTAAAATAAACACACAATTCACAGAAACTTTCCAGGTCAGACCTTTTCTCTCCCTCTCACCACACGGAATTTCTGGCCTTAGTATTCCACTTGCTTTCCCACAAAAGCCTCCAGGCCTCTCCTTGGGCTCTTCCTCTTTTACCATGGCCTCTTCCTGCTCATCTAGCTTTTAGACTTTAATTATTCTCAGCATAAACATCCTCTGCTTCAATATGTTTTCTCCTGGTTTTGACCTCATCCTCAAAAACTTCTAAGCCTACTTGACATCCTAATGAAAGCAGAATATTCTGGCCAAGAGCCCAGGCAATGGAACCAGGCTGCTGGGACTTAACTCTGGCTCTGCCATTTCCTGGCTGTGTGACCCTCAGCATAAGCCATTGTTCAAGGAACCTCTCTGTGTCTCTGTTCCCTCATCTGTAAAACAACAGGGTCTTATGAGGAATACGCAAATTGATACCTGCAAAGCATTAGAGTCTCTGCCTGTTAATAAGTGCCCAACAGATGCTAATAATTATCATCATTATGATTAAAGTTACCATACGATACATATAGGAGCCACACATTTGTGCTGGTTTGTTTCTAAAGACATGTGTCTTAGATCATGAAAATATTATCAATAATTATATGTCAACTTTTGAACATTCTGAAAGTTGGCAGATGCTCCAAGAAATAAAGCAGCAGTTCTCAAGGGATAGCCTGTGGACTCCTGGGGGTCCCAGAGACCCCTTCAGAGAGTCTGTAGGGTCAAAACTATTTTCCTAATAATACCAAGGCACTGGTTGTCTTTTTCGCTGTCTGTAATCACAATGATGGTGCAGAAGAATGCTGTTTAAAATCACTAGCACCTTGGCATAAATCAAAGCAGTGACACCAAAAAAAGTAAGCAGTCACTGTATTCTTTTTTTTTTTTTTTTTTTTTGCGGTACGCGGGCCTCTCACTGTTGTGGCCTCTCCCGTTGCGGAGCAGAGGCTCCGGACGCACAGGCTCAGCGGCCATGGCTCACGGGCCCAGCCGCTCCGCGGCATGTGGGATCTTCCTGGACCAGGGCACAAACCCGTGTCCCCTGCATCGGCAGGCTGACTCTCAACCACTGTGCCACCAGGGAAGCCCCACTGTATTCTCTATTGCTTTTCACTCATAGTAAAAACAGTGATAGTTTCACTTAAGAAAGTTCTTGATGAAACAGTAAAAGTTATTAATTTAAAAAAAGTTATTAATTTTACTGCATCTCAGTCCTGGGGTATACGTCCTTGTGATAGTCTACAGTAAAATTTATGCTTACTTACTGCATATGCTTACTGACAACAATGGTTGTCCCAAGAAAAGGCAGCTGTGGCCATTCTTGGAGTTACCAGGAATACTAGGCATTCCTTTCTGGAAAACATCCCTTTTCTTGAAAGAACAACTGACAAACTATGGTTGCTCAGATCTAGGTATCTGGCAGAACTTTTGGAAATGAGCAAAACAAGTCTGTTACTTCAAAGAAAATTACTGGCAGCAAAGTATCGGAATTTTGGAAAACTTGTATCACTGAGAGCTTGACAGCCTCCCAGTGCTTAAAGACTTAAGGTCTTTAGAGACAGAACTTTTCTGATGAGACTGGTGATGGTACTGACAAATATGATTTTTAAAAATCTTGTAAAATCAAATGTGTCAATATTTGAAATATCTGTAAAACTCGGCCATTAACATTTTCCAATTGAGCGATGCATCATTTCATAAAACCATTAATGGATAAAAGACTCAAAGTACACAAAATACAAAACTGACCAAAGGGTTGTAATGTAATGTAGTACAAAAAGTACTCTGATATGGTTTCAGATTCCACATAACCTTAAGAAACTATCACTTGTGGCTCTTGGGTGCAGTATCAAAGGAGAATATTATCTGTAAAGTCTATTAAAATAATCCTTTGTTTCCTAACTATAACTGTGGGAGGCTGGATTTTCTTCATTACTTTAACCAAAACAATATCTCACAACAGATAGCACAAGAGAACATGAAAATCCAGCTATTTTTCTTATAAAAAGTCAAGAATTAAAGAGATTTGCAAAAATGTAAAACATCGCTACTCTTCTCATTAAATATGTATATGGAAATACAGTTTTCTCATAAAAGCTAGTTCTGCTATAGGTTTATTTAAAAAAATAGATTAATAAAAAATTTTAAAGTAATTTTTTAAAAGTATTACTATTCCTGAACAGTAAATACACTTTTCATAGCCCTTAGACTGGAACTTAACAACTAAGGCTTAATTACTGGCATCGCTCACAACCAAATAAATAAATACACAACCTACCTTTTCTTCCATTTATGTGAATATCTTTTACAGAAGAAGAATGCCAAGTCCTACTCACGTGGGGCCCTGGGCCAGGAGCCAAGGGGTTACTTACCCCCTGCACTTCGGTGCAAGTCCTTCTTGTGAAGTCAGGGCTGGGGAAGGAAAGGAGGCTGTGAAATATCACCATTGCCCTAATGAACTACAGAGGACATTCCAAAGCAATTAGGAAGGTACTGCTATCAACCCATTTAACAGATGAGCACACAGAGGCACAGAGAGATTAAATAACTTGCCCAATGTTATACTGCCAGAAAGTGTCTGACAGGTGGGGGAGGCGAGTTGGGGGAGGCGAGTTGGGGGAGCCGAGCGCGGGAAAGGCTGCAACCCGGGCCCGCGCCCAACTCCGGGACAGGAGAATCTCCCCAAACTCGAGACGACTTCGCCTAACTGAACTAAAACTGTCGTCCTTACATCTCAAATATCCGCTTTTCCCCTTAAACTCACAACCGGGTTGCTGTTGCTCGAGAGCAACTCGAGGAAGTTCCGAAGGGTGGCGGGACGCGAAACTGACAATCATTACTCGAAAAGATGGTCATAACCTCGCCCACCTGGGCCGGAAGTGCCTGCAACTACCAGGAGCCCTAGATCAACATTTCCCAGAATTCCCCATCACGGCCCTTTGGGAACGGAAGTGCCTGGGACTACACGGAGTTCCTGGACTACACTTCCCAGAATGCCCGAGGACAACATACACAGCCCCGCCCATCCGGGCGGAAGTGCCTGCGAGTACTCGGAGCTCCTGAGACGTGTTTCCCAGAATGCCGAGGGGGAGCGCTGTCCACGGTCCTGCCTGCCTGGTGCAAAAGTGCTTGCAGTCGTTGGGAGCGCCTGGACCACGCTTCCTACAGTGCCCTAGGGCAACAATGACTACAGCCTCGGCTTCCTGGGCGGAAATGTGGATTACTACACTGAGTACATAGATTAAATTTCCCAGAGTCCTGGAGGGGAAAATCTTCTATAGACATGTTGTTCTGGAGCCCAAATGTCTCCAAAAGAACCCAGAGCTCCAGTGGACTGAGTGCCACTGACCTGCTTGCCTGGACAGAAGTTTCTTTTTCTAGATCTGGATCTTCTAGACCAGTTTCCAGAGTGGCTGCATGGGGGTGCTTCCTGCCATGCAGCCCTTTGGTGTTACAAATAATTGGGTTCAGTTTGGATGAATTCTGTGCCGCTGGTTGAACCCAGTTTTTCTTTTTCTCACTCCGCCCCCCCCCCGCCTTTCTCATATAACTATACTAATAAGCGGTTATCAAGGAAATATGTTGTATAGGAGAGAAAAGTGAAGCTTGAAATATGGAAAGAAAATAAAAATCATCATAGAGTGGGAGCGATGTGTGGGTTAAAAACGGAGATCTTGAAAGAGGATTGGCCTGAACTGCACTGAACAATTTAAGGAACACAAGATCTCAGTCTTACCTTGACTGGATTGCCTTCTTTGTTCCATGTGTACCTGGATGCATCTGGAACTCTTAACGGTGTCAGCTAGGGTGGGCTGTTGATTCCGAAGTACCAAGAAATCACAAAAAGGCAAATGTTCATCAGGTCATAATGCAGAAATATTAAAAACTTCCAGCATTTCCTTGGTTTTAATTTCTCACTTTAAAAGTGAATGAAAGCTGCACTGGCACGGAACTGGAATAAACACTGCAATATTGAAAGGGGTAAATCCTATATAAAATCTTGAGAATATTTCTTTTTTGAGTTTATCTTCAGATATTATATCACCTACTACCAACCTGATCTTTGCACAGTAAATCCAATAAATTAATAACATGCTTTAGTATTCCACAAGCCAGCTGAAATCAGAGAGGCCATGATTTATCCTGTGAGATATGGGCTCAAGTCCAGAAAAACTGTAGAACAACAAAAACTACCACCACCAAAACCAAATCCAAACCAAAACAAACAAAAAACCCCACAAAGCCCCAAACCCAGAAAGGTTGTCCTGTCTACTTTTCTCTTGCATAAGAATGAAATATTCTATTATGCAAACTTTAAAAAACACCAGTGGAGAAAAAAGTTAAATGTGCATAAACTCATCTTACAGATTAAACGTTATTGATGTGTTGCCCCACATGCTTCATCTAACTCTTTTTTCTTCCTTTTTTTTATTGAAATAAAGTACAGATCCATGACATCTTGTCATTTCTCCCTAAAATATTTTCATATATTTCTCAAAAACATAAGGATATTTATTTGCATAAACACAATATTATCACACTGAACAAAATTAATAATACTTCCTTAATATTAATTTATTCTATCCTTATTTGAAGTCCCAAATTCTTTCAAAAGTCTTTCACACTTGGTTTTTTTGAATATCAAAACACGTCCATTCATTGCATGATTGTTGCATAAGTCTCGTGACTCTCCTGCATCTTCTTGACCTACTGAAGAAATTATATCAGTTGTCATGTAGGATTCCCATATAGTGGATCTGTCTGACAGCTTCCTGGATCTGTCATTTAACTTTTTCCTCAATTGTTGTTTTATGTGGAGGACTCCAAAGCAATGCACACTGAGAGTAAGAGTGAAAAGGGAAGTAGACTTTCAGCCCAACTCTGAGTCATCTTTATCCCCTGAGAGTGTATTAAGGAAATCCTGGATTGCTGACAGCCTCACAGCTAACTGTTGGAAGAAAATGACATTTTCTCTGGAAGAAAGACATTACCAACCTTGGCTACAAATTATCACTATGTTAAAAACTACAACATAGGGCCTTCCCTGGTGGTCCAGTGGTTAGACTCCGTGCTTCCGCTGCAGGGGGCACCAGTTTGATACCTGGTAGGGAAACTAAGATCCTGCACGCCGCATGGCAAACAAAACAAAACAAAAAACAAAACCAAAAAAACTACAACATAAATAATGGACAAAGTAAATTTTAACATCAAAAAAACTATGCTGGAACTACTATAGGATACATCATAGTGATAAAAGATTAAATTATCCAAGAACATAACACAAATATATATCTACATACATGTAATAAATATCCTCAAATATATTTTTTAATCTGGCAAAACTAAAGGGAGAAATACTCTCTGATTACCTAATAAAATACACACACATGCGCACACACACACACAAACAGTAAAAAAGTTAAGTATATGGAAAAATTAACCCAATTAGGAAATTTGATCTAATTATATGTAGAATACACATCTGCTCAGGTACATATAGAATGTTTACAAAATTTGACCATATGCTGGACCATAAAGCATAAATAGCAAATTTCAAAACACTTTAATAATATAAAGTATATTCTCTGGATAAGGTGCAATAAAGCTAGAAATCAGTAATGAAATCCTTACTAGACAATTGTAGCATGTCTGTAAATTAAGAAAATCAATCTTAACCATGAATTCTTTTTTCAATTTTTGGCTGTGTTGGGTCTTAGTTGCTGCCCACAGGCTTTCTCTAGTTGTGGAGAGAGGGGTCTACTCTTTGTTGAGGTGGGCGGGCTTCTCATTGCAATGGCTTTTCTTGTTGTGGAGCACGGGTACTAGGCACGCATGCTTCAGTAGTTGTGGCACATGGGCTCAGTAGCTGTGGCACACGGGCTTAGTTGCTCTGCAGCATATGGTATCTTCCTGGACCAGGGCTTAAACCCGTGCCCCCTGCATTGGCAGGTGGATTCTTAATCACTGCACCACCAGGGAAGTCCCTGTAGTAAGTCTTGAGATCAGACATTATGAGTCTTCCAACATTGTTCTTCATTTTTAAAGCTACTCATTTCATTGCTTTTTGTATAGATTTTAGAAATAGCTTGTCAATTTTGGCAGTAACTCCTGCTGGGATACTGAGTGGGACTATGTTGCACTTATAGATCAACTTAGGATAAATGGCTTAACAATATTGAGTCTTCCATTCCATGGAACAGGTCACATCTCTTCGAGTAGTCTTCTAAATCTTTCATCAGTATTTCATAGTATGCAGCATAGAGATCACACACACTCACCCCCACCCCACCTACCAACACACACACAAATTATATATTTGGGGCTACTGAACTGGTACTGCTTTTTTCTTTCTTAATCTCAGTTTCCAGTAGTTTAAGACTAACATAGTGATTTTGTATATTTACTTTGTTTCCTATGACTTTGCTAAACTCACCATTTCTACTAGCTTTTCTGTTGATTCTTTGGACTTTTCTACATAGAGAATCTTGTCTTCTGCAAATAGTTTTATTTTTTCCTTTCCTATCTGTATATCTTTTCTTTTTCTCACTTCAGTGCACTGGCTATTAGCTCCTGTATGATGTTGACATGGTGGTGAGAACAGAAATCTTTGACTTGTTTCCAAACTTTGGGTGAAATTATTCAATCTTTCACCATTAAAAATGATGTTATCAGTATTTTGTCAACATTCTTTATCAGCTCAAGGAAGGCTCCCTTTGATTCCTAGGTGTTTCTTTTTGTCTGAAGTCATAAATGGATGTTCAATTTTGTCAAATGCTTTTCCTTCATCTTTTTCTTCTTTTTTTCTGTGGATACAGTGAATTAGGCAGTTTGATTTTCATATACTGAAACCATCTGCATTTCCAGAATCTATACCACTTTCATGATGCATTATACTTTTTATAAATTGCTGAATATGATAATATTTCATTGAGGATTTTTGTGACTTTGTTCATGAAGGATATTAGTCAAAAGTTTTCTGTTCTTACAATGTCACTGTTGGATTTTGTTATCAGGGTAATGCTGGCTTTGTAAAATAACTTAGAAAGGCTTCACTTCTATTTTTTTTGAAGCTTTTTTTGGTAGAATTAGAATCATTTTTTCCCTTATGTTTGGCTAGAATTTGCCAGTAAAATCATCTGTCCCTAAATTGTCTTTGTTGGTTTTTAATCTGTAAATTCAACTTCTTCAGGAGATACAGGGCTATTCAGGTTGTCTACTTCATGTGTATGCATGGGTAATTTGTGTCTTTCAAGGAACTTGTACATTTTGATTAAATTGTCAAATTTATAAGCACAAAGGTGTTCCTAATATTCACGGGGACCTCAACACCTAGAAACCATGCAGTGGGTGCACACTCTGGGACGGCTGCTCCAGGTGGGAGGCAACAGGTATCACTTGCTCAATGTAGTTTAATTACTTTGGGGTCAGAGAACACTGTATAGTTTTACTTCTTTTAAACTTGGCATGGCTTGTTTTATGGCCCAGAATATGATTTATCTTGGTGAATATTCCAAATGCACTTGAAACGAATGTGTACTTGATCACTGTTGGATGAAGTGTTCTCTAAATGGCAAATAAGTTAAGTTGGGTAGAAGTGTTGTTCAAGCCTTCTCTGTCTTTATTGATGCTGTCATCTTGTTTTTATCAATTACTAAGATAACTACTGAGGTCTCCAACTATACTTGTGGTTTTCTACCAGGTTTTTTTTTTTCATGAATCTTGAAGCTCTGTTGTTAGATGCATACACATTTGGCACTGCAAGTCTCCCTGGTATATCCTTGGTAATATTCCTTGTATGAATTCTTTGTTGATATTAATATAGTTAGCCCAGCTTTCTTTTTTTCTTTCCTTCCTTCCTTCCTCCCTCCCTCCCTCCCTTTATTGCTGTGTTGGATCTTCGTTGTTGTGCACAGGCTTCCTCTACTTGCAGCTAGTGGGGGCTACTCTTTGTTGCGGTGTGCAGGCTTCTCATTGAGGTGGCTTCTCTTGTTGCAGAGCACAGGCTCTAGGCATGTGGGCTTCAGTAGTTGTGGCACACGGGTTTAACTGCTCCGCAGCATGTGGGATCTTCCCAGACCAGGGCTCGAATCCGTGTCCCCTGCATTGGCAGGCGGATTCTTAACCACTGTGCCACCAGGGAAGTCCCCTCCAGCTTTCTTTTAACTAATTTTAGCATGGCATGCCTTTTTCCATCCTAGTCTTTAAATCTACTTATCTCTTTATATTTAAAAAGGGTTTCTTGTAGAAAACATAAAGCATATAGTTGGGTCTTGCTTTTTAATCCAATCTGACAAACTCTGTTTTAAGTGGTGTGTTTAGAACATTTACATTTAATGTAATTTTTGATACTACTGGATTTGAACCTACCATCATGCTAATTGTTTCCTATTTGTGCCATGTTTTATTTGTTCAATTTTCCTGTCTGCTTTTGGATTATCTTTTAGAATTCCAACTTATCTCCACTACTGGCTTATTAGTTATATGCCACTTAAATTTTTTAAATGGTTGCTCAAGGGCTTATAATATGCATCTATTATTTTTCAGTCTACTTTCTAATAATATAATGCCCATTCACATAGTATATGACAGCTACTTCCAATTTCTCTGCCATTTTGTGATATCGTTACATTTTATTTTTATATATGCTATAAACTCACAAAACTTTGCTCCTGTTTTTGCTTTAGAAGTTGTATTTTCCAGTGATTAGAAATAAGAAAAATTATTTTATATTTTACTTCCTTTTTAACCATTTTAAAACTTCTTTATTAGATCCAAGTCTGTTTCTGGTATGATACTCTTCCAGCCTATGGAAAATTCCTTTAATACTTCTTGTAGTGCAGATCTGCTGGCAGTATATTCTATTAACTTTTGTTCATATGAAAATGTCTTTATTTTGCATACTTTTTTGGAAGATTTTTTCATTGGGCTTGGAATTTTTGATTCACAGTATTTTGTTTCAGAATATTAAAGATGTTACTCCAATGTCTTCTGGTTTACGTTTTTTAAAATTTTTTATTTATTTATTTTTGGCTGCATTGGGTCTTCATTGCTGCATGTGGGCTTTCTCTAGTTGTGGTGAGTAGGGGCTACTCTTTGTTGTGGTGCACTGGCTTCTCATTGCGGTGGCTTCTCTTGTTGTGGAACATGGGCTCTAGGCCTGCGGGCTTCAGTAGTTGTGGCTCGCAGACTCTAGAGCACAGGCTCAGTAGTTGTGGCACATGGGCTTAGTTGCTCTGAGGCATGTGGGACCTTCCCAGACCAGGGCTCGAACCCGGGTCTCCTGTATTGGCAGGTGGATTCTTAACCACTGCACCATCAGGGAAGCCCCTGGATTTTAGCCCCTGGTTTTTTTCCTTTAAGTTGGGGGGAGAAGAAATCTCTCTAGCTTTATTTATTTATTTATGGCTGTGTTGGGTCTTAGTTGTGGCACACGGGATCTTTGTCGAGGCATGTGGGATCTTTGGTTGCAGCATGCGGGCTCTTCGTTGTGGCACACAGGCTTCTCTCTAGTTGTGGTGCATGGGTTATCTATTCTCTAGTTGTGGTGCACAGGCTCCAGGGCACATGGGCTCTGTAGTTGTGGCGAGCGGGTTCCAGAGGGCATGGGCTCTGTAGTTTGCGGCATGTAGGCTCTCTGGTTGAGGCACACAAGCTTAGTAGTTGTGGTGCACAGGCTTAGTTGCCCTGTGGCACGTGGGATCTTAGTTTCCTGATCAGTTATTGAACCTGTGTCCCCTGCATGGAAGGCGGATTCTTTACCACTGGACCACCAGGGAAGTCCCTTCTGGCTTACATGGTTTTTGATGGGAAGTCTCCTCTCTTCCTCATCTCTGTTCTTTGTATGTAATGTGGCCTTTTTCTGTCAATATTTCCTGCATTGTTCATTTGCTGCTGTTTGGCAATAATGTGCCTAGTTTTTTGTTTTTTGCATTGTTTGTTTTAAAATTCTGCTTGTGTATTCTTGAGTTCTTGGATTCGGTGAAGTCTTTTATTATTTTAAAAATATTCGCAGCCACTATCTCTTGAAATATTTTTCTTCTCACTCTCTCTCTCCTTTCACCCTGGGTTTCCAATTATACGTAAGTTTGACCACAAAAAGTTTCCCCATAGTTCTTGGATACTCTATTCTGTTTTCTTTACACTTTTTGTTTCAGGTTGGATGATTTTGATTAGCCTTTATTCAAGTTCTTTGACACTTTTCTCAGCTGTGTTTAGCCTACTTACAAGTCCTTCAAAATCATCCTTTGTGATAAATTTTCTTTTCTAGCATTTCCCATTTGATTCTATATTAATTTCCACTGAAATTCCCTCATCTGTTCATGTATATTGTCTGCCCTTTTCATGAAAGCATTCAACACATCAACCAGTCATATAAAATTCTCTGGCATTTCCAAAATATAGTCATCTCTAAGTGTGGTTTTATTGATTGGTCTGCTGTCTCTTGGCAGAGGGTTGTATTTTTTTTAATCTTGTAAGGTTTTACTGAATGCAAGATACCATGTTTCAAACAGTAGAGACTGAAATAAATAGTATTTTTGCCTGGAACTGGGCACACCTGTTCTGCTAGGATGTTAGGGTGGGGTGTTGAATCAGTCTGGTCAGGAATTAAGTTGAAATTGGATTCTGTTGTTGCAATAGTTATCTTCAGTACACTGCTTCAAAATTTTCTAATGTTACCTTGTGCTTAGGGTGGGGGGTGGAGTGCTGGAGGATTTTCCTCAATGTTCCTTCTCCACCTTCAGCTTTTGGCTATCCCTACGCACCTGTGCCACAGAAGGATTCTCTGTCCATGTTCTTGCCTTTTCCCCAATGTAGCCTGCTATTGCTTGTCACTAGGAGAAAGCTAGCATGTTTATGGGGACCAGGGATGTTCTGTATTGTCTTGGTTTAGTCTTAGTCTTGAGTGGGGATTGGAGAGATCAGACACCTTGTGAATTTGGGGGAGCTAGGACTCCATAACACTAAAAATGAGACAAACTCTCTTCTCTAGGCTGCGAACAATAAAGCAGGTGATACTTTCATTTGTGAGCAAACTGAAGACAAGAGTTCACATAAAAGGACAGAGGTAAGAGACTTAAAGCAAAATAAAGTCTCCTTGACTGACCCAGACCCAAGTCTTACCTTACCTACATCTCTTCACTTATATGAACTGAGAAACATTTTTGGTTTAAGCAATTCTGAGCTACATTTTGTTACCTACAACTAAAAGCATCCTAACTGATAAAACCACCATGAGCTCTCATGATCTTCCTTTGGAAGTGACTGTAGTAAAGAAATGCATTAGAAGCCCTGAATTTCTGATGATACTGTGAAACTTGAACTAGCACCTTGGAAGCCAGGTTAAGCCAGTGCCTTGGTCACCCCATTCACCCAACGGGCTGAAATCTGACAGAAAAACTATGGTGCACCAATTTATACTACTACTGAATTGTACTAGGAGATTTAAGGCTGCATGTGCTTTGAGACCTAAAGAAATTTTATAGAAAGGTAAAGCTGCTAACACCTAATTTATCTGTATTCTCTAGAGACTTTTTTATGCCATCTAATGAAATAGAGTGATCACATTATGAGTTCTTAACTATACGGGGCAATATCTCAGTAGTTTATTGCTTTGGTAAAATGTTAACTGTGAATTTTTAAAAATAAAGTACAAGAAAGACTAAGCCAAAATTCTGCTTGTCACAGAAAACCACTGTATACAGGACAGTGAGTAATCTTTCACAGATAATCTATTAAGCATGTACTTGAACATATATGTATACAGACCTAAGATAACTGGATACTATGAAGGTACAATCCGCGTTTTTACTAAACAAGATGCGTGAGTCTTCTCTGTCATTTTAGATTGATTTCATACTTTCTGTAGCTCCATATTATAGGAACACAAAGATATTTATCTAAACTCTTATTAATTTCCAATTTAAAAAATTACCCTTATGTACACATCCTTTCTGTTAAAACTGCTTTACCCTAAATTATTATTCTATGATTCCAGATGGGTACGTACACTTTACATTTTGATACATATTGTACGACTCTTCTCTAACAAACTTGTATTTTTCACTCCCTCCAACAAAATGCATTGTTCTTGAAGACAGAGACTAGCAAGTAAAAGGAAATCTTATCCTAATAATACATTTGAAAAAATGTTTAGAAAAATTCAATATTTTTCCTTTCTTTACTAAAAATAGAATTACCATACGATCCACCAATCCCACTTCTGGGCATATATCTAGACAAAACTATAATTCAAAAAGATACATGCACTCCCTATATTCATAGCAGCACTATTCACAAAGCCAAGACATGGAAACAACCTAAATGTCCATCAACAGGTGAATGGATAAAGAAGATGTGGCACATATATACAATGGAGTACTACTCAGCCATAGAAAAGAAGAAAATAATGCCATTTGCAGCAACATGGATGTAAGTAGAGATTATCATACTAAGTGAAGTAAGTCAGAAAGCAAAGGACAAATAACATACGATATCACTTTTATGTGGAATCTAAAATATGACACAGAAAAACCTATCTATGAAATGGAAACAGAGTCACAGACATAGAGAATAGGCTGGTAGTTGCCAAGGGGAAGGGGGTTGAGGGAGGGATGGAGTGGGAGGTTAGGGTTAGCAGATATAAGCTTTTATATATAGAATGGATAAGCAATAAGGTCCTACTGTATAGCACAGAGAACTATATTCGATATCCTATGATATATCATAATGGAAAAGAATAAAAAATAGAATGTATATATAACTGAATCATTTTGCTGTACAGCAGTAATTAACATAACATTGTAAATCAACTATACTTCAATAAACAAATATTGATATTTTTCTTTCTTTGTGTGAGTGGAAGAAGTATGGGGGTGTGAAACTTGACAAAATTAAAGTCCTCCAAACTTGTCACAGATCCTGCCTAAGGAGGTCTGAATTGGACAAAGGCTATAACACCTAGAAATCAGTCAGATCAAAAGGATTTTGATGGAAATATGGAGACTAAAAAACCAAGTATTGTAATTTTGACATTTATTAAGGAAGTATTTGTCATTAGTAACCATTTCTGCCACTTTCCAAATATTACAGTAAAACTCTGTCCTAACACACAGGGCAGGAGTAAAAATTCAATTATGTGAAATGCAGTGTTCCATTTTTGTAAAGTTAACCAGAAACATTGTTTTATCAGTTTGTACTGTCCTTTAAAGTGCACACAGGTGTACATACTCACAGCTAAACTTGAACGGATAGTATACTGTAGAGAAAGAGACCAAATGGTAAGAAATTCAGTTCATCCCTGCTTACACAAGGGACAAGGGGAGAGAACTATTCCCAAAAGGGTTACAACCAAATTCATGTAGTTTCAGATTGCGATATTGCTGATACATTTCAAATAATATTTACTTGAAGTGCTTACATTACTTGCAGTATTCCTCCTCCAAATACATTTTAAAATGACTTTTTGGAGAAAAGAAGCTTAATAAAAATTCCAAACACGATACCTTTACACACTTTTAGTCATTTAGCAAAAAGTACTGAGCACCTAATATTGAGTTATGCAGTGTCGTGGCTTTGGAGACTTCACAATGCGTGAAGCCCCTTCTCTCATTAACTTTACATTCCAGTGGACGTGGATTTAGGCATGCTCATCACTGTGCTTCTGTTAAAATCCTGACTATACTCATATCTTGTTTAAGCCCTAGTGCAACAACTGCTTAAAGTAACGTGCAATGACGTTAAAGTTCTCACAAAATCCCGTATGGAACCCCTCTCGTTAGATGTCTCTGCTGTGTGGTCTCCTGACTATTGTGAATGTTGATGTTGGGCAGAAACATTACCTTTTCCTGAAAGAAATTCTTTTTCTACTTTAAGAACTGGAGTGAATGGAAAATTTCAGCTCTTGTTTGAGGACTTCAGAACGCAATAGAATACCATTTTACAGAATTTCACTTTTGTATGGATTCTCTGAAGAAAGATAATCCTTACCATACTCTTCACTTTTATAGAATGTATCACCACTATGGACTCTTTGATGAATTAGAAGACCTGAGCTCCAACGGAAACCCTTACCACATGCATCGCATCTGTATGGTTTCTCTCCCGTGTGGACTCTCTGATGAGCCTGGAGGTTTGATCTCTGACTGAAGCCCTTACCACACACCTCACATTTGTATGGCTTTTCCCCAGTGTGGACTCTGTGATGGGCTTGAAGACTTGAAAACCCACTGAAACCCTTACCGCACTGTTCACATTTATAGGGCCTCCCTTCTGTGTGGACCCTCTGATGTGCTTGAAGGCGTGAACTTTCACTGAAACCCTTTGTGCACACCTCACATTTGTACGGTTTCCCTCCTGTGTGGACCCTCTGATGTGCTTCAAGGCGTGAGCTCTGACTAAAGCCCTTCCCACACATCTCACATTTGTATGGCTTCACTCTGGTGTGGACTCTCTGATGACCTTGAAGATATGCTCTCTGACTGAAGCCCTTCCCACATACCTCACATATATATGGTCTCTCGCCAGTGTGGACACTCTGATGGCTTTGAAGGTATGATCTCTGACTGAAGCTCTTACCACACTCATCACATTGGTATGGCTTCTCTCCTGTGTGGACTCTCTGATGGGCCAGAAGAGTTGAGGCCTTACTGAAGCCCTTATCACATTCTCCACATTTATAGGGTTTCTCTCCTGTGTGAACCCTCTGATGAATTTGAAGATTAAAGCTCCAACTGAATCCCTTCCCACACTCCTCACACTTGAATGGTTTTTCTCCAGTGTGAACTCTCTGATGGCCTTGAAGGTGTGAACTCCGACTGAACCCCTTCCCACACTCCTCACACTTGTATGGTTTCTCTCCAGTGTGAACTCTCTGATGGCCTTGAAGGTATGAACTCCGACTGAATCCCTTCCCACACTCCTCACACTTGTATGGTTTCTCTCCAGTGTGGACTCTCTGATGGGCTTGAAGGTATGAACTCCGACTGAATCCCTTATCACACTCCTCACATTTAAAAGGTTTCTCTCCTGTGTGGACCCTCTGATGAACATTAAGAATTGATCTATGACTGAAGACTTTACCACATGCGTTGCATTTGTATGGCTTCTCTCCAGTGTGGACTCTCTGATGATCTTTAGGTTTTGAATTCCAATTGAAGCCATTCCCACACTCCTTGTAAGGTTTCTCTCCAATGTGAATTTTCTGATGGCCTTGAAGATATGAATTTTGGCTGAAGCTGTTACCACATGTATAATGTTTATATGGTTGTTCCCTAGTGTGGACTATCTGAAGGTCTTGAAAATGTGAGGCCAGACTGAAGCCATTACCACACACCTCAGAATTATAGGGAATCTCTTCCATGTGAACTCTGTGCTGAATGTTACAATCTGAGTTACAAATGAAACCCTTCTCACACTCCACATCTGTGTATAGTTTCTCTTCAGTTTGGATTTTCTGATGGGCTCGAAGGCAAGAATTCTGGTTAAAGGCATTCCCATTCTCCTCAAATTCATAGGGCTCCTGCTCAGTATGGACCCTAAAACTGCTACTAAGGTCTAAGCTATGACTGAAGCCCTTCTCATAAATGTTGCATCTGTTGGACACCTCTCCTGTGTGAGTAAGTTCATATGTGTTATGAGAGGAACACTGATTGACATTCTCACCATATTCATATTTAAATGGCACCTCCTCTGCGTGTACTTTCTGATGGCATTGCAGATGTGAACTCTCAGAAACACAGTTATCTCCTCTACAAACACTTTGATGAGTATGAAGAACTGAACTGTAACTACAGTCCTTTCCACATGGACTATAGGTACAGGGCTTTCCTTCTAAGTGTAACTGCTGAAGAACTTCAGAACTGGAGTCATTGTTGAAGGCTTTTCTGTACTCATTACCAGGGTAGGGCTTTTGCCCTGTCTGAATTAAGTCTTGATTAAGCAATGAAACCTTCATGACATCTTCTCCACAGTCATGGCAGCTATAGATTTTTTCTGTTCTGTGTACACCCAGATTATCATTGTGATGTGAGATCCAACTGATACTTTCAGACACACAGAAATCATTTTTCATGGAAATTTTCTGACATCTACACTGATAATTACGTGACTCTGTAAGATACATTTTCCTCCAGGAATGCTGGGCTCTCCAAGAGGGAAATTCTTGACTTTTTATGTCATGGGAACCATCTCCTATATGAGTCAATACGTAGTTCTCATCTTCAGAAATCTGAATCGGTATTCCTGCCCAAACTTGGCAGGGGGAATTGCCTTGTTTTTGCAGCTGAGAAATATTCTCTTGAAAAATTTTCATCGAATCTTGACACCCAGTTAACCTGCCTGCACCTTGTTGCCAGGTCTGCCAGGTGGAAAGCTCTTTGGGGGAAAGGCAGCTTAATCCCACTTCTTGAATACTTTCCATATTATGTTGACTCTTGGTTCCTATAAGAATAAAGAGATTTTAGACGTGTACACAGTGAATGCTTTTATTCAGAGATTTCAAGATTTTGCACTTAGATGATGATATGCAACTTCAATAAACTGGAGGAAAATTCATGTTACTACCTCTGATGATACTTAGAAAATGGCTCATCTTTGGCTACACCAGGAATATAAGTAGGATCCACAGAATTCAGGCTATCTGCATGCCTCAAAATCAGGGCTTTGCAACACAACCTGGATATCGAAGATGGTGGCCCTGTTCAAAATGCCTAGTTAAACCATACACATATTATCATGGGCTGCCTGGAGATTTCAAGAAAACAGAAGGGGACAGTCTCAAATCGGAAAGAGTGTAGTTTCAAGTGGATAAATGCTTTTTGCCCTGATAGTAATGGGCATGGTAACATTTTTGTTTGTTTTTAAGAAGACTGCATGTTAAATGCTGTGCAGGTGAAGGTAAAAGTAGATCTTTATGCTTGAGGCATCAAACTGCCTATCTCTAATTCACTCTTTATCTTCATGAGACTAATAAGCTCTTCTAAGTCACTGTAAGCCATTATCAGCTTTAACTCCTTTCAAAAGATATTTTGCAATTATCAAGGGCTATGGTGCAGGTCAGAATGTAAAACACGGGTGACAGAATTCAACTCCAAAGACATCAGAAAAAAATGGAGGCTGAGGGAACCACAGGCAAGTTTTATGGCACCAGTAGGTGTCCTTTGTTATCAAACAAACAAAACTCAGTGAACATTGACTTTGGCTTGCACCATTTTGCTGGAAAATTACTTTAACGTTTAGGGAATTTGAGGCTCCAGAAGAGTTGAAGATGCGTATGTTTGGATGGAAATGGCTTGTCCCTTAGTTATGAAAGCTCAGATTATCAGCAGGCAGCAGATCTTCATATCCTGGTGAGAAGTATACTCCCTGAGGACCGGTGGTCCAACGGGGTTGAAGTAATAACGTGCACTCTCCTAACACTTGGCAGTACGTTAAATTCTCTTTCAGCATCCGGCGGGGGAGGGGGGGGAAGCAGTAAAAGAGGATTCTTTTCATAACATGAACATTATCCTCAAACATAATAATTCTTTGTGTTTTTCTGTCTCTCCACACTGGGGTGGATTACCCACAAGGACAAGCACTTCGCTGTGTACACAGCATTACCCTCACTGCCTGTAACACTCCTAGTGAATAGTAGTTGCTCAATAAGCACATAATGAATAGATCACAGCTTGAGTCACTCTCACTCACAGAACTGAAAGGGCATATATGTGTTGAGTTATTTTTCATGGGAAAGGAATTGGTGATGGCAGTTTTACTGCAATGTTGAAAGGCTGTATGAGAGGTAGGGCTACACTCAGATATCACCTGCTGATGAGAAAAGCAAAGGTCACAAGAATTTTGTGGATTGTGTCTTTTTAATTTTGAAAATAAATGGTGTAGTTTTTCTTGTATAAAATCTTACCTGTAGCCCCACCCTATGCCCAATTTATAAAAAAATTAAAAATAAAAGGCCACACTGATGATTGCGTGGCAGCAGGATCTGGGGCAGTTCACTGACTGCAGGGTAACACTTTACGGCATGTCTATGAGTACTCATCTCAGTAGTACTTTAAAAAAAAATGCCAACCAACTATACTCCAATAAAAAATTAATTTAAAGAATGCCTAGTGATGTCTTTGGTTTCTCAAAAGCAAAGCTTTCAATTACTATGTTAATATTTTATATAATAATGAAATGAAGGGACACAGTATACGAGGCATGTCAAATAAAGTAAATAGCTTTACTTTCCTTTTGGCAAATGTGTCTTTCAAGGAATTGGTCTATTTCATCTAGGCTGTCAAATTTGTGGGCACAGAGTTTGTTCATAGTATTCCTTTTTTATTCTTTTAATGCCCACAGGTTCTGTAGTCATGTTCCCTCTTTCATTTCTGATATTAGTAATTTGCATTTCTGTGATATTAGTAATTTGTGTCTCTTTTTCTTAGTTACCCTAGCTAAGAAGCTTATCCATTTTAGGCATCTTTTCAAAGAACCAGCTTTTAGTTTCACTGATTTTCTCTACTGATTTCTTATTTCCAATTCTTTTTCTTGTCTTCTACTTACTTTTCTTCTGCTTACAATTTGCTTTTCTTTTTCTAGTTTCCTAAGGTGGAAGCTTAGATGATTGATTTTAGACCTTTCTTCTTTTCTAATACATATATTCAATGCTATAAATTTTCCTCTAAGCAGTGCTTTTGCTGCAGCCCACAAATTTAGGTAGGTTGTGTTTTCATTTTCATGTAGTTCAAAATATCTTAAAATTTCTCTTGAGATTTCTTCTTTGACCCACGTGTTATTTGGAAGTGTATTGTTTAATCTCCATTTGAGGTTTTCCAGTTATTTGATTTATTGACTTCTAGTTTAATTCCATTGCAGTCTGAGAGCAGGCACTGCATAATTTCTATTCTTTTAAATTTGTTAAGGTGTGTTTTTTGATTCAGAATATGGTCTATCTTGGTGAATGTTCCACGTGAGCTTGAGAAGAAGAGTTCTTTCTAATCATGTACATTAACAATGGCTACAACATCCAACTCTATGCCACAAAGCTATCACTTTAGAAGCCATTTTAACTCAGTCTACAGGGAAAAATATACTCCGTACCTTGTTTTATTGTGCTTTGCTTTATTGTGCTTCACAGGTAGAGTTTCTTACAAATTGAAGGCAACCCTATGTTGAGCAAGCCTACTGGCACTATTTTTCCAACAGAATTTGCTCATTTCATGTCTCTGTGTTACATTTTGGTAATTCTCACAATATTTCAAACTTTTTCATTATTGTATTTGTCATGGTTATCTGTGATCTTTGATGTTACTACTATGACTCACTGAAGGCTCAGATGATGGTTAGCATTTTTTAGCAATAAAGTATTTTTAAGTTAAGGTATGTGAATTGTTTTTTTTTAGCATAATGCTATTGCACACTTAGTAAACTACAGTATAGTATAAACATGACTTTTATATGCACTAGGAAACCAAAAAATTTGTGACTTGCTTTATATGCAATATTTGCTTTATTGCAGTACTCTGGAACTGAACCTGCAATATCTCTGAGATCTGACTGTTTGAAAACAAGAACAGGGTTATGTGGGGTGGAGACAGAAGAAGTGAAATGCAGAAAACAAAGACTATTCTAGCATAAAATGGCCAGCCTATCACAGCCTGAGATCAGATGTCACCACTGTAAATGATCAAAAAAAATCTAAAAATTATAAGAAAAAAGTAATTAAGCATATGTATAATTTAAAAAACAGATGTGTCATATTTTATTACCATGCTATTTTACCCACATGTACTTTATGTCTGCAGTTAGTTAATGCAAATGTAGTAAGTTTTCTATTAAAAAGGAAATTCTGGCAAGGAATTGTAATGCTAGATCAACATGATTGGCATGTGTAAGACATCATAAGGTATTTATGAAAGGTTGCATTAAAACTTAAGGTTTAGTTAAGGTTAACATATAGGTTAAGTTATGACTTCAAAAACTCTTAACCCAGTGATGTCTGATATTCTAATTAAGCCATAAAGGAATTAAAATTATCAAAGGAAATAGCTGAGAACAGCTACGTGAGAACTACTGACAGGAATGGTATTCAGATCTAGCTGGAACCAGCAAACTACCAAGGAAAGAGAAGAAAAAGCAAGATAATTTGCAGGGAACATCTTATTACTTGAAAGATGGAGATTACTAAAAGTAAGTATCTGCTGGTTAATGAAGTAGATGGTTTTGCTATAATTAGAGATGACACTGGAAATGAAAAACAGGAATAATCTGCTATGGGGGAAAAAAAAAAGCCCAGAAGCCCTTGGTTTATACAGCAATGATGCTTGCCTGGCTCTACGGACCAGAAACTTCCCTTTCCATCCCTGCTGGGAGTTTCAGATTGCATCAGTGGCAGTCAGCAGCATTAAGGTATAATGTTGGTAAAGGATCACCTTTCAGAGCCCCTGGGGATCATGAAGCTTCATGTCAGCAACAGGTGTAGGTGGCTCTAAAAGGTTGTTGACTCTGCACCTCTGATCAAATTAATCAGGCAATTCCATGAAACAGATTTTACTTATGTGGACTGACAAGCTGATTTTATGTAAACATGGACTAAAAATCACCTTTTTCACTCCAAGTAAAATTATTTTTTCTTATCACTTTCCAATAGAAGACAAAATTTAATCACTGGCAGAGAAGGCTGAAAACAGATTATGGAATATTACTGGATGTATTTGGAATGAATAGCCTATAACAGCACAAGAACACTAATGGTGGGAAACCATTAGTGAGGCTTAAGATCAATTTAATAGATTGTGACATGCAATTTTAAAAAGGACAGAAAATATCACAGTTGCACTGCATGTCAGGGTATCAGTGCATAAATGCTTGTCTCAGACTTGCAGATATGTATACACACCTAGGTCTGTACTGGGTTACATTACATACTGAAGGCCATGGCCAAAAAAGTATGAAGACCACTGGTGTAAATAGTTGAGGGAGGCATAAAGTTTGTAATGAAACAATCGTAAGGCTCAAATGCAAAGTTCAAATACGGAAACTTGGAAAAATATCAATAGGTAGGTTTGTGCCTCTTAGTTTCATGCCTACATGGACTGAAGTTTCAAAATACTGGGAACAAATTACCACTTGAGATATAGTCTTTCTTTCCCTCAGGATGTATAAAACCTGAGAGTACAACTGTTTTCAGGTTATAATGGTCACCAGTTGAAAATTATACACTAGATCTTTATGGGGATGAAGGCTTGAAAACGGTCTAAAATCTACATTAACGTTTGTTTATTTAATGGCTAACGTGTACGAAATAAAGATGAAGAAATATATACTTATTTTTGAATAGGGGATGAAAAGAAAGACAGGGGCTGGTCCCCCTGCCTCTCGGTTTTCTCACCTTGAGCCTTCCTTGCTGGCCTGAAGGAACTAGGGACTTCGTGCAGATGACGACTTTGGGAGAGGTGGGTGGGTTGCGACTTGGAACATCTTGCAAGGAGATGGACGGTTAAGCCATTATTGGGACTTCCCTGGTGGCGCAGTGGTTAGGGATCCGCCTGCCAATGCAGGGCACATGGTTCGAGCCCTGGCCCAGGAAGATCTCACATGTGGCGGAGCAACAGAGCCCGTGCGCCACAACTACTGAGCCTGCGCTCTAGAGCCTGTGAGCCACGACTACTGAGCCCACGTGCCACTACTCCCATGTACCTAGAGCCCACTCGCTGCAATGAAGAGTAGCCCCCACTCACCACAACTAAAGAAAGCCCACGCGCAGCAACGAAGACCCAATACAGCCCAAAAAAAGAGAGGCCATTATTTATTGACATCGTTCTCCTTCCTAGTGGAAATTGAGATAGTTCTTCTGCTAACAGAGTGGTTGTAAGACTATCATTTTAAAAATATTTCTTTGCCCACGTCAATTAAATCAGCTCCTAGAGGCTGCAGGAAAGTCAATGGGGATAATTATGTCTCTCTTGGTTACAACTCCAAAGTTAAAGCTCAGTAAGGGGACTTCCCTGGTGGTCCAGTGGTAAAGAATCCACCTTCCAATGCAGGGGACGTGGGTTCGATCCCGGTCAGGGACCTAAGATCCCACATGCCGCAGGGCAACTATGCCTGTGAGCCACAACTACTGAGCTCACATGAGAGAACCCGCCTCAATGAGAGAACCCGCCTCAATGAGAGAACCCGCGTGCAGCAAACTATGGAGCCGTGCTCTGGAGCCCACGCACCCTGGAGCCCGCATGCCACAACTAGAGAGAAAACCCGCACACTACAACCAGAGGGAAGCCTGAGCACTGCAACGAAGAGACTGTGCCATAATGAAAATATCCCGCATGCTTCAACAAAGATCCCATGTACCGCAACTAAGACCTGACGCAGCCAAAAACAAAACAGCTCAGTAGGATGGTTTTTCTATTTGAATCTCTGAGCCACCAGGTAATTTATTCCACAGAAATAAAATCACTAGTACCCAACGACATTTGGATTGGGGTTTTTATTGCTGTACTTTCTATATTAGTAGTAAAAAAACAAGGGAGACGGCAGAGAAATGAATGCCCATCAATTAAAAAATGGGTAAATGATGCATGTTATAGCCACATGTTGGATTATGTAGTGATGATTATTTTTAAAAAGAGATAATCTCAGATTGGGAGGGATTTCTTGCTCAAGGTACCATGAAGGAGAAAAATTAGTATATTAAAAATAAGAATGTACATTTTCAAAATTTTGCATTAATATATGGTATATACATGTTAGTACATGTAAAAAATTAAATAAAAAGATATTTTAAAATACGACATTACATTCCTACTGATGCTATCAGGCAGGGGGACTGGCACACTATGGCCCTAGCCCTGTTTTTGTGTAGCTTAAGAACAAGAATAGATTTTACATTTTTTTAAATGGTGTACAAAGAAGAATATGTGACAGAGACCACATATGGCCAGCAAAGCCTAAAATATTCACTATCTGGACCTTTAGAGAAAAACTTTGCTGACCCCTGCTCTAGAGAGTATATTGCCTATTATGACTCTGAATGTTAACTGAGATGGAAACAAAAAATTATAGAAGTGAAGTAATTTGTTTTGAAATTTTCAATTGACTTTCCTTCTCACCCAGGAGCATCCTTGGCTACACAGGTGTGACCATGGCTTCTGACACCAGGGTCTGAGGACTTAAAAACATTACTAAAATGTTTGGACTCGCATATATGTCCAACTTGGAAGTACCACTTCAAAAAGAAAATTACAGGCCAATATCTCTGATGAACATAATGTAAAAATCCTAAACAAAATATTAGCAAACTGAATTCAACAACACATTAAAAGGGTCATACACCAAAATCAAATGGGATTTATTGTAGGGATGCAAGGATGGTTTGACATCTGCAAATCAGTAAGTGTGATACACCACATTAACAAAATGAAGGATAAAAATCATTTTATCCTTCATCAAAAGCAAAAGAAACAAAAGCAAAAATAAACAAGTGGGGCTACAGTCAAACTAAGGAGCTTCTGCACAGCTAAGAAAACCAACAATAAAACGAAAAGGCAAACTACTGAATGGGAGAAAAATATGTGCAAATCATATATTTGATAAGGGGTTATATCCAAAATATAGAAAGAACTCATACAATTCAATAGCAAAAACCAAACGATCTGATTAAAAAAATGGGCAGAAGACCAGAATAGACATTTTCCCAAAGAAGACATACAGATGGCCAACAGGTTCATAAAAAGATGCTCCACAACATTAATCACCAGGGAAATGCAAATCAAATCCACAATGAGATTATCACCTCCCACCTGTTAGGATGTCTGTTATCAAAAAGACAAGAGATAACAAATGGTGGCAAGGATGTGGAGGAGAGGGAGCCCTTGTACACTACTGGTGGGAATGGAAGTTGGTGCAGCCACTATGGAAATCAGTACGGAGGGTCCTCAAAAGATTAAAAATAGAGCTATCATATGATTTAGCAATTCTACTTCTGTGTATTTATCTGAAGAAATCGAAAACAGTAACTCGAAAAGATATATGGGGCTTCCCTGGTGGCACAGTGATTAAGAATCTGCCTGCCAGGCTTCCCTGGTGGCGCAGTGGCTGAGAGTCCGCCTGCCGATACAGGGGACACGGGTTCGTGCCCCAGTCCGGGAGGATCCCACATGCTGCGGAGCGGCTGGGCCCGTGGGCCGTGGCCGCTGGGCCTGCGCGTCTGGAGCCTGTGCTCCACGACGGGAGAGACCACAACAGTGAGAGGCCCGTGTACCACAAAAAAAAAAAAAAAAAAAGAATCTGCCTGCCAATGCAGGGGAGGGGGGTTTGAGCCCTGGTCCAGGAAGATTCCACATGCCGTGGAGCAACTAAGCCCATGTGCCACAACTACTGAGCCTGTGCTCTAGAGCCCACGAGCCACAACTACTGAGCTCGTGTGCCACAACTACTGAAGCTCACGCACGTACAGCCCGTGCTCTGCAACAAAGAGAAGCCACCACAATGAGAAGCCCATACATCACAACGAAGAGTAACCCCCGCTCACCGCAACTAGAGAAAGCTCGTGCACAGCAACAAAGACCCAACGCAGCCCAAAATAAATAAATAAAAATAAATAAATTCATACAAAAAAAGAAAAAATATATGCACCCCCATGTACACTGCAGCATTATTTACAATAGTCAAGATAAGGAAACAAACTAAGTGTCCACTGATGGATGAATGGATAAAGAAAATTCAGCCATAAATAAAAATGAAATCTTGCCATTTGCAACAATACGGGTAGACCTTGAGGTATTTGAAGACAAATGCAGCTCGATCTCTCTTATATGTGGAACTTAAAGTCACCACCCCCCGCCCCGCAACAAACACACAAAACCAACCAAGCTCACAGATACAGAGAACAGACTGTTGGTTGCAAGAGGCAGCGGTTGGGGGATGGGAAAAATAGGTGAACTGTTGTTTTTTTTTTTTAATTTAAGTAAATTGAATAAATTTTTTTAAAAAAACCGTAGCTAGGTCAAGAGACTGTTTAGGTGTTAGGGGATGCGACAGTGAGAAGAGAGGACAGAATGGGAAGATAAAGAGCTGGGCATCTGAATGAGGAAGTTAATGCAAGAGTGTCTCCCTTGAAATTGCTGCATGGGAAGGGTCAATTATAATGTTGGTATTGATCATTTCTGATATTTCCTTTAGCTGACTGGCTATTCATCTTCTAGGAATAATGGCTACCTATCCATGAATACTCAAGGACACCTGAACAGTTAGAATTAGGACAGGCATTCATCAGTCGACAGACAATATTCTGGAGTATCCTTCCATCACACTGATTTATTCTATACCTATTAGCTGCCTCAAGGAGGACCGAAGACAGTGAAAGACCACATGTGCATTAACCGATTCAGTCCGTCACGGCACAGAGCAAAGCAAGCCAAGTAACCTTGGCTTGTCTGATGGGCAGCAATGGGCCAGTGCAGCTGGGACAGGATGCATGAGCTAGAATATGGAAAGCTAGAGGGGGTGAGGGGACAGACACCTCAGGGCCTGACATTTTCTGACTCATGTTTCAGGAGGGGCTCTCTGGCTTCTGGGTCACTGCTGGATGGTTCTCACCTGAACACCCATCTCTCTGGGTCTCCGTCTCCATCATCAAAAGCTCTTCTTCTCTCTCCAGCTGGAATATAAGCTCCGGTTTGAAGGGCTGATTCCCTGCAAAAAGGCGAGGACAGCAAAAGTTTTAAATTTTGACCAAGTCCCACTTGTGTGTTTTTTTTCTTTTCTGAATCATGTTTTTGGGATCATATCTAAGACCTCTTTGCCTAACCCAAGGTCATGAAGATTTTCTCCTGTGTTTCTTTCTAGAAGTTACATTTTACATTATGTCTCTTATCCATTTTGAGTTAATTTTTTGGTAGATGTGAGGCATGCAAATGTATGCATATGGAAGTCCAAATGCTTCAGCACCATCTGTTGAAAAGATGATACTTTCTCCATTGAATGGCCTTGGCACCTGTAGTACATCTAAAATAGTCTCAGAATTGCTTATTCCATATCAGAGCAATAAACAAATCCACTAAAAAGTGTTCAGGATTGCAAGTCATTCTCCCATCCCCCTCCCACTGTACCTAAAACTAAGGGTATAGAGTTATACACCGTGTTCCTTAGCTACTTCCGTGAATACTTTCTTTTCTCTATTCATTGTGGTTAAGGTATTAATTTCAAATACAATTCATTTTTCTTTTAGATTATCATCCCTTTGCCTTCTTATTTGATTTAATTTTCAGAATGTGTTGAACCAACATATTTTCAGAAGTCCAAACTAGACAAAAAGGTGTATTCAGACAAGTGTAAGTCTCTCAAACATCCCTTCCACACTATTACCTTCCACCCACTTATAAGAAACTAACTTCATGATTTCCAGATTAATCCTTCCTGTGTTTCTTCTTATAAAGGTCAGCAGATATTCATATATTTACTTATTTTCCCTTCCTCCTTACACAAACTAGTATACTATTAATGCTCTTTTGCACTTTGTTATCTTTAGGGAAAATTCCTACAAGTGAACTGGGAAAAGTTAACTCCATAGTTCTGTTAGATATTGTCAAATTCCTCTCCTTAGGGGTGGTATTGAGTTGCACTCCTACTTTCAATGCATGAAAGTGTTTTATTCCCCACAGCTCTGCCCCCAAAATACAGTGTTATGTTTTTGAATTTTTGCTAATCTCATGGATGAAAAATGGTGTTTCAGTATGATCTGAATTAACATCTCTCTTGTTTTGAATGAAACTGAATAACTATTCATATATATACATATTTATATCAATATGTGTGCATGTATATGTGTATGTATATGAATATACACACACACAGACACACCCTACCTCCTAGCTCTGAACCCTGAGACCAGGAAACAAAGAAACCACAGTGGCAAGGACAATCCCTAGCATCTAGACCTTGGTGTTAAATACCATTCCCTAATAAATCAAATAAATGATTCCGGAGCTGGGGCAAAGTAAAGGATGAGCCTAGGACAGCATGCTATGCCCCCAAATAAGACAGTGCTCAAAAAAAAGCTGAGGGCATATTACAAGGGCAAGGAGTCAGCTTAAAGGGGTCAAATTTGGAACAACTTTAGCAAGATAATTATTACAGTAATAAATTACAAATCATTTTTATAAGAGAATTCACAAGTCCCTACAAATAATAAATAAATAAATGGTTAAGAGAGAGGGGCTCTTGCTTTCTGTAGAATGCCAAGTGCTCACTGCTACGTGTGAAGGAAGCACGAAGTCAGAAAATCATCATTTGGTAACTATCGTGGTAAAGACTGGATACGGCAAGAAGCACCAATGGATGCTAAGTCTATAGGGAAATGTTTGTGTGGTCTTAAAAAGTGTTGCCTTGTGACTGCAAGAGGAAACAAAGCAGTAATCTTACAGTGGAGAAATTGGACATCTTGACGGGGTGATGAAAATTAGCATCACTAATGAGGGACAGATGGTGTGTCTCTAGATGTGATACCCTCAAAAGGACACACCACTACCAACTGCAGAGGTCCAGCCAGAATGGATCATCTGAATCTAATTATGAGGAAATACTAGGAATGCTCTATTAAAAATGGGGGGAGGGAGTAGCAGTATTCCTTAAAAAGTCACAGTCTTAAAAGGCAAAGCAATGCTGTGAAAATGCTCCATATTAAAGGAGGCTAAAGAAACACTGACAGCTAGACTAGACCATAGGCTGGATCTTGCCCTGGAGAGAAAAAATTTGCTTTAAGTTAGATAATTGGCTCTACTGATAAAATTAGGGTATAAATGATAGATTGGATAAAAGGACTATATCTGCACTGGGGATATGTAAGAGAATATTCCTATTTCTACAAAATATACTGTTCAGTAAAGTATTAACCTTGCCCAAAGAGAGGTCTGGCTTTTGCCCTCAGCTCCTGGGAGATGATCTCTAAGCACTGGCCATGTACTGCCTGATAAGAGTGTCTTTTTTTACCTGGAGGCCCTGGGCCGCACCAGAGAGTTTAACAATGTGATTTATGGTGGGGCCTTTAGGCCATGTGTATCAGCTTGATTTCCGGGAGTGAGGGGGCAGATGGAAACCAAAGTCAGCCACGTAGGTGCCCAACCACATCTATGTGACCAAGCCGCAATCAAAGCTCTGGACACCAAGGTTTGTGTGAGCCTCCCTGGTTGGCAACACTCCGCATGTACAGTCACCCGTCACCGATGGGGAGACTGAGTGCTGTCCACGACTCCACTGGGAGAGGACAGCTGGGAGTTTCTGCTGGAAACTCCCCTGGACTCTGCCCCAGGCATCTCTTCTCTTGGCTGATTTTATTCTGTATCCTTTCCATGTAATAAAGTGTAGCTGTGAGTATAACAGCTTTTAGTGACTTCTGAGAGTTCTAGCAAATTGCTGAGGCTCAGGGGACCCCCCGAGCTTGCAACTGGTGTCAGAGTAAGGGTAGTCTTGGGATTCCTGAACTCTGCATATACACTGAAGTATTTAGAGATAATAGGGCCATAGTGTACGTAAATTACCCTCAAATGGTTCAGAAAAAAAATTAGGTATATACATATGTTTTCATACATATAAATATTTATGGAGATAGAAAGAACACGCACATAAATGATAAAATTTAAATAGGGTAAAATGTTACTATAGGTGAATCTAGGTAAAAGCTGTATGGGTGTTCTTGTTCTATACTTTTACTTTTGCAAATTTTCTGTAAGTCTGAAGTTATTTACAAATACATTGTTAAAGCAAAAAACAAAATACCTGTGAAAAATCACATTTATAAACAACTACAGTGGGAATTCCCTGGCGGTCCAGTGGTTAGGACTCAGTGCTTTCACTGACGAAGTCCTAGGTTCAATCCCTGGTCAGGGAACTAAGATCCCGCAAGCCGTGTGGTGTGGTGCCCCCCCACACACCAAAACAAAAACAAAAACAAAAACAACTACAGTTACTGGAACCCTGAAAGACAAAGAAGCTGGAGCAACTCACTAAACTGACTTTATGACAAACCAGTGGGGCAGCACCACAAGCTGCCCATTTATAGTTCAAAGGACAGATTTTTTCCTGGACAGAAATATCAGAAACATCTTGTCTCTGCTGCACAGGGATTATTAGGACTCCCAGGTACCCAAGCTCAAAGAATGATTTTAGGAGTCCCAGGGCTTCAAGCAACTGCGTACACAAAGACACCCCAGGAGGCTGACACTGCGTCACAGAGGGCGCCAGTCCTCACCCACTGAGAGCAGGTTCCGGAAGTTCTCCAGCATCACGTCTCGGTACAGCTTCCTCTGGGCAGAGTCCAGCAGCCCCAGCTCCCCCTCGGTGAAGACCACGGCCACGTCCTTGAAGGACACTGGCTCCTACAATACCAAACACACACAGACTATGTTTATGGAAGAGGGGCAGCACTGAGAAAGTGTCAAGAATGCGAAGCTGTTCCGGATTCCGAGGGACCGAGTCAAGTTTCAGTAGCTGCCCGCTGTTTGCTTTTCACACTGTCAATTCCATCCACCAGAAGGGCTGCAGGAAAAGACATCCTTGCACTTTAAATGGCTGCCTTTTGTTAGTACTCCTATAGGTAAGTCCCTGGGACTCTGGTGCATCGCGTGGGCTGCTAGAAAAGCTTTAGTTCCAACAGCGTGTGATGGAGTCTGTTTTCCCTCTTTTATACGCTTACACCACTTATTCAATGTGCTGATCCTACAGGGCACGAGTCACCCTTACTGTTCGAGTATGTAGCTCCTCCTCTGTGCCCCATCTAGATGTGCAGCATTTATGGGCGCAGCTCTGGAGCCTGAATGCCTGTGTTCACATCAGGATGCTCTGCTGTGGGACCTTCGACTTGGTCCTCATCCTCTCTTCATTTGCAGGCTGATAACTGTAGCTTAGGGTACTGGTAATAAAACGAGTGACTATAGGTGAAGCACTCGGGAACAGTGACTGGTACATAGTAAGTACCCAGTAAATGATAACTATTATTGTGATGATGATGGATGACGACGACGATTTCTGGCATCCCACTTCAGGGCTGCACAGTAACTCAAGAAATTGATGACTGAGAATATAGTGAACTGATCCAAATAATGCATGCTTAGTTTTAGATTACTTATTATAAACAATGTTGCAAAAAAAAACTTTCCATATAGACCTTAGTCCCTGGAACTCTGCTGGTTATCTCCTTAAAATAGATTACAAAAAGTAGAAATGGTAATGTTGAAGAATAACAAACTTCAAAGTTTTGAAACCATAATGGCAGATGTTTCCTCCAAAAAGATTTTCCTTAACTTATTCTGCTTCCAAGAAAGTATAAATCCCTAAACCTCTATACCCTGGCCAACAATGGACATGAATATTAAAAAAAAAAAATCTTTGATAATCTCAGAAGTCAATTTGGGAAGTAAAAACTAGTTATCTCAAAAAATCTTCACGGAACTTCCCTGGCGGTCCAGTGGTTAAGAATCCGCGCTTCCACTGCAAGGGGCACAGGTTCGATCCCTGGTCAGGGAACTAAGATCCCACCCGGTACGGCAAAAAAATTTTTTTTCACAAAGTTGATTAGTAATGAAGATCATTCCCTTTTCATAGGTTTGCTGGTCATCTCTATTTCTCGTTTTGTAATAACATTCATTCATTTGGGGATAGTAAGGCCTTTTCTTCCATGTATGTGATAAAGATTTTTCTTTCTACCTTGCTATTTGTCTTTTAATTTTTTCCTATAGGGAAATTTAAAATTTCTATATGAAGACTTGCTCAACAGTGTATTTGTTCTGGCTGGAGCTCTGAACATCACAACTTCAAGTCTTGGTCTCTGAATGAGAACTCTGGTTTGTTTTTTGTTTGTCTGTGTGTTTGGGGTTTTTTTGCCCCTCTTTCCACCCAAATGGTATGCCTGATACTCTTAATCCAGAGGCAAAGGCTTTGGAGTTGGCCAGATACTTGCCTACTGCAGGAACTTGAACAGGTTTTCAACTTACATGAACCTCTTATCTTCATGTTAACAGTGAAGATGATTCCAAGTCCCTCTTAGAGCAGTGAATAGCACGACAGATGGAAAGTGCCTGTGTGCCTTATAGTATGACTAAAATTTTAAAAGTAAGTACCTGTAATGCTCTAATAAATTAATTCATGAATGGTGTGACACACAGGCACACAGACACAGACACACACAAAGAAAGCTTACAGGTCCTGGAAAGAATCTAGCTCTTTTTGAACAAAAACAGCTAACACTACTTTTTTCTGAGTTCAGACTCAGTATGACCCTGTTAGACAAAACCATCCCTTAAGTAGTCTTTTTACAAAGGTACCACTTAAGAAAAAAAAATTTTTTTAAAGTTTTGAGTCCCTAGAACATAAGGACAAATAGTATCAGAATTCTCTCAGAATTGCTTTTTGAGTAAAGATTAGATGTAGAGAAACTGATACTGTTGTGTAAAACTGTGAGAATCCTCATGAATTTAAAAGCTTGTGAATGACGAATAGTTAAAAAAAATGGGGGAGAGTGTATAACAGTTCATTGAAATAATATTAGATGACAAAAATTAAGTGCTATAATTTTAAGTGAAAAAAATTCAAAATTGTATCTATTATTACAAGTATAGTTATGAATGCACATGAAAAATGAGCATGGAAAACACAGGTGATTTGTAAGCAGGGTAATAATGTGTGGGCTTTCCCATTTTAAAAATTCCTATTCTCTTTCACACCATTAGTTGTGAAATACAATGATAATAAAAACTGAAAAGGGAAATTAAAAAAAAATGAAACAAAAGAGCACGGCACACAAATGGTATTAAATGTCTGCTGTCATTCTTTACGCTTGGCAAGGAAGAGAAAAAAGGTGTCCACTTACTGAGAAATGAAATACCTGTTAAGTGACGGAAATAAAAATCCAACTCACCTGGAACTTGATCATCTTCTCTGTTTCCTGGGGAAAGGCAGAGACCTGAAGAGGCACAAAAGGTAAAAAGAAAGAAGCCATGAGAGAGGGGGAAATGCATCTCTGTGCAAATCAGAAAAAGGTGTCCCTCCTCCCAGGCACACACACCTTCACAAGCAGGGTGTGGGCTGGGGTCCAGCTGCCACTAGGCTATCCTGGCAGGATGCCCACGAGCATGGGACAGCCTGCACCGCCATACCTGGCAGTTCTCACACACCTCGAGGTTCCCCAGGTACTCATTCTGATCCTGGGAAATGTGGGAAAGGAGAGACAGTTAAGTGGGAGAGGAGAGGTACTGGTTAAAAGTGGCCTCTGGGGACCATTCGTTTTCAAAACCTCACATTGCTATAAAATTGCTGTATATTGGTACTGCTATATATTTGCTATATATTTTTAATCATGGTTAAGTTAATTAACCTCTCTAGGTTTCATTTCTGCAAGCTGCAGCATTGGGATCGTAATAGTACCAACATTGTAAGATTGCTGTTAGGAGTATGTGCATGAGTAGTGGAAAACTGTCGTAACTATACCAATGTTTTCTATTATCTTGTAGCTGCAGAGAAGCAGATACTATTCTACATCATAAAACTGTCCTTGCAGATGGGGTTGAAAGAAATCTGCGTGGCACAGATTATGGCTTCTCACTTAATAAGTTGTTGCCCTGATAAGAACATTTGTTTAGACACTGAGCCCACCCTTCTGAAAAGTTTAGTGGCTGGTGCATATTCCTCCTGAAGCGGGAGGAGGCTCAACCGGTATTGATACTTCCCTCTTCCCACATGGATATAATAAAGATTAAAGAAGCCTGTGATGCTACTATATCTGTATAAAGCATTGGCTCACTGCTTGACCCTTGGGAGGATTTGGAGAACAGGAGTGTAATTTCTTGGGTTCTTCCTCAAGGTTATTTACTGTTCTCAACAGTTATTTACTGTTATTTATCTTATTTACTATTCCCAAGCAACTTCAAAGTCATCTGTGGAAGAAGAACTCAAAAAAGGGCTGATCATGGGCTTTGTGGCCACAAACTGTCTCTGTGGAATGCTGTTCTTTTTGTTCTTTTTACCTTTCATATGTATTGGGTTGGCCAAAAAGTGCCTTTGGTTTCTAAGTAAAAATAAAAGACACATTTTTCATTTTCACCAAGAACTTTATTGAACAATGTATTCACCCTTTTGTTCCACTACCTTCTGCCATTTTTCAGGCAACTTCATAATTCCATCTCCCCAAAAGTTTTTACCTTTCTGAGCAAAAAACTGTCCCAGGTGCCTTTTACAGTCTTCCAGGGAATTGGAATTTTTTCTATTAAGAGAATTTTGTAAAGACCGAAATAAATGGAAATCCAAAGGCACAATGTCTGGTGAATATGGCAGATGAATCAGAACTTCCCAGCCAAGCTGTGACAGTTTTTGCCTGGTCATGAAAGAAACATGTGGTCTTGCATTATCCTGATGGAAGATTTTGCATTTTCTGTTGACTAATTCTGGACACTTTTCGTCGAGTGCTGCTTTCAGTTGGTCTAATTGGGAGCAGGACTTGTTGGAACTAGTTGTTTGGTTTTCCGTAAGGAGCTTATAATTGAGGGCTCCCTTCCAATCCTACCATATACACAACATCACCTTCTTTGGATGAAGACCGGCCTTTGGTGTGGTTGGTGGCGGTTTATTTCACTTGCTCCACAATCTTCTCCATTCCACATTATTGTACAGTATCCATTTTTCATTGCCTGTCACAATTTGTTTTAAAAACGGAATGTTTTCATTACGTTTAAGTAGAGAATTGCATGCAGGAATATGGTCAAGAAGGTTTTTTTTCACTTAACTTACATGGAATCCAAACATCAAAGCGATGAACATAACCAAGCTGGAGCAAGTGATTTTCAATGCTTGATTTGGATATTTTGAGTATGTCGGCTATCTCCTACGTGGTGTAACGTTGATTGTTCTCATTTAATGTCTCGATTTGATTGCTATCAACTTCAACCAGTCTACCCAACCGGGGAGCCTCGTCCAGCAAGAAATCTCCAGCATGAAACTTCGCAAACCACTTTTGACACATTCGATCAGTCACAGCACCTTCTCCATAGAGTGCAAAAATCTTTTTTCACGTTTCAGTTACGTTTTTACCTTTCTTGAAATAATAAGGCATAATATGCCAAAGATGTTGCTTTCTTTTCCTTCCATCTTCAATATTAAAACAGCTACACAAAAATTCATAAGTCTTTTTTTAAATGCACACTGATATGACAGCTGTTACGTACAATCTAACAAAATTGTTTCGAATGAAGTTAAAGACAACTAAGGGCTACTAGAGCCATCTAAAGGAAAAAACCAAATGAACCTTTTGGCCAACCCAATAAGAACAATTCTTAGCTGGGGAGGAAAAGGGGATTTACAAAAATAAGCCATGGGCAGTAGTTTGCCCACCTGCATCCTTGACCCTGTTAGCTTTTAACACTCAGCTGCTCCAGGATACCTTTTAACAGGTTTGGCTGCAGCCTTATTAATTCCTAAAACTTTGCCAGTCTAATAAAATCAGGGCTTGGGCCAAGAGCCCAGGCTATAGAATCAGGCTACCAAGCTTCAATCTTGATTCTGCCACTTACTGGCAAAGTAAACATTTACAAGTTAATTAACCTCTTGATGCCTCTGTTTCTTCATCTGTAAAATGGAAATAAAAATAGGGTTATTATGAAGAACAGATAAGTTAATGCACCAAAGCATTAGAAAGCCAGTGAGGTTCATAATAAACACCTAACAAATGTTAGCTATTATTTGTATCATCCTCATTATCACCATGAAGTATACAGAAGCCACACATTAGCCTTGGTTTGTTTCTAACTATATTTACTTTAGGTAGTAATTATCAATAGGTGTATATTACCCTTGGAATATTCTGAAAAAGCTGGTGGCTTCGGCATCCCACCAAAACTTACCGAGATAAAGGACAGGGAATAGTTATACTGTTTATTCTCCCACATGCATTTTCAGGAAATCTGAACACAATCTCACATAGCTGAAGGTTCCTATTTTCTGCTGCCTGTTGGAAAACTACACCAACCCCAAACAGATACTGAATAACTCTTTTCTGCTAATCCCTATACTTGGCAATAAACACAATGAGAAATTGACCTAGTCCCTGCTACATAGAAACCTGCAACTGAGTGGGAGAAACAGATCAGAAACAAGGAGCAGAAACTCCAGTGAACTCAGACAGGTCAACAGAAATTGCTAAAACTGAAGCTTATGCAAGTAATGTGCACTCTGTTGTACTGATAGCATGTTCTAGAAATGTCAGCAAGGTCAAGCTGGTTAATGGTTTGTTCAGGTAGGAATAATCAGTTTTGTATTCTTAATGAGTTTCAGTCTGCTTGTATTGATTACTGAGAAGAGTGTTGAAATCTCCACATTTAATTGTGGATTTCTCTATCTCTTCTTTCAGTTCTGTCAGATTTTCTTCATGTAGTTTGAAGCTCTGTTGTTTTCTGGATACACATTTAGGATTGTTATGTCTACGTGGTGAACTGATGCTTGGTGTAATGTCCCTACTTCTCCCTGGTAATAGTCCTTGTTCTGAAGTCTATTTTGTCTGATATTAATATAGTGACTCCAGCCTTTTTTGATTGATGTTTGCATTGTACTTTTTTTTTTTAATCCTTTTAACATATCTATACCCTTATAGCTAAAGTGGGGCTCCTTTAGACAGCATATACTCAGTTTTTGTTCTTTATCCAATCTTAACAATCTTTTAAAATTAGCATATTTAGGTCATTAGCATTTCATGTAATTTTTAATATGGTCAGATTTAAGTCTACCATTTTATTGTTTTTCCTCCTTGATTTTCTTCCTCTATGACCCTTTTTCTGCCCTCTTTTGGGCTGAATTTTTTTAGAATTAAATTCATCCCTTTTTATCTATTAGTTTTTGGCTATTATCACCTTTTTTTTTTTCCTCCTCCGGGGTTGCAATATACATATTTTTCACAGTGTACTTAGTGTTATTATTTTACCAATTCCCCCGTTCTTTAATTAGTTGTCGTATGTATTCTCTATATACAGTGCTCTAGCCAAGAAAGCTATAAATTTTATTTTAAACAGTTGCATTTTTAAGAGGAGAAAAAGAATATTTTATATTTACAAAAAAACTTACTATTTTTGTTGCTCTTTTTTCATTTCTGAAGTTCCTAGTTTCCATTTGGTATCATTTCTGTTCAACCTAAGAACTTCCTTTAACACTCCTTTTTAGCATAGGTGTGACATTTCCCCCCCTTCTTCGTGAAGGAAATTTTCACTGGATATATAATTCTGAGTTGACAATTTGTTTAAGCACCTCAAAGATGCTGTTCCAATGTTTTCTGGCCTACATGATTTCCAATGAGAAATCTGCAGATATATGAATCATTGTTCTACCACATATTTTCTCAAGAATTTTTATCTTTAATTTTCAGAAGTTTATGATGTATCCAGAAGTGATATTTTCTCTATTATAGCATTAAACAAGAAGTGAATAACAAAAAGATATCTGGACAATCTCCAAACATTTAGAAATTAAACAGCATACTTCTAGCAACCAATGGACCAAGTCACAAAAGAAAGTAGAGCAGGGACTTCCCTGGTGGTGCAGTGGTTAAGACTCTGCGCTTCCAATGCAGGGGGCCCGGGTTTGATCCCTGGTCAGGGAACTAGATCCCACATGCATGCCGCAACTAAGAGTTCACATGCCACAACTAAGGAGCCTGCATGCTGCAATTAAGGAGCTGGTGAGCCGCAACTCAGGAGCCCACCAGCCACAACTAAGGAGCCTTCGAGCTGCAACTAAAGGAGCCTGCCTGCCACAACTAAGGAGCCTGCCTGCCACAACTAAGACCCAGAGCAACCAAAGAAAGAAAGAAAGAGCATATTTTGAATGGAATGAAAATGAAGACACAACATATCAAAATGTATGAGATGCTGCCAAAGCAGATATTTTTTTAAAAAATGTATTCAATGATGTATATATTAAAACAGAGGAGGAGTCTTAAATCCATTATCTAAGCTAAGAACTAGGGGAAAAAGGGCAAATAAATTAAACCTAAAACAAACAGAAAAAAAGGAAATAATAAACATAAGACAGAAGTCAGTAAATCCAAAATAAACATAAAACATAAATCGATGTAACTGAAAACATGAAAACACTAGTCAAAATCAGCGTTGGCAAAATATGGCCAATTATGGTCCACTGCTTCTTTTTGTATAGGCTGTGTGCTAATGATGGTTTTTAACATTCTTAGAGATGGACTGAGTCTTTTAAATGGTTGGGAAAATTTTTTTTAAGAATATTAAGACACATAAAAATTACATGAAATTCAAATTTCAATGTCCATAAAGTGTTATTGGAACATTATCATGCTCATTTGTTTACATATTACCTATGGCTGCTTTCATACTACAGCAGCAGAGTTGTGTAGTTACAACAGAGACCGTATGTGCCCCTCTCATTTCTTTATACTGTTGCTAAACACAGTACAAATCATAGTGACCTAGCTATAGCTCAACAGCAATTGAAGTATCACATGTGTTTTTTAAAGTATCGCATGTAATGATGTACCACAACATTTAATTTTTTTATTACTAGCACATACTCATCATGTCAAAACAAGAAGAGAAAAAGAGACTTCAAATGTTGCACTTTTAAGGCACATTGGCAGTAAAATATTTTGTTACAGAATTAGATGGCAAAGCCTTTTGCCTTTTATGCAGCAACAACATAGCTATGCTAAAAGAATACAATATATGTGAACATTAGCAGACTAAGCATTCATCACAAATATGCTCAATTCACAGTAAAGCACTGGTCAGAAGGATTTAAAAATTTTAATGAAACGTCTCATTGGAACAGATATTCTTCACAAAAGTAATGAAAATGAGGCTGTAACCAAAATAAGTTTTGGATATTCAGATATTCAGCTTCTATTTCTGTCCCAAGCAAATAAAGCAATTTACCAATGATGAGTTAATTAAATCACGTTTGACTGTGGCAGCCAAAGAAATGTGTCCTGAAAAAATAAACTCTTCTAAGATTATTAGACTTTGGGCAAGAATCGTTGCTCAAAGAGTTGAATACAGTGGGAACACTATAGTCAATTAAAATACAAGGGAAATAATTCTGATAAACTTTATTTGGCTCTTGGCAATTCAGCATGTGTCACAGATGTTGCTCGGTAACGGTTTATTGAAGGAATCATTGCCAAGTTTGAAGTGACTAATCAGTAAGTCACCAGAACAGCCTGCGTGGAACAACTACAAGTGAAAATATTTTCAAAGAAGTTGAAAACATACTAATTCAGTGTAACCTGAAGTGTAATCTTCTGGACTGTGTGAAAACTGATTACAAATTTATAAAGCTGGTAAAAATGTAAGTTTGTAGTCTATGGTTCTTTGTTGTATTATCCATCAGCAGGTACTCTGCAGAAAATACTTTAATATATCAGGTGCTATTGAAGCAGTAGCATCAACAGTGAACTTCATTTACTCTCATGGACTTAATCATCAAAAGTTTCATGAATTTCATCAGAAACAGAAGCTAAATATCCTGACTTGCCTTACCACCCAGCAGTTCAATGGCTGAGCTGCAGTAAAGTTTTATTGCGATGTTTTAAGTCTCGGGCTTTCTAAGTGAGAATAGCTGCCCTCCACCACTATTACTGAATACTGAATGGCTTCGGAAATTAGCTTTAGCTGCAGACTTCATGATGTTTTTTAATGAATTCAACCTAGAAGGCAAAAATAGCACTTATACTGTAGTAAAGTCATTTCAATGACAACTAATTTTGTTTGAATCCCAAGTAGTGCCAAGCTACTTTATAAATTTCCATTGTTGTCAAAAGTTAAAACAAGGCAGATCTTCACTCCGCACAAATTTTTAGTGTGATGCAATTGCCAAAACTCAGAATTGTACACTAAAAATAATTTTACTGTATGTAGGTTAAACAATAAATGTTAAAAATTAAATGAGGCTGTTCAACAAGCACTTGTTCAATCTTAAAGTAAATAAAGATCACCTGGGGCTCCTATTAAAAGGAAGCGCCTTGGTCCCACCCCTTCAAAATTCTAAATAAATTGACATGAAACTGGACCGAAGGACCTGCCTTTATATAGAGCTCCCAGGTGATAATGCTGCTTGAAAGCAGCCAGAGAAGAACAATGCATTACCTACAGGGGTACAATGGTTCGAATGAACCCAGATTTCTCATTAGGAACCATGAGGCCAGAAGGAAGTAGCACAATACACTTTTAAAGCAGTGAAAGAAAAGAACTGTCAAAACAGAATTGTATACTAAAGATAATAGTTTAGAAAAATATTTAGGAATGAAGGTGAAATAAAGATATTCTCAGATGAACTAAGAATTCACAGGGAGCAGACTTGCTCTAAAACGACTGGTGAAGGAAAACTTTCAAAGGAAATAAAAGAAAGAAATTTGCATCATCAGAAAGGAGGAGCAACAGAACAGTAAATATTCAGGAAAATATGATAGGTTACTCGTCTCTTGAGTTCTTTAAAATATATTTGACCATTGGAAGCAAAAATTATAACACTATAGGGTTTTCAAGTTATACACATGCAATATATGACAACTAGAGCATAAAGGTAATGCATTAGTTTTCTCTGGCTCCTTTCTAGTTTCTTTCTTTGTCTTTAGTTTTCAGCAGTTTGATTAAAATGTGCCTGGGCTTGGATTGCTATGAGTTCATCCTGTTTGGGATTTGCTCAACTTCTTAAAAAAAGTTTCTTTTCTTAAAAGAAAACCTATAAGTTACACTTAAGATACTAGAAAAGAGAAGCAAAATAAACCCAAGTCAAGCAAAAGAAAGGAAATAATAAAGGTAAATACAGAAATCAATGAAACCAAAAGTAGCTGTTGGTTTTTTTACCATAACAAAAACTCTAGCAAGAGTGGCAAAAAATAAAAGAGAGATAACAAAAGTTACCAATATTACGAATGAAAAAGTAGATATCATTACTTCTAGAAGAAAATATAAGAGAAAAATCTTCCTGACTTGGAATTAGGCAGAGTTCTTAGACATGAAAGGCACAATTCATAAAAGAAAACACTGATAAATCAGACTTCATCAAAATTAAAAACTTTTGCTCTCCAAAAGACACTGTTAAGAGAATGAAAAGATAAGCTATAGGCTGAGAAAAAATATTTGCAAAGGACATATCTTGACAAAGGACTTGTATCTAGAATACATGAATAACTCTCAAACATCAACAATATGGAAAACACAACTCAATTACTCAATTTAAAACTGGGCAAAACACTTTAGTAAAGAAGATAAATAAGCTGAAAAAAAGGTATATCTGCTGAACATCATTAGTCATTAAGGAAATGTATATAAAAGTCACAATAAGATACCAACACATGCCTACCATATGGCTAAAATTAAAAAAATAAGAACAGAAAATACTAAGTGCTGGCAAGGATGTGGAGCAACTGGTACTCTCATATATCATTAATGGGAATGCAAAATAGCAGATACCCTGGAGAACAGTTTGGCCACTTCTTACAAAGTTAAACATACATTTTCCTTATGACCCAGCAATCCCATTCCTGGTTATGAATTCTAGAAAAATAAGCAAAGAAAACCTTGTACACAAATATTTATAGCAGCTTATTCATAAATGCCAAAAGCTAGAAACATTCCAAATATTCTTCAATGGGTGAATGGATAAACTATGGTATATCCATAAATGTAATATTAATCAGCAATAAAAACAAAGTACTGATACACAACTAGGATGAATGTCAAAGGCATTAAGCTGGGAACAGTTCTTGGAGCTCTCTGAGATGCTGTTCCCAGGTTATAATCCTCGATTTGGCTCAAATAAAATTTTTCATTAAAAAAAACGCATTATGCTGAGTTAAAGAATCCAGCCCTAAAAGGTTACACGTGGTATAAGGCCATTTATGTGACATTCTCAAAAAGATGAAATTATAGGGTTATAGTGGTCACCAGTGGTTACAGATGCGGTGAGGGGTGATTATAAAAGGAAAATAGGAGAATGTTTTGGTGTGATGGAACTGTTCTGTGGCTGATGAAAGTGGTAATTATACGAATCTACACCTGTGGTAAAATAAATAGAATTGTACCCCAAACAGGAAAAAAATACTTAATTTTACTGTACGATGATTGTTTTAAAAAACCTGCTTCTCATCTGTAAAATGAGGGTAATGATAGGTTTGTTATGAAAAATAAGTTAGTATCTGTAAGTCACTGGAAACACTGCCTGGTCATAAAACACAATCTATAAATGTTAGCTGTTATCATTTCTATCAATGTATATCTCAGGAAATTTGTTTTAGATCATGAAACTAATTGCTCATAAGCATTTCAACAATCTGAAATAGATGGTGGATTCTATAGCTCACCAACATTAAAGATTAAGGAACATCTCCATGGGTTATTTCTATTCTGTTTTGTTACCTAATTCCAATTTCAGGAATTCTGCACTGCAAACTCTTGATGCCGGCAGTCTGTTGAGTAGCTACTCTAACTCCAAACCCTTGCCAATCTTGTACTGTGTGCTGGGCACACAGAGAAAAATATGACATGGTCCCAGCAACAGAAAAACTTTCAGTGTATGAAAAGAGAGAGATGAGAAACAAAGAGCCCCAAGACATAGGTAGGTCAAACTGTATACGGGAAAACAAAGAGCATTGGACTTTGGAACCATCCTTCTCCAAAGTGCAATGCTCGTGTCCCCTAGCTTTCTCAAATGAGTGCCATTCTCCAAGCTGCAAAAATAAAAACCTTGGAGTAGCTGCTAACATCTCCCTTTCTTGGTCTTGGATATAAACAACGGATGATAATCAATTTTTGGCAATTATAACAATAAATCAATCAGTATCATACTGACTCAATGTTGGGGACTTAGCTTTAAAATATTGAAACAAAAATAAATTGGAGCAGGGTTGTGTTGATACAAGACTGACAAATGTTAACAAGGGTTGAATTTGGGTGATGGTTCCACAGGGGTTCATTATTTTATTCTTATTACATTTGGCTCTGTTTGTAAATTTCCACAGTAAGAACTTAAGGGGAAAATAAAACCTATGATACGTATTTTGAAAAACTTAAGTAAAAGTCCAAAAATAAATCTACAGAACAGGAAAACATTAAAATATTAATATTGTTATCTCTACATCCTGTACTACATCCTTCATAAATTTTCTTCTCTATAATATGCAATCATTATTTTTATAATCAGAATATGAACTATAATATTATTTCAAATAAAACTCAATTAAATTGCAGATAACTGAAAAAATTCTCATCAAAAACTCAAAGCTTTCATGACATCCAAACATGCCTTCTCAACCTGACACTAAACACATTAAGAACTAAGGCAGCAGATCGAAATTACCTAAATTCAAATCCCAGCTAAGCCTCTTACTAGCTGTGTGACCTAGGATAAACAATTCAGGCTCTGTGTCTGTTTCCTCATCTTCAACATGGGAATAACAGTATCCCCAGTTCCCATAGGGCTCTTGTGAGGACTAAGTATATTCATTCATATAAAGCTCCTAGATTAATGTTTAGCACTAAATGTTTAAACATTATCATTATTACTCATGCCCACGTATTCCCCCATCCCTTCCTGCATTTATTCAACAAATATCAGGGCATCTTTGTAGCAAAATTTGCCCATGAGTGATGGAAATGTCTTCTCCCCTGCGAAGAGATGACATAAGAGGAAGAAGGATGCTAAATCCTAGTCAGGTGAGTCTCTGCTGCCTGCGGCCAAAGAGGGTCATTCCCTCCTCACCGCAGCCTTTTGCAAGAAGTAAGGCTGGGAGAGGAAAAGAGGCTGAAAGAAATCAGAACTTCATCAGTACTCCCACATAAATCACAGTGCACATCCCAGACAACAGCCAGAAGTGATCCTCTCCAAAAATTTTAATTAAAAAAATTAGGAGTCTGGGTTCAGCCCCGATTCCTTCAGGGATCAGAGAAGGGCCAGGGACACTGTAGCAGGAGCTCTGACCCACAAAAGCTTTCAGGGACCTGAGCGCTTTTCAGGAAATTAAAAAATACTAGTAACAAGAGACCTTGTGATTTTTAACCACAAGCCAGCCTCTGTTCTAAGTCTTTTCCTGTACATTCTCATTTAACTCTCACAATGGCCCTATTAGGTAGACACTAAGGCCAACTTTAAAGAAAAGGAGACAGAGACATGAACATATTCGCCGAATATACTGTTAGGAAGCGGCAGCGCGGGCTGGTGGTCGCTTAAAAAGGGGGGGAGGCAAGTACAGAACCCAGGAGACTCCCAACCCCAGAGACATACGGCCCTGGCCCGGGCCCCTAAATCAGGGATGCACCAACAGTCCCACGCTCCAGGAGGCTCATTCAAAGGGAGCACCAACCGCGCCCTTCGCCGCAGATGGATTCCTTCCCCAAGGTCGAGGGCCGGGTCGCTACTGGCCCACAACAAAGCGAAGAAAGGTCAGTGTATACGCGGGGTGAGGGGCCCGGGGGAGGGGAGGCTCACCTTTCCGAGAGGAAAGTAGGCCGCGGCCTCGCGTACCTGGGCCGGAAGTGACTCTGCCTACAGAGACCTCCTGGACTACGCTTCCCAGAATTCCCAACGGGAGCAGGGACACAGCCTCATCCTCCTGTAGCGGAAGTTATCCAACTACGGTGTTGCCGGGCTACACTTCCCAGAATTCCCAGGCACCTCGTCGCCTTCCCAGGGCGGAAGTGCTGGCTGCTATACTGAGCGTGTGGATTGTACTTCACAGCGTCCCAGAATGAATTTCGTAACCCCGCCTTCCTGGAGCCGAAATGCTTCCAAACCTAGAGCGCTCTACTACACAATTCTGTATTTGCTTAAAGGCGCCTTTTCGGAGCGTAACTATCTCTGATTCTGTGGATCTTCTGAGCTGCCATTACCGAATCTCCTGGGGGGCAGCCCTTTCCGCAAGACTGCCTTTTCTCTTTTGGGTAGACAGTATTTGGATAGTCAGTATTCTCTTTAGGATAGTCAGTTTGAATCAGCTCTATACTGTTAGTCGAGCTTGGCCTTTCTCTCCCTTTTTTCTTAAAAAAATTTTTTTAAAACGTGACCAAAACAAAGCAAACTCAACCTGAGCAAACTCTACTTACCTATCCACCTACCTATTCATAGAAACTACCCATAAAGACAGACGAGAGAAACTTGAAATGTGAAAAAAGAAGAGAGAAAGGGAAGGAGGGAGTAAGGGAATAGATTATATAAAGAAAGCGATTTCTAGGCAAAAAAATGCAATACTAAAAGGAAATTGTGCTGCCTGCACTGGGCACTGAATGTAAGGAATACAGGATCTCAACCTTACTTTGACTGGATTGCTTCTTTTATTCTGTATGGGTGTGAATGCATCTAGAACTCTTGACACTGCTACCTCCCATAAGCTGTTCATGCCAAGATCCACAAGAATGGACGTGAATGCCAAGAATCCACAAGAAGCAGATGCAACCACTGACCAGGGCATAAAGCAGCAGCAGCAAATGTTTTCCACATTTCCTTTGCTTTAATTGCTAACTATGAAATGTGGGTCATAAGGCAAATGGAAGGATCTGTAGTGATACAGATAAAACATTCTAATATGGGAAGGGATAAATCCTTTATGAAATCTTGAATTTTTTTCTTTTTTGAGCTTCTAGTATCACATCACCTATTTTCACCCTGCTCTTGATATCATAAATACTATAAGTTGTCAGAAAACTAGCAGAGATAAAGAAAAAAAGAGAGGAGAAAGTTTAATTGCCCACTCTTCTCTTGGGGAAGAAATACAGATTATTTTCCTTGGGCTTCCCTGGTGGCTCAGTGGTTAAGAATCTGCCTGCCAATGCAGGGGACACAGGTTCGAGCCCTGGTCCGGGAATATCCCACATGCCTGTGTGCCACAACTACTGAGCCTGCACTCTAGAGCCCACGTGCCACAACTACTAAGCCCGTGTGCCACAACTACTGAGCCTGCGCGCTCAGTAGCGTGCCACAATAAGTGAAGCCACCGCAATGAGAAGGCTGCGGACCACAACGAAGAGTAGCCCCCGCTCGCCGCAACTAGAGAAAGCCCGCGCGCAGCAACGAAGACCCAACACAACCAACAATAAATGAATTTTTAAAAAAGGAAATGCATATTATTTTCCTTTATGCTGGTACATTAATTGTATTTGATGTTATATCACTTGACCCTCTTGTAATCTAGAACAGCTCCCCCTCCCCTTTTTTGTATGCCCTTCACCTTCTGAACTAACTAGATCAGTTGTCATGTAGGATTGCTTACATTCTGCATTTGTCCGATGGCTTTTTTGACCTGGCATTTATTGCCCTGAAACTTTGATATATTCTGTGAACTGGAGGTTAAAGGTTAGATTTTTGGCAAGAATAAGGAAAACATGGTGTTGAAAATAGCTGAACAAGGTCCCATACAGTGTCCAACTGAAACCAGTTCTAATGCTGGGCAAGTACTCTCACTAAGGAGTAAAAGAAAAATGACGTAACAGCCACTATGTGAAAATGCTCAGTGGTTTAAAGAAGGGGATCATTTAAAGAAATTATACATGACTCTTTAACAACCCCTCCCAAAAGGAAATGTTTTTTTCAAAATACTTATCTAATACGTAGCTTACGTATTAAGGAAGATCAATCTGATAAAAGGTAAGTTTGGGGGATAAAATGACAGGGAAGTTTAAAAATACACTAGACAAAATAAAGAAAATGTTTTGTATACTTACGCTTCCACTAATAATAAAATAGGTAATTTGGGACAAACATCTGGCACATGAAATGTGGATACATTTTTTTTAAGTGTTGGAAAGCATCAAAACACAAGGTAATGGAGAGTTAGTGGACTAAAATTCAGAAAAAGTTGGGGATACATGTATTAGGGGCTGCTTTTCTCCTGGGGTGATGGTCTAGTCAAAGAGCTGAAAAGCCTAGAAGCTCTGTAGCACTCTTGACACCCACTTGGGGCTAGGGGAACAAAAGGTGCTGGAAATACCTATAAAATACATATCTTTTCAAGCACACATAAAATATTTACAGAAAGGGGTCATAAGGTGCGCCAAAAAGAATAACAACAAATTTCAAAATATTGAAATAAAATTAAATGCTTTCTGAATACAATGAAATTCAGCCAAAATCAATAACAAAAAGATAATTTAAAAATTTCCATGTATGCATTTAATAAATTATCTCTTGGCTCCAAACCCAACCTTCTTTACATTGCTTTATGGGGCTGGAATGAGAGGGAAATCTGCAGCTATTCTCTTTACTTTGCCATCTGGGTCTATGTTAGGCTCTGCCAATAGAGGGCGACGGTGATTCACGTACTTGGTATCAGGATTTTAAAGTCATGTGTATCAGAATGTTCGGAAAAGGGACTTCCCTGGTGGTCCAGTGTCTAAGAATCTGCACTCCCAATGCAGGGGGCCCGGGTTCGATCCCTGGTCAGGGAACTAGATCCCGCATTTATGCCACAATTAAGAGTCCGCATGTCGCAAAACTAAAACAAACAAACAAACCAGATCCTGCATGCTGCAACAAAGATCCCGCACGGCCTAAATAAACATTAAAAAAAAAAAAACCGACAAAAACACGTAGGGACTTCCCTGGTGGCGCAGTGGTTAAGAATCCGCCTGCCAATGCAGGGGACACGGGTTCGAGCCCTTGTCCGGGAAGATTCCACATGCTGCGGAGCAACTAAGCCCATGCGCCACAACTATTGAGCCTGCGCTCTAGAGCCCGCGTGCCACAACTACTGAAGCCGACGCGCCCAGAGGCCGTGCTCCGCAACAAGAGAAGCCACCGCAATGAGAAGCCCGTGCACCGCAACGAAGAGTAGCCCCCGCTCGCCGCAACTAGAGAAAGCCTGCGCGCAGCAACGTGGCCAAAAATAAAATTAATTAATTACTTTTCAAAAAAGAAGTTAAGGCTGGGAAAGGAAAGGAGGCGGGGGGAATCAGAACTGTGTCTCCCTTCTGCACGAATCACAGATCACAAACTCACACACTATCCTGGAGACACACACACACACACACACACACACTCTCTCTCTCTCTTTCTCTTCTGAAAGAGAGAGAGAAAATGAACCCAGAAGAAATTCAGGAACAACCTGGATTCCTGCAGGGATCAGAGAAAAGGTCTGGTAGCACTGCCAAGTGGGACTCATCTCTTCCTGGGCTCATATAAGTTGTCAGGTAACTGAACATTTCTCAGGAAATTAAATACATTAAGCAAAAGATACAATTACCTTTGGCTTTAAACCTTTTATTTGTGACTATCCCACTTAACTCTCCAAACAACTCTACTAGGTAAGAACTATTATTTCCCTCTTCTTACAGGAAAGGAATGCAAGGCACAAACAGATTAAGTTAGCTGCTTAATCTCACACCCCTAGGAGGTGGCAGAGCTGCAGGGTCAGTTGGCGATTAGGAACAGACAGCACAGAATACAGGAGACTCAACCCTCGACCACCAGTCGTGGCACTCAAGAAGGCTCAATCCAGTAGGGCCCAACCCCACCCTCTGCCTCTGGCTGCACATTCCCTCTCATAAGGCCAAGGACATGTCACAGTTGACCCCAGCCAAGCAAAGAAGCATTGCCGTCCCGTGCCTGAGTTTCTCCAGCAGGACTGCCAAGACCTCACTTCCCTGGAGGAAGTGACTCTACCCACAATTCTTGGTTACGCTCCCAAAACTCCCGACAAGATACTAGTCACAGCCACGCCCCCCCTGTAGCGGAAGTTAGCCGCCTACAGAGCTGTTAGACTACACTTCCCAGAACCCTCACGTCATTGCCCTCCTAAGGCAGAAGGTTGGCTACTACCCTTAGAGCCTAGATTATATTTCATGCGATTCCAGAGGAATCAGTGGAGAACTACTTGTTTAAACATGTTCACTTATTTGATAATTAATCACATTTTTCCCATGTATTTACTTGCTATAGCTTCTTTTAAAAACTTGACTATTCATATCCTTTGCTGTATTCATATCCATATTCCTATTGAGGTTTCATTATCTTAAGATTCCTGTTAAGGATTTTAAGCCATTTTCTAGCATATATGTCAATATACGTCAAATAGGTCAATATTTTCAGCCCAGTTTACTATGTCTTCTACCTTTATGTATGTTGCTTTTTTAACGTGGGGAAATTAACTTTTTTCCATACAGACTTAATCATTGTTATATTTGCTTTGCTTAGAGCTCTGTGCATCCATATCAAGCAAACTTTTCTGTGCTCCATTACTATTCCACACGTTTTAAAAGTATTAATTTCATTTAACTCTCACAATCCCACTAAGTACTATATAATTATACCCTGGCAACTGATTCACAGAGATTAACTCGCCCAAAGTTATAACACTAGGAAGTGGCTGTGCTGATTGCGAGTCAAGGAGAGGCTGGGGACGCACAGAACCCAACAGACCATCAAACCAGCGATGCATTACCCCAACCTGGGACGCGCTAACCGCTGCAAACGCTAGGAGGTTCTGCCGAGAGGGAGGCGCAAATGCCTCTACCCCTTGTCCTCTGCCAACCATCGCTTCTCTTCCTCAAGGCAGAGGGCCGGGCCACTGCTGTTCCCTCGTCTAGGCCGAGGAGGTGCGGAGTAGTTGCTGGGACTCAAGTCTCCACTCCACATGGTGTATGATGGCCGCAACCTCCCCTGGAGCGGAGGTTCCTGCAACTCACTTCCCTGGATCCGGAGACCACCCGAGAGGGGCCGCACCCCGCACTCCTGAAGAGGAAGTGTTGTCGATTGCACGCAGCTTCTGGACTACACTTCCCAGAATTCCCAATGGGTCTACAGCCCTGCCTGTCTGGGGTGGAACTGCTTCAGACTACAACTCCCAGAATGGTCTGCGTGGTAGTGCTTCCGCCTTCCCTCCACTATTTCTTTTGGTAAAATTCAACCTTGTATTTTTTTTTTTCCAAGAAAAAACTAAAACGTGGGAATTTAGAGGAAATATGGATATTTAGAGGTAAAAAAGAGACGCATTTCACATTAAAAGAAAATTAACACATTTTAGTAGGAAAGCTATGCCTATGACAAAAGACAAGGGACTTGGTCTGTGCTGCACTGGATATCGACCTTAAGGAACATGGAATTTCAGACTTGGTTTGACTCCATTGTCTCTTTATTTGTGCCTGTCTTCATCTACTTCTGAGTTTGCTGTCCGGTATAAACTATTTACTGCAAGATGCCAAGAATCCACAAGGAGTTTCACGCACTGTTCAGGCCGTAAAACAGAAACTGCAGTACTGTTTCTGACAAATGAGAGGAGGTGCACTGGCAAGGAACTAGAGAAAATATTGTTTTAGGGAAAAGGTCTCTTTCCTCGAAATTTTTTGAGTTCAAACTCAGGCTTCCCTTTGACTACTCCTGTGTTGTTCTCTTTGACATCATATATTTGCTAAGAATATTTCTTTTCTATAGATCTGTTTAAACAAAGTGAGGTCATGATTATTTGAGGCTGTGGGGTAGGTAGGTTGATGTAGGAGATGGAGTCATATAACTATAACAAGTGAAACTACAGGAAGTATGTACTTACCGCTTTCCTTCTGGACAGGAAATAATTTTAAAAAATGAAACTTCTAAAAATAATATTAAAGTATGGAGAATAGTAATATGAAATATCAATACTAAATACATATACCTTAAACTTAACACTTATCAACATGCCACACTGGCTTCACTTATCATTTTAAATTTTTATTACTAAAGGATTTTAAAAGTCTTTGACATTACCATTTCCTTCCAAATACCGTATTGCTTAAAAATAATAATATTTTACAGCTGGTTTCTTCTAGTCACTATCCAAGTAGATCAATTCATTGTATTTGATTGTTATCTCAGCTGAGGCTCATTTATTCTAGAACTATATCCTACATACATACACAAGCACTGCCGTTTTTTAATGTCCTTGAGCTGTTGGAGAAATCAAGATGTCAAATTAGGTGTCTGAATTCTGGATTTGTCTAACGGCTTCTCATACTTTCTCCTCTAATCTTCTAAATTTCCTGTAAAGTAGAATTTTGATTTAAAGGCTAGATTAGATACAGGGTTTTTTGTTTTTGTTTTTGTTTTGGCAAGAATACTTCATAGAAGGGACCGAAAGTATTTGAACAGAAACATTCCGTTCAACCAAAGCCAATGCAAATCCTGGGCCAGTTTCTCTCCAAAAAAGAGAAAAACAAAAAGAAATAACAGCAAATATGAAAAAAAACACACATGGCTTAAAACAAGGAAACCACTATCACAAATCACATCACATGATCTCCTATATAACAGATTCTATCTTTGTGAGAGGAAAAAGAATATTTGGTAATCTCACTTTTGAAGTTTCACATATATTAAATAGGGTAAGATAAAAGCAAAGATTTTTCAGATGAGGAAAATAATTTGGGGAAAGCATTACAACACTGAAAAGTGAAGTGTAGAGTGGTGGAGGGGGATGGTTCCCGTTGCTTCTCTGCGATCTAAAAATCTTTTCTATTAGTCACAGATTGTACTTGATTTTTATAACTTCATTTTTTTTCTCCAAACAATATGTGAAAAATTTGTAGGTCTAGATCATTTTTAATGGTGTATATTATTCCATTACATGGGGATACCATAATTTGCTCAATCTTTCCTTTTTTTTTTTAAACATGACTCTTTTTTTTCTTTTTCTTTTTTGGCCACACTGAGCAGCATGTGGGAATCTTAGTTTCCTGACTAGGGATCGAACCAGCACCCCCTGCAGTGGAAGCGCAGAGTCTTAACCACTGGACTGCCAGGGAAATCCTTCCTCAATCTCTTATTCATGGATCTTCAGGTTCTTTGCAATTTTTATTATTGCAAAATTCTTAGAAGATGTTCCCTTCTGAAACCATCTTTTCCAACTTGTGCAATTATGTCTGAAAGATAAATTCTGAGCAGTAGGATTAGTGGATCAAAGACAATCCTCCTTATACACTTTGATACATATATACAAAATCCTTTCCAGAAATGTTACACCTGTTTTTTTTTCCCCACTAACTTATGTGAGGATGCTAACTTTTTTCTACTCCCTTACTGACAATGAGCTTTGTTAATCTTTCACTATTGCCCACCTGAATCGGTAAGAAAGTAATACCTCAGGGATGGTTTTATTTGCATTTGAATGGCTGTTTCAGATACAGACAATAACTAGTATGAAAATGTAACGTAAGAAAAACTAGGAATAAAATATGATCCAAAGGAAGAAACCTATAAATAAACTAAGATACAAAAAATTACATTGTTATTGAAGATGAATAAAGATATTGTAAAGTATCTCCTCCTCCCAAATCCAACTATAATCCGAAACTACATCACTGTTTTGGTAGGAACTTGACAAAATGAGCACCTTCTAAAAACCCATCATTAAACAAGACGGCTGAGAAACAGTGGTGTCTGCTTCTGACAATGAACACTTTGGCTCGGCCTTCTATAGTTGTTACCCACTTGAGTAAAATGTTAGTTTTACTTAATTTTATTAAGACTATTTGCAGGGCACCATTTTTTAAAATTGCATTTAAGATGTGAGCTGACAAACTTTTTCACTACACATTACGGAAGTTCTCTACTGCATGGGGTTTCTTATGTCCATAGATTGCACTTTCGGTAAAGTTTTATCACATGCACAGCACCTGGAACAGGTCTCTTTTATGTACAGACCAATGAATGAAGATTCTCACTAAAGAAGCCCTACCGGGCTTCCCTGGCGGCGCAGTGGTTGAGAGTCCGCCTGCCGATGCAGGGGACACAGGTTCGTGCCCCGGCCCAGGAGGATCCCACATGCCGCGGAGCGGCTGGGCCCGTGAGCCATGGCCGCTGAGCCTGCGCGTCCGGAGCCTGTTGCTCCGCAATGGGAGAGGCCACAACAGTGAGAGGCCCGCGTACCGCAAAAAAAGAAGTCCTACCTACACCACTTAAATACCTGCACTGCCACAGGGTGCCTCAAAAATTTTAAAGTTTTAGGGACCTCCCTGTTGATCCAGTGGGTAAGAATCCACCCTTCCAATGCAGGAGCCCGGGTTCGAGCCCTGGTCAGGGAACTAGATCCCACATGCATGTAGCAACTAAGAGTTCACATGCCGCAACTAAGAAGTCCGCATGCCGGAACTAAAGATCCCTCATGCCACAATGAAGATCCTGCGTGCCGCAACTAAGACCTGGCACAGCCAAAATAAATAAATAAATATATTTTTAAAGTTTTGAACTCGAATTCTAATGTTGCTTCCCTATGTGGACGCCAGTGACTGTGAAATATGTTGCTATTAAATCCCTCTGTACTAGGCAGTACAGCCTAGGCAATGTTGTAACAAACTGCTCAAATCCCAGTAGTGTAACACAATAAATGTTTATTTCTCACTCAAAAGAAACAAAAACAAGAGAGTCCAACACAGATAGCCACCTTCCCATCTGGAAGAAACAGCCTCCAAAACCACCATGACAGGAAAGAGAAGTCTGGAGGACATGGACAGATGCTTGTAAGGGCCAGTCCTGGAAGTAGCGCATATCACTTTTGCACACACTCCATTGGTTGAAACTCAATCACATGGGCCCACCCTTAACTGCAAGGCCTGCTGGGAAATGGAGTCTTCCTATGTGCCCAGGAAATAGAACCAGTACGAATATGAATACGTATCACTATCTCTGCCACACCCTGAAAATATCACTTCTACAGAGCTTCTCCTGTGTGGAAATTCTAATGGATTTGAAAACCTGAGTATGGCCTAATTCTTACCATATTAATAACATAGCTCTCATGTCTGAGCACTATTTTGAATGTTCTTAACGGAGACTGTCTTTCTAGAGGAGACTCCAAAAACAAAAAAACAAAATCACCTAAAGATTATGGCTGGACTGAAGTTCTTACTCTCCTCATCCCAATTAGAATGTCCTTCCTGGGCATACCCATTAATGGAAATTTGACCTGTGACTATTGCCACAAACAACCCATTTGTCAAGAATCACTTTCTAAATTCAATAAATAAATAAATAAATAAATAAATAAATAAAGCTTCAAAACCTAAAAAAAAA
>NW_021703766.1:48075794-48150437 GCF_005190385.1 Monodon monoceros
AAATAAATAAATAAATAAATAAAGCTTCAAAACCTAAAAAAAAAAAAGAACCACTTTCTAAATTCAATAAATAAATAAATAAACAAAGCTTCAAAACCTAAAAAAAAAAAAAAAGAATCACTTTCTTTGCCACGACAGCAGATGACGGCTGATGAGAGGTTCAAGGAAGGTGTTGAGACCCACGGTGGTTTCCTGGAGTGCCCTTAAGAACCACGTGCTTCAGTGCGGCCAGCTGACATCACGGGTGGTCGTGTCCCTGTCCTTTGCTCCCCCCGGCCCTCCCAATGGCTGAGTAAGCCTCTGTCATCTGGAACACATAAGTGGCTTCTGTTTTCCTGATTGAACCCAGACTGACTACCTTTATAATGTTTCTGTCCTCTTGTGCAGACTTGGCTGAGTACGAAGGTCTGAGCTACGTATTTCCTGGGCCTTGCCAGGCTCAGGACATGCATAGTCCATCTCATCCCTATGTGCCGTCTGACGGGCAAGAGGATTAAGAGTTACGACCGAAGCCCTTCCCGCATTCTTTACACTTACAGAGCCTCTCTCCTGTGCGGACTCTGAGATGAACGTGAAGATCGGAGTTCCGAATGAAGCCACTCCCACACTCATCACATTTATGCGGTTTCTCTCGGGTGTGATCTCTCTGATGTAAGTGAAAATAGGAGCTGTAACTGAAGTCCTTACCGCACACTTGGCACATGTAAGGCTTTTCTCCCGTGTGAACCCTCCGGTGAGGGTGCAGAGACGAGCTGTAGGAGAAAGCCTTCCTGCACACGTCGCATTTGTAGGGTTTCTTCCCCGTGTGGACCTCTGGTGAATGTGCAGGTGTGTGATTTGGCTGAAGCCCTTTCCACACTTGCCGCACCTATAAGGCTTCTCTCCCACGTGCAGCCTCCAGTGGACTTGGAGGACGGAGCTGGAGCCGAAGGATTTGCTGCACTTGCTGCATTTGTACTTTCTCTCCAGTGTGGACCCTCTGATGGACAAGAAGTCTGGAGCTCTGACCGAAGCCCTTCCCACACTCTGTGCATATATAGGGCCTTTTCCCTGTGTGGACTCCCTGGTGGATACACAGAAGCGACCTGAATCCGAACCCCTTCCCACACACGTCACACGTGTAGGGCATCTCCCCCGTGTGGACTCGGTGATGGTTGTGAAGAAAAGAACTGCGCTTTGCCACATTCAATGCCTTTATAGGGTTTGTCTCCCAAGGGGCCTTTCTGATTCCTGGGAAGGTCTGAGCTCTGTTTGCAGCCCTTAGCCCACTCCTGACCCTCACAAGTTTTCTCCCCTGAGTGGGTGTTATAGTGAACAGTAAGTCCTGAGCTCTGACTAAAGTCCTTTCCACACTGGTCATATTTACAAGATTTTTCTCCTGTGTGAGCGCTGTGATGAACATGAGCATTTGCATCATCTATGAAACCTATTCTATAGTTATTACACCTGAAAGGTTGCCGCACTGCATAGACCACGTGACTGTGTTTGACTGCTGACTTCATAACCAAATGTTTCCCACAGCCGGTGTATCTGTAAGGTTCCTCTCCTTTACATTCTTGGAAATCATTACAATCACGTGAGGTCTGAAAGAAGCTGCCATCACACTGAGCACATCCATCCAATTTCTCTTCCATATGAACTCTCTTGTATACTTTCCCTGAGAATTCTCAGGCTCAATCATTACGTTGGCTTCCTTCCAAGATTCTGGGGTAAGGACCTGTGCCAGGCCTTTCCGAGCTGTGATGTCTTGGTTTTCTAAATTAATGGCATTTATTACATACCTTTCATTTTCAGACACTTCTGCCCACTCTTCACAGAGGGAAACATCTCCTTCTAAATATTGGGGACAATCTCCTTGAAGATTCATGACATAATTCTGACTCACACTCAATTCACTGATCCTTCGTTTCCAAATCTGCCAAAAGTAGAGCACTTCTGGTGAGAGGTAACTCAACCCTTTTTCCTGAAGGTTCGAAATGTTGTTTTTAATCCTGTCTCCCATGAGGAGAAAGAGAATTTGGCTAAGTGAACAAGTAGATCATCTATCCAAAGGCTTTGAGGAAATGAAGTAGGATGGTATGAGAAGTTGCCACTGGCTCCTAGTCATATAGGAAACAATTAGAAACCCAGTAATTCTAATCGGTGAGCTGCTAATTAAAAACCAGGTATTGCAGGGAAATCAAAAGAAATCTTGGAAATAGTTTATAAAGGAAGAAATTCACCTCTCGGTTATAAGAGTAGTTGATAAAAAGCCTTTAATCATTTTGCTACAGAAGGCATGGGGAATGCTCCCATATGATTCATGTAATATGCATAATAATGGAGTTCTGGACATGGTGAGAGGCACAAACGATCAGGGACCTTCCAGGATCCTGTAAAAGGTTGCAGAAACAAGTAACAAGTCCTATCCCCTAACGATGTCCCTTCCCTTACATCACTGTTATATGGGATAGAACTATCATGTATGTTTGTGTACAACCTTCACAACTGTACAGGGTGGGCCTACAGCTGCAGTGGGGATTGAAACGGGGATAACATTGTGAAATATGAGACATCCTTTTTATCTTTCCCGAGGTTCCCTGGCTTCATGAAGAGACAAAGTCCACCAAGATCCTGCCATCCAATTCCTTAACTTCTCCCCTTTGAGGTTACTGCAGAATCTCAAACAGCCATGGCTATGAGAATTGGCAGCATGAAACTGTCAATGGCCTGGCACCCAGGGAAGCAAGATTGTACTAAAGGGACATAAGAAACAGGGGTTTGAGGCAGAAGAGGATGGTCACACCCTTGGCACCCAAAAATAGGCTTCAAAATGTCACAAAAACCACGGTTAAAATCGTCTGGACACTGCTTCTGGTTCAAGGTAATTTTCTGAGTCATTTTACTGACAGTGACTCTGGTTCATAAGGTGGTGTCAGAGAAAAGGGAAACAGGTTTAAAGCAGCAGTTTTCCACCAGTTTTGACTGTACCCATAGTAAGAAAAGCATTTACACTGTGACCCAGTACCTACACGTAGACACATACCATAAACTAAAATAGTTTTATCAGCTGAGATTTACCTTACCAGGTGCAATGTACTCTGATAAATCCTTTTGTGTTCTAGTCCATTAATCTATTTTGCTTTTCAAAAACTGCTAGTTATGACATGGTCACTTGATTTCAGGACTCACCAATGGGGTTGCATCCTGCAGATTTAGCCCAAGGGGCCCTGTTTATAATCTATGGACATAGTGGTACTTAGTGTCACCTGGTTATTGCAAGCACAGGGTCTACAGCCAGATTGGGAAGGTTCAAATCCTAGTTCCTCTGACAAGCTGGGTGGCCCTGGACAAGTTACTTACCCACTCTGTGCCTCAGTTGTTTCCTCTGTAAAAGGGGGGCAATGATAGCAACTATCTCATAAACTAAACTGAGGTAATGCATGTCTGTATATGGGGCTCTGAGAAATTGAAATTAGGTTAGATATTGATCAGCACGGAAGCAAATCAGCAGACACTTGTATTGCACTGACCACCAACCAGATCCTAATTTGGTTCCTTTAACACTAGTTTGTCCAAAACATTGGTTTCGCTCTAGAGGCAACCAAGGGACCAAGGCCTTGGTAATGTGTGAATTTTCTCAATCTCACTCTGAGAAATATGAGGAGAGAATGAGAGCCTAAACGTGTGAGGAGGTCAGGGTAGGCTTGCCAACTGCATCAGATGCCCACAGGGCAGGGGGCGCAGCGTTGACAAGGGCTTCCTCACCAGCACCTTACAGGGGACCACCGGCTCACAGTTATCTGCTAAAACTCATGAACTGCAGGTTCCCACCTGCACGTGCATCTCTTAGGAGATTTCTCTCTGGTGGCCAAAGTTTCCCTTTGTGTTCCAACTGGAATATTCTATCTGGTTTGAAGCTGACCACTTGAGAAAACAGGACCAGTGGTTTGATGCTTACTTACAGGGAGGTCGCCGTCCTCACCCACAGAGACCAGGTTCCTGAAGTTCTCCAGCATCACGTCTTGGTACAGGTTTATCTGGGTGGAGTCCAACAGCGCCAGCTCTCCCTCGGTGAAGACCACAGCCACGTCCTTGAAGGTCACGGTTTCCTAAAACTTCAAGCACATGCCACATTCACCATCTACACAAATGACCCCTGGAAGAAGAGCCACGTTGGAAGCTTTTGTGCCAGTCATTAAGTTGTGGTCTTCTTGCTCCAAACCCTCTTAGTTCCCTGACCAGGGATTGAACCCGGGGCCACGGCAGTGAAAGCACCAAGTCCTAACCACTGGACCGCCAGGGCATTCCTGCAAACTTTTTTCTATAATCTCTTTTCATTAGAGAAAGCTTTATAAAATAATATCATGTATGGAAAAAAGTACTTAAAATTCTGCATTCACTTTGACTTCTTTTCCCCCAATTTAAAGATAAGTTACAATATACACGTGTACATATAATGAGAGAGAGCGTGCACACACATATTTCCATGTCCTAATATTTTCACCCACTTTATCTCACTTGATAGCAGCACAGGGTCGAGACGAGAGGACGAATAAAACCACAATAATCCATTGATCCAACACCAATCCAATGGATGGACATGGAGTCCACGCCACCATCTTTTTCTTTTTCACTGTTATAAACAATGCTGTGATGATCATTCTTTGAACACTTGCTCTGACTTAGAATTCTTGGAGTGGGAAATACTGGAGCAGAGGTTTGCAGAACTTCTACAAGGGCTGAAATGCCCCTGCAGTTGTGTGGATGTACCCATTTCTCCATATGTTAGCTAACAGTGAACACCGATCTTTCAAATCTTTGGTCATCTGCTAGGAAAAGAATCACATCTTGTTTCAATCTGCATCACTTTGATTACTAGAGGCTGATCATCTTTTCATATGATTATTGGTCATTTGTTTTTCCTCTTTTCTCCCTTCCTGAACATGAAGGCTCAGGTCTTTATTCCCAGCTCCTGTTTTTAAAATAAGGATATTAAAATTTTGTTGTGCATGAAGCTTTTTTCACCCAATATGCTGTCTTTTAACTTTGTTCATGGTATAAGTTTTGGTAGCGTGTATTACGTGGAGAATACAACATCTGGAAATGAATAAGAAGAAATGTCCCACTGAGGAGAAAAACCTGGGCAGAAAAGGAGGATTCATTATTTGGAGTCACCTCTCTACATAATGTGGGCTCAGGGCCCTGAGATGAAACCATTATTGACAGGCCGCATGTAGAGCAAACAGGCACATTACAGAGTCCTACAGACCTGGGCTCAAATCCAGGATTCACCACTCATTTCTTCATCTCTAAAGCAGAATCATACCACCTCTCTCACACAGCTATTTTGGGCATAAATGCACTGAGTAATGTACTGTGCTCACCTAATATGTTTTTTCCCCCTTTTTCCTTTTACCAAGGGAGGGACGTATGTTTACTCTTTGATGCCTTACGTTGTTATTTCCGGAGAGAAAAGGGAACTCGACCCACCTGAAACTTGGTTTTGTCTTCCCCATCTTGGGAAAGGGCTGAGGCTTGAGACCGCAGAGCTGCAGGAGAAGAGAGAAGCATTAAGAAAGGTGGGGCCTGCCTGGGCGCTCTGACTACCCACCTGGACCTCAGGAATGTCTGGCCCCTTACAGACTGGTTTCTTTTCACTGGACGCAGCTCTTCATCCACCTCATATTTCCTCTCTCCACACCCGACTTAGATTCTCCCCCACCCTTCATAAGCTCTCAACTCTTTCCTCCCGCCTTGAGGAGGAAAAAGTCTCCATGGTCACCCCTCCTAGGTTTCTGGAGCATCAGCAGTTTTATTTTATTTATTTTTATTTTTTTATTTTTAAACCAGATTTTTTATTTATTTATTTATTTATTTTTTAAAGCTGTTGGGGGTAGGAGTTTATTAATTAATCTTTTTTTTTTTTTTTTTTTTGCTGTGTTGTGTCTTTGTTTCTGTGCGAGGGCTTTCTCTAGTTGCGGCAAGTGGGAGCCACTCTTCATCGCAGTGCGCGGGCCTCTCACTATCGCGGCCTCTCTTGTTGCGGAGCACAGGTTCCAGATGCGCAGGCTCAGTGGTTGTGGCTCATGGGCCCAGTTGCTCCGTGGCGTGTGGGATCCTCCCAGACCAGGGCTCAAACCTGTGTCCCCTGCACTAGCAGGCAGACTCTCAACCACTGCGCCACCAGCGAAGCCCAGCAGTTTTATTTATTCTCTGATCTTCCTAAACTGGAGAAGCAGAAGATCCAGTGGTTCTTCATTCTTGAGACTGTCCAAGCTCTGAGGAGGAGCTTCAGATGGATACCTGGGCTCCCAAGTACCTACCTCCACCTCCACTCTCCAGAGCCTGCTTCTTGGTTTCCATGTTCCAGAGACCTGTGGGCTCAAGAAGAAACTTGACTTTATCTGAGTTCTTTCTTCTGGCCCCAAAGTTCACACCCTCTGGATGCCATTCATTCAGAGGATATGTCCTGAACGGCTATATGCACAGTCCCTGCTCTGGGGCAACTCACAGTCCAGAGAGCCATGAATGTCACAGATGGCTGTACAGTCAGAGGAGTGTCTGCAGGGAGGGCCCAGCAGCAGGAATCTTGCAGCGAGACACAGGGCCTTACAGAAGGATACAGATCCCACAAACATACAGGATCTGTGCCCTGTGAAGTAAAACCTGGAGTGTAAAAGCTTCACTAACGCAACAGTCTGGGGATTGCAAAAATAAAAAATCCACATCCCTGTCCTCAAGGATTCTAAAAATCAGGATATGACAATGGAATGCTACTCAGCCATAAAAAAAGAATGAAATAATGCCAGTTGCAGCAACATCGACGGACCTACAGATTACCATACTAAGTGAAATAAGTCAGACAGAGAAAGACAAATACCGTATGATATCACTTATATGTGGAATCTAAAATACAACACAAATGAACTTATCTACGAAACAGAAACAGACTCACAGACATAGAGAACAGATTTGTGGTTGCTGGTGGAGGGGGCGGGGAGGGATGGAGTGGGAGTTTGGGATTAGCAGATGCAAACTGTTACATATAGGATGGATAAACAACAAGGTCATACTGTATATCACAGGACCTATATCCTGTGATAAACCATAATGAAAAAGAATGTGAGGGACTTCCCTAGTGGCACAGTGGTTAAGGCTCTGTGCTCCCAATGTAGGGGGCCCGGGTTTGATCCCTGGCCAGGGAACTAGATCCCACATGCATGTTGCAACTAAGAGTTCTCATGCCACAATTAAGGAGCCTGAGTGTCGCAACTAAGGAGCCCACGTGCCGCAACTAAGGAGCCCGCCTGCCGCAACTAAGACCCGGCACAACCAAATAAATAAATAAATAAATAGTAAAAAAAGAAAAGAATATGAAAAAGAGTGTATATGAATGTGTAACTGAATTGCTTTGCTGTACAGCAGGAATTAACACAACACTGTAAATCAACTATTCTTCAATAAAATAAATTTTTAAAAATAAAAATAAAAATCAGGATATGGGTGAGCAAATGTCTTCTAAATCAGAGTTTGTAACCTCTCCTGTTCCATGACCTCCTTTGACAGTGGGTGATATTTATGGACTTCTGTTCAGAATAATGTTTTAAATGCATAAAATAAAACACAGGATGATTTTAAAAGCTAATTACACTTAAAGACAACCTTCAAAAATATTAAAACATCAAGTGTGTGCTTCATTATTAATTATCAAGAATGAATCAACTACTGTAATTTCAAAATAGTAATGAGCAGAAGCAATATTTTGAAACATCTACACCAACTGTATTATAAGAATATCTATGGAAAAAAAAAAAAAAAAAGAATATCTATGATTTATGGGACTTCCCTGGTGGCGCAGTGGTTAAGAATCTTCCTGTCAATGCAGGGGACATGGGTTTGATCCCTGGTCCAGGAAGATCCCACATGCTGCGGAGCAACTAAGCCCATGTACCACAACTAAGCCTGCGCTCTAAAGTCTGCGAGCCACAACTACTGAGCCCACGTGCCACAACTACTGAAGCCCACGTGCCCAGAGCCTGTGCTCCACAACAAGAGAAGCCACCGCAATGAGAAGCCCGTTCACCGCAACGAAGAGCAGCCCACACTTGCCGCAACTAGAGAAAGAGAAAGCCCATGTGTAGCCACAAAGACCCAACGCAGCCAAAAACAAATAAATTAATAATTAAAAAAAGAATATCTATGATTTACATGGATAACAGAGTCACAGGTTCTGCTAATACTATTGCGGTTTGCTGCCTACATTCATAATGGAAGGAAATGCTGATTTTCAGTTTGACCAGTATACATTTTTTTCCCACTCAAGTTCATGGACCTGCTGCATTACACCATGGACTCGAGTTCAAGAACTCCTTTTCTAATGAAGCCTTCTCCTGCCAGCACCAGATAGGATGAACCACTCTGGGACCCAGCCACACTATGTTTACAATGCTGGCTTAGGGCTTCCCTGGTGGCACAGTGGTTGAGAGTCCACCTGCAGATGCAGGGGACACGGGTTCGTGCCCCGGAGCAGCTGGGCCCGTGGGCCGTGGCCGCTGAGCCTGCGCGTCCGGAGCCTGTGCTCCACAACGGGAGAGGCCACAACAGTGAGAGGCCCGCACCGGAAAAAAAAAAAAAAAAAAAATGCTCTTTTAGCACCTTTCACACAGCCTGCCTTGTTAACATCTCTAAATCACTGATGGACTCCAGTCTTCTTCCTTTATTTATCTTCACTATCTTGGACAGGTGTGGCCCCTCGGATGCACTTAGCAGATCCCATCAACAGGCTGTGATGCACCCAGAAGAACAGAACTCTTGAAATCAGCCTGGAGCTAGTGAGTAAGTAATGCAAAGACACTGACCGGGAGATTCCGCCTTCCCTTACCTGTTTTTCCCTTAGATCCAAGCCACAGAGCAAATTCAGACAGCTACACCTGCTTGGGATGTCCACTCTAAGATGCTCCCTGGATTGTGGCGCTTCAGGAGCTCAGGTGTCCACCTTTCCTCTAACCACCTGTCCTGGACCTTCACACAGCCTGTCTCACACCATGTGTGCCCTGCCCTGCACTAGGATCGCTCTCTCCAAAGCAAATGTGGAAGACTGGTTCACCTGATGACCTCCTGTATGGAGGATAAAGGGCAAAGGAAGGCAGAGGCCAGGTCTGTAACAAGTCCTCCACAACAATGCCTTTCAAACTCAACTCTTTAGGATCCTCCAGGACTGTGCTTTGCAAACTTTAGAGTTTTTAAAAATCACCACAAGAGATTGCTAAAACAGACTGCTGGATGCCACCTCCAAAGATTCTGATGCAAGAGCTCTGCAGTGGAGCCCAGGAATCTGTATTTCTAACAAGTTTCCAGGTGATGCTGATACAGCTGCTCCAGGGACCACCCTTGAAGCAGCACGTGCTAAGATACTCTTTGCTGATTTCCAAGGTTTCCAGGGGCTTCTAGTTTGTACAGAATTTCCTTGTGGTTCCTCCTCATGTCCCTGACCTCCAAGAGTTAGGGCTGCCTCAAGATTCAGTCCAGGAAGTTCTTCTCTATCTCGTCTCATCACTCTCTTGGTGAACACATTCGACTTCATGACTTCAAAGTGCATCCATATGCTGATGACTCAATGCCAACTTGACGGCTCCACTCGGGTGTCTAAAAGCTGTCTCAAACATGCCCCCAAACCAAATTCCAGATTTGCCTCTAGAGGTCCCCCTCCCCTTTCAAATCCCTTTCAAATAAGCAGGCGATATATTCTGGAGCAATCCTTGATTTCTCTCTTTTTCATACTCCACATCCAATCAGCAGCAAGAACCTTCAAATTATAGCCAGACTCAGACCAATTCTTCTTGCTGTCACCACCCAAACCACCATCTTCTCTGCCTGAAATACTCCAGTAGCCTCCTAACTGGTCTCTCTGATTCTATTCCAGTCCTGCCTGCAAGTCTATTTCCTACAAAGCAGCCACAGTGGTCTCTCTCTCTTTTTTTTTTAATTAAAAAATACTTGATTGTTAAAAAATGCTAACCAGGGCTTCCATGGTGGCGCAGTGGTTAAGAATCCGCCTGCCAATGCAGTGAACACGGGTTCGAGCCCTGGTCCGGGAAGATCCCACATGCCGCAGAGCAACTAAGCCCGTGCGCCACAACTGCTGAGCCTGCGCTCTAGAGCCCGCGAGCCACAACTACTGAAGCCCACATGCTTAGAGCCCGTGCTCTGCAGCAAGAGAAGCCACCGCAATGAGAAACCCACGCACTGCAACGAAGAGTAGCCCCCGCTCGCCGCAACTAGAGAAAAGCCCACGTACAGCAACAAAGACCCAACGCAGGCAAAAATAAAATAAATAAATTTAAAAAAATGCTAACCATGGTTTGAGCTTTCAGAGAGTAATAATATTTTGTCTGGTGGAGGGTCCTGCCTTCATGCTGACACTGCTGACAGATCAGGATGGTGGTTGCTGAAGGTTGGGGTGGAGGTGGTAATTTCTTAAAATAAAACAATGAAGTTTTAAAAATATAAAGTCATGTCACTTCTGTGGCCAAAACCTTCACTTGACTCAAAACCTTTGTCCTTTCAATGGCCAAACGACCTTACACTATGAGGCCTCCCAAGACCCCATTTCCTACTTATCCTTCCTCTTTCTCATTCTCATCAGCCTCTCTGGCCTTCGTACTGGTTTTCAAATAGACCAGTCGTATGCCCACCTCAGGGCCTTCACTGCCATTCCCTTTCCCCAGATGTCCACAGGCCCCCTACCTCCTTTGGGTCCCTACTCAGGCACCACCTTCTCGGTGACAGCACCCCTGGTTATCCCACTTAGAGCTGCCAGTCCTTCCGCCAGCACTCCCAAAGCCCTTTTCCTGCTTCGTTTTTCTCCATGAAACTTATCATCTAAACTTCCACCTGTTTTTCTTGTTTACTGTCTTTCTGCGCCCACTAGAACGTGAGCTCTCTGAGGGCTGGGATTTCAGTCTGCTCCTGGCACAATGTAGGTGCTCAATAAATATTTATTAAAAAAAGTTTTTTTTATTATTGAAGTATAGTTGATTTACAATGTTGTGTGAATTTCTGCTGTATAGCAAAGTGACTCAGTTATACACATATATACATTCTTTTTTATACTCTTTTCTATTATGGTTTATCCCAGGACATTGAATATAGTTCCCTGTGCTATACAGTAGGACCTTGTTGTCCATCCATTCTATAGATAATAGTTTGCATCTACTAACCCCAAACTCCCAATCCATCCCTCCCCCAGCCCTCAATAAATATTTAAATGGAGACTGGGACTTGCCTGAACTCAGCCTGCTGCTACCTGGATCCTGGGTCTGCTGATACCAGTTATAGAGCAGAATGGCTTTTGTTCCCCAGATCGTTCACTTAGTAAATTACATGCTAAGGACCATGTGGGGTGTGTCGGGACACAATGGTGATCAGGGCAGGAAAGGATTCTGCACTCAAGCTGACATTCCAGCTGGGAAGACAGCACACATTGACTGAAATTCTACCATGTGACAGCTCGTGGGATATAAAGAAAGATACCGTCCCTGACCATGTGGTGCTCACACTGCAGGGAGAAAGAGGATGACAGAAATAATTGGTGACAAAGGCAGTGGGATGAAGAGATAACGGGAATAATAGATACTGCAAAGGTAGAAATAACAGATGAATAAAATTATGATGAATAAGATTATGTACGGGGATGAAAAGGAGGAGAACTCAAATGTGAGTCTGGGTTGAAGCTTGAGGAAAATGGGGAAATTATGTTGTTTTAACCTAGACAGCAAAAGGAGGAGCCAGGTTTTGGAAGTTACAGCTCTTGTCTCTCAATATTGGGAGCTGTGCAATGGTTTGGCTTCAAATTCTGGCTCAGCCACTTGGTAGCTGTACTAACACTAGAAGAGTGACAAACCTCTGAGTCTGTTCTTTCTTCTGTTAAATGAAGATAATAGTCCTTACTTGCAGAGTGGAAAGAATTAATTCTTTCTCATACACGTATACATGCCTACCTACTTGAATGAAGCTCATAGCCCAGTTCTTGGCACATAGAAAATCCTCTATAAACTATTATCATTGCTGTTATTCATTCATCCCCAGGCACTAACCTCGGAATACAAGCATCCCTTCATTTAACAAATATACGTTCAGTGCCTAACTACATCTTGGATGCTACAACAAACACTGGGGATGCAGCAGTAAATAAGACGGGCAAGGTACTTGTTCTTATGCCTTCTGGTGGGTAAACAAATCTACAAAGGTGATCAGTGATTACAAAAAGGGCAATGAAGAAAAGGAAACACAAGTGACAGATTCTTGTTTACCCCCCAGAATGTAAGTTCTCTCAGACAAAACATTGGAGGCAGGTTTGGGAGGGGAAACATTAAATCAGGTGGTCATGGAAGGTCTCTAAGACCCGCATGAAAATAAGTCAGTTGTGTAAAGATCCGGCATGAGAAGAGTACAGGGGGAAGTGCAAGGACAAAGGCCCTGACTTCTGGAGATAACATCTCCTGGCCAAGTGACACTTGTTAGGTTCCTTAACCTTTCTAAGCCTCAGTATTCTTATCTGTAACATGGGACTAATATTATCTAACTTCTGCAGTTGCTGAGCAAATTAAATATGTATTAATTTACTCAGGGACTTCCCTGGTGATCCAGTGGCTAAGACTCCGCACTCCCAATGCAGGGGGGGCCTGGGTTCGATCCCTGGTCAGGGAACTAGATCCCACATGCCACAACTAAGACCACGGTGCAGCCAAATAAATAAATAAATAGTAAATAGAAAAATTAATTTACTCATTCAAATATTTATTGACAGGCTACTATATGCCACACACTGTTCCAGGGACCAGGGATACAGCAGTGAAAGCCCTCAACATAATAACTGTTATATAATAAGCACTTAATTAATGCATACCATTAGTTACTGTTATTACCTCTTTCCTACACGTAGCACATCCTTGAAACAGTGTAAGCCTGAGCGATCTACTGATCAAATGAACCACTACTAGAGGCCAAGGAGAGAACATACGAATAAGACACCAGGAAATTCCCCAACCTTAGAAGAAACCCATTTCTGAAGGAAGGGGGTAAGCCTGAGGGGCCTGAACGGGACATGTGTCAAAACCATGGGATAAATAATGAGGTCGGAAAAACAGGTCTCCATCTGGGAAGACAGCAAGCATTGACATAAAACAACAACAAGAGACCAAAGTCCTACTCACCTGGAGCTCCAATGGCAAGAGACCTGGGATTATTCCTTCCTCTTTGATGCAGTTCTCTCTGGCAAAGGAACAGTTGGAAGAGAGCAAGAAAATAAATGAGCCATGAGATAACATGATGTTATCATAATTCCCAACACACCACAGGGAAACATCTCTGAGCACCAGCTGGATGTAATCTACTCCTCCCTTTAACCTACCCTTCCTGTAATCTACTCCTATTACTTCCTTCAGGTGTCCTGGAAAGGGACCACCCTCCCTACAGGACTCAGAGAGAAGGGCCCATGCCAGTCCTGCTTTGTGCCTTGTCTGCAAGCCTGCACTCACTGTAGCTCCCAGGAGACAAAAAGAATCAGGACACAGTCTCGAATTGAATTCAGAGCTGTGACTCCCACATGCTATGTGACATTTAAATTTTGGGGGGAGGGGGAAGGATTTTTTTATTGAAGTATAGTTGATGTACAATATTATATGTTACAGGTGTACAATTTAGTGATTCACAATTTTTGAAGGTTATACTCCATTTATAGTTATTATAAAATGTTGGCTATATTCCCTTTGTTGTGTAATAAATCCTTGTAGCTTATTTTATACACAACAGTTTGTACCTCTTAATCCCCTACCCCAATCTTGCCCCTCTCCCCACTGGTAACCACTAGTTTGGTCTCTATATCAGTTTGTGACATTTAGAGCGGAATTCAACCTCTGTGTACCTCAGACGCGACAAAAACCAGACGCAGCAACAATACATCAGCAAAAGAATCTTTCACAACTTGCACAGTGCTTTAAAATTCTCCAAGGAACACATACAGAACATGAAGATTCAACTCCAGCAGCTCTTTACAGAAATGCCTTCACAGACAGAAATCTCTGAAATTAGTACAGAAGTGGGTGGGTGGCTACCGTGAAAGAATTCAAGATACCATGAATCCGCGACTGCCTGGATTGGAGTCTCCCAAACGGGAGATGCCCGTCTCAGAGTCGGAGCTGCCGGCCTCAAAATGCTCCTTCCGAGCCTGAGGGGTACCAAGGGCTGCCGGCCCGGGCCCCGCCCCCCATCCCCCCACACCCCGGGACGCTCGGCGACCCGCTTCCTCAAACCCTTCCTTCGCCAAGCCGAGCTCGTTGAAATTCCCTGGTTCCGACCCTCCGCCATTCGCCGCCCTTCCCCCCTCAGATCCTTGAGATCTGGCCCCTGTGCCTGCGGCCGGAACAAAGAACTCCAAGAACACTCACGTCCCTTTCGCACAAGAAACCAAGGCAGTGGTGCGCCGACCGGAAGCGGAAGTGGGCGACTAGGGAGGGCCCGGACTACACTTCCCAGAACCCTCTGCGGCGCGCTGTCTTTGAGTCCAGACGGTGATGGAAATAAGCGTCCGCCTGGAGCTTTGCCAGACGCGTGGCGGAGGGCAGGGGGCGCTCAAGGTTGCAGCGCTCAGCTTTGGGTTGCCGCTACACTTTTCTTTCCTTAGAAGAAGAAAATTCAGGGACTTCCCTGGTGGCGCAGTGGTTAAGAATACGCATGCCAACAAAAGGAACACAGGTTCAAGCCTTGCTCCCGAAAGCTCTTACATGCTGCGCTTACAACTAAGCGCGTGCGCCACGATTACTGGTCCTGCGCTCTAGAGCCCGTGAGCCGCAACTACTGAGCCCGCGTGCCACAACTACTGACACCCACACACCTACATCCCGTGCCCTGCAAGAAGAGAAGCCACACCAATGAGAAGCCTATGCACCACAAGGAAGAGTATCCCCTGCTCACCAAAACTAGAGAAAGCCCGCACGCAGCAATGTATGCAGTCATAAGTGAATAAACTTATTTTTTAAAAGCTACCACTCACTACTAACATGTTCACATTGTAGGAAATCTGACAATATTCTCAAACAAATCCACAATCCCTTACAGGGGATACAAAGCATTACTGATGCTTTGGTGTAAACTATATATAATTATTATTTTATATATATTAAGTACATAACTTACATATAAAAATCATATGTATTATATATGTATACATATTGTATTATATTACATATTTACATATATATGTATAAAATTCCAAAATAGTGCATGGTCAATGTTAAGAAAACACAGGAGAAAAGTAAGAAAAAAAAAGGAAAAATGTAAGAAAAAAGGACGAAATTAAAGTCGTCTGTAATCCTAGCACCCAGAAACAATCATCATTAATATCTTGGCCCATTTACTTCTCGATCCTCTATGAGAGTAAATATGTATTAAAAATATTTTTCTCCCCACGAAATTGGCATATTTTGGAACATTTTTCTCTCACTTTATATATCATGGGTAGCTTTCCACGTTACTAAATAATGGAATCATTTAAAGTGGTTGCCTAGGATTGTTTAGTTTTAGATGTTACAGCCTTGTCCTCCAATGAAGTTATGCTTCCAGTCTTAGTGTATCAAAACTAGGGATAATAATTTTCTTGAAATTTTCCCAATTTGATAAACCAAACACAGTGTCTCATTATGGAGATGTTGAATAGATGTTAATATATCAGTGGTGGGTGAATTGCCTATTTATATAACCTTTGCCCAGTTTTCATAACTGATTTGAAATGTTACCATGTCAAATACTAATTATGGTTCATACTCAAATGTACGTTCTGAATGCTCTGTTTGCTTCTAGGGATTATTCCAGCTGTTTGGGTTTTAAGCTCTTTCTTTTTTTCTGTTTTGTTTCCTCTGTAGGTTTATCCTGCTTTCATCTTATCTCCATTCCTACTGATTTCTTAATCCTCAATTGTTTTTCATTCCACTTCCCAATTTGAGTTCTATGATTCATGTATTGGTTATATTTTGCTGTTGTGATAACAAGCATTTAAGGTTATGGAAACTGCTAAAGATTTTGGCAAACTATAAAATTTAATATTCCCTGTTTAGATCGCTGCTTTCCTCTACCTTACATGACCATCCTTTAATTGTGAGTTTAAATTCCCTTATAAACCAAGATTAAATAGTAAGAGATTTTAATCTTGCTAGTGATGGTTTTAATTATTTTTTGTTTTGGTGTCTTGACATATAAAAATCTTAACTGAATGATTTCTGTGTTATTCTATGTATATATACATATATATGTGTATTTTACAATTTAATATTTTGTTTCCTCATTGCTTTTTGGTCATAGACAGTAGATCACAATCCAATCTGCTTAGCTGAATTTCCAGAGAAATTATAATAAATATATATTCCCAGCCCAACATCCTACTTTTAACTCACTTAATCACAAATCTAGGCTAGGGCACAGGAAATAGCATAATTTTAGACAGCCAGGGAAAATTTGAAATTGGCTGTTTTAGGAAGTTCTGGTCTACAAACTGTAAACAAGCCATATGTATTTCAATATAAGGTATCATCTCCTGAAGCTCTACCATTTTATCCATTATGTTATTGTATGAAGATGACTGAATATGTGGGTCAGTTCCTATGTGTATTTTACTTTTTCTACTGAATGCAAGAGGTGTGGTTACCCCCCAATTCTTCTCTATCACTAACCTTTCATCATTATTATATTTATATAAGCATTATTGTTGGTACTTTTTTCCAGTAAACATTGATCTTTTCCTATTTAGTGCTCTTGACTTGATTTTTTTTTTTTTTTGGTTGGGGCTGCCTTTTGTTTATTTATTTAACCAGCTTTACTGAGATATAACTGACAAATAACATCGTGTAAAGTTAAGGTGTACAATGTCATGATTTGGTATATGTCTACATTGTGATATATAAGGTTAGTGAACACATCCATCACCTCATATAGTTACCTTGCTTTTTTGTGGTGAGAACATTAAGATTTGCTCTCTTAGCTTATTTCAAGTATACAGTAAAGTATTGTTAACTTTAGTCACCATGCTGACCATTAGATCCCCCGAACTTATTCATCTTATAACTGAATGTTTGTGCTCTTTGGCCAATATCTTCCCATTTCCCCCACCTCCCCGCCCCTGACAACCACCAATCTACTCTTTGTTTCTATGAGTTCAACCTTTTTAGACTCCACATGTAAGTGAGATCATACAGTATTTGTTCTTCTCTGTCTTTGCATTTGCCCTAAGTAAAAAAGGTCACCTTTTAAAAGTCCTGAGTGGCTAAAAACAAATATCCGAACTCCTTGCTGAGATCCCTTACAGAGGACTTCTCGGGCCTTCTTTTTTTTTTTTAAGTATTTACAAAGTTGTGTTCGTTTCTGGCATACAGCAAAGTGATTCATATATATATATATATATACACATATTAATATATATTATATATGTGTATATATATATATTTTCATACTTTTCCATTATGATTTACTATAGAATATTGAATATAGTTCCCTGTGCTATACAGTAGGACCTTGTTGTTTATCTATTTTATATATAGTAGTTTGTATCTGCTAATCCCAAACCCCTAATTTATCCCTTCCTCACCCCCTTTCCCCTTTGGTAACCATAAGTTTGTTTTCTATGTCTGTGACTCTGTTTCTGTTTTGTAAATAAGTTCATTTGTATCACTTTTTTTAGATTCCACATATAAGTGATATCATATGCTATTTGTCTTTCTCTTTCTGGGTTACTTCACTTAGTATGATAATCTCTAGGTCCATCCATGTTGCTGCAAATGGCATTATTTCGTTCTTTCTTATGGCTGAGTAGTATTCCATTGTATATATATATATATATATATATATATATATATATATATACATACACATGCCACATCTTCTTTATCCATTCATCTGTCGATGGACATTTAGGTTGTTTCCATGTCTTGGCTATTGTAAATAGTGCTGCTATGAATATAGGGGTGTATGTATCTTTTCAAGCTAGAGTTTTATCTGGATATATGCCCAGGAGTGGGACTGCTGGATCATGTGCTTGCCTTCTTGTATATACTTGAGTACCTAGAAAAAGAACCTGATAGATCATAGTGATTATGTGGCAGGTCCCCTTTACTACTATAGTCTAACAAATGACCACAGACTTCGTGCCTTAAAACAACTACTTTATTACGCTCATGGGTTCTCTGGGTCATGAATTGGAAAGGGCACAGCAAGGATGGCTTTCCTCTGTTCCATGATGTCTGGAGCCTCAGCTGGGAAGACCCACAGGCTGGGTGGTAACTTGACAGCTGGGGAATGGAATTACATGACTGGTAGTTGGTGGAGACGGTCAGCTGGGACCTCAGCTGGGGCTGTCAACTACAATACCTACACACGGCCTCTCCGCGTGGTTTCCAAGCCTGCTTCACAGCACGGCGGCTGTCTTCCAAGTGCGAGTGCTCCAAGAGAACAAGGGGAAAGCTGCATCACTTTTTGTGATTGGGCATCGAAAGTCACATATAGTGTTGCTGTCATCGTCATCAAAAGCCTGTTCAGATTCAAGGGCAAAGAAGGTCAACGCCCCTCCCCCAACCTCTCAGTGGGAGGAATGTTAAAGTCACAGTGTAAGAAAAGTATGGATTTTAGAGGATTTGTTGGAAAATGTAATCTGCCATATGGTGCTTCCCCCGAAGTTATATTTTCTTCCCTTTCTTTTCCCATTTAGCCCACTTGGAATACAAATGAGGATCTGTCCACATGGCAACCGTAGCAATCAGCTATACTAACTCCCTATTCTCAGAAACCTCACTTTGATGCCTAGGGGACGTGGCCCTCTCCCTCCATCTTTAAAACCAACAATGGATCACTCTGGCCTGACACTTCTGCCTACCTCTTCCCTATTTACGGATACTTGTGATTATGTTGGGCCACCAGTACTCAGGGTAATCTCCTTACATTAAGAGCATCAGATTAGTAACCTTAATTCCATCTGCTATGGCCTACCCAAGTAACACAGCCAGTAAGATGCCCATGAAATGTTGAAACGAATTTGTAATCAGCAATTCTTGGCTTCAGAGCTTGTGTTCTCTTCCCTAAATCCCGCTGCCCCATCGCAGAAACATCGGAGTGCAGGAAAATCGGAGGTTGAAGGTTGATTCGTTGACTGAATGATATCTACATCCACCCCTCACATTGAAGGATGTGGGTGGTAGAGGATTCTTAGAAAATTTCTTCCTTGCTCCTCTGGAAAAGTTACAGGATGCCTTTCTCTCTCAGTTCAAATGGTAATGATAAAGCTGTGGACCACATCACATAACCCTGAGAAGAAACCATACATTGAAGCATTTCTTGTGGACAGCAGAGAGACGAAATCAAAGTGAACCTTGATGATATTGTTAAACCAACACACCAACGAAACAACAGCAAAAGCCACCCCAAATGTGGAATAAAACTTTCTGATGATTGTGGGTGAAAGCATTATTTCCGATAGAGAAGTGGACAATACTAACCTTGATATAGTCTCTGTAACAACTACTTTATTATGCTCAGGGGTTCTCCAGTGTGACACATGATTTTTGTATCCAAAAATCATGTCAGAGGTGGACAGTATTTTCAGTGATAAAAAATGTGATAATGATTATGTCATGGGAATAAGCATGAATTGTTCAATGTGAAATCCTCTTTGCTTTTGTTTTTTCAGATATGAAACACTGTGTGGCATGCTCAAGTCATTAGTACGCAAACGCTGAGAGACTGCTGTCTCCCCAAAATCGTGACCTTCCTGGCATTTGAAGACACTGTAGGGATGGTGCTGGCCTGCACTGCTCTTTCCTTGTCTGTACTCACAGCAGTGATTCTCGGGATCTTTGTGAAAGATCAAGAAACCTCCACTGTCAAGGTCAAAAACTGGGTACTCAGCTACCTTCGGCTCATTTCTCATTCTCCACTTCTTCTGCTCCTTACTTTTCATTGGTCAGCCTAACATGGTAACCTGCATCCTCCAACAAATGACATTTGGAGTTGTATGTACTATGTATCTCTACTATTTGGCCCAAACAATCACTGTGGTTGGTTCTAGGCTTCAAGGGATGAGGTGGTACTTGTTATCAGGTGCTCCTACCTCTGTCATTCCCACCTGCTCTCTGGATTAAGGGATCCTCTGTGGAATCAGGCAGGAGGGTCACACTGCCCAGCCAAGGGGTGCCAATGGCCAATGTGGTAAAGTCGGCCATTAGAAGTGTCCCTTCTGCGGGCAAAGTGTGTGACAGTAGCTGGGGGACACAGGGGATTCTCTGAGGGCTGTGGGTGAAAAGATAAGGGACATGGGGGAGGAAGCTGGTGAGTTCTGTGAGTTAGTAGGTGTTTCCTGTGGGCGATGGGCTGACTCCTGCAGAAATCTGGGGATGGTACGAGAGTAGCATGTAGTTTGGTGAGTCAGGGCTGGGGGAGCCTTCAGGGGAGAAGCCAGATGGGACTTCACTCTCTTTAGATGAAGACATGATTGAGGAGCCTGCAGCTCCCAGAGCCTCCTCCTTTTTTTTTATGACCCCACAAATGGAGAGCAGTGTGCTGTGTGTGTGTGTGGCAGGACGGGGGTGGGTTGGGTGGGGGGATGGACCACGGTCTCGAGACAAATGCAGTAATAAACAAACAAAAGACACAGACTTACCAAGTGTTCTGTCCTCTGTCTTCTGAATCGGGTTCCACACAGGGAGGACTCTGTAAGGACCAAGTGCAGGCGGCTCAGGCAACCCAGACTGAACGCTGCTCTCCCCTGGGAAGATCTGAGCGTAGAGAAGCCGGGGTGGGCTCAAATACCAGGGAGAAGCGCGGGATGGGGTGTGGGGGCCGGGGACGGGGGAAGGGGCGGGGCTTCACACCTTCTCACGCATCTCGTTCAGCTCTGGCTGCCAGACTCTGCCCAACACAAACTTCCTCTCCTAATTTGATTTAAAGTTAAAAGTTTGGCACAATTTAAGGCAAGAACTTAGAACTTTTGTGAGCCAGATATATTATAAGTTAATTCCATTTAAATACTTAAAACCGTTCTAGCGCTATGGTCCTCAGGTTGTGGTCCTGGACCAGCAGAATCACTGCAAACCCCCAAAATCCACCCCAGACCTACTGAATCAGAAACTCTCGGGTTGGGACCCAGAAATCTGTGTTATAAGAAGCACTCCCTCTGATTCTGATGCATGGCAAAGTTTAAGAACCACCTACGTAAAGGAAAAGTTGTGTTTGTTTTTTTTTAAGTTGAGATATATGTTGTATAAATTAAGATTTTGTTCTTATCATCTGGGGAAATCGAAGCTAGGTAGGTGGTGGATTGATTGCATTCGGGTGATTAGGTTAGGAATTCGATGGTTCTAGATCATTAGATCATCTAATTATTTAAATTATACTAAGTCGTTTAAATTATACTTGTGTAAATTGGGGGGCAGTAGGAAACCAATTATAGTCTAATTTGTCCCAGATATTTGGTAGATGGAGTACTGTTTTCCACAAAAGGAAGTAAGCTCATACTTCAATCAGGTTCTAGCACATCTGGCTGAGTGATGTGAAGCTCTCCAACCTTGAAAAATGGAAGCAACTGTTAAAAGCAAGGGGATTAAGAAAACCATACAAGAAGAAAAAATAAAAAAATAAAAAAAAGAAAACCGTACAAGAAAAAGAACTATCGACCAGAATTCTACCTAGATATTTGGTTCCTAAGCCTCCCTCGGCCATATATTTAGTGTTGCTTTAGAGTTGGTATTTGTATTTCCCCCCCTTTATGGTTTGCCTCCTGGATAAATAATCTACACTTTGCCTGCCCCACCTCCACTCCCATTTCATGAAATGGGCCATATTCATTTACATATTTTTTCTTGTTTTCTTCCTAAGTTTTACCAAAGAGCAAACGAGCGTCTCATGGAAGGTGAGTTATCATTAATCCCAATCACTTTTTCCCCCTTATCTGCTCCCTTCAATGATAAATATGACCAAATACACCTGGGGCTGGGCTCCCTTATTTTTTGTTTATTTAATAGATCTTTATTGGAGTATAATTGCTTCACAAGACTGTGTTAGTTTCTGTTGCACAACAAAGCGAATCAGCCATATGCGTACACGTCCCCATATCCCCTCCCTCTTGAGTCTCCCTCCCATCCTCCCTATCCCACCCCTCTACGTCATCGCTGGACTCCTCTATTAATGGCATATTTATGTGTCCTTATAGAGCCCGTGGCCTATCCACCAGAAGCAAGTAATGAAGAGATCAACCTCCAGTGTCAGTCAGTGAGGGGCCTAAGCTGGAATTTTAGATGCCCCTTTCGTTGTGAGATTAAAATGTGTAGTTTCCAGATCTTCATCCTAGTGAAGGTGCCTTTTTCTGTATGGACCTCCATATAAGCCTATTTTTCATATGTTATAAAATTAATGATGACCAACACTTTCCTGCAGGGCAACTGGAACTGACCAATATAATGCACCTTTATTTGAAGGCTATTAGAAGTTGAGTGCGTGCCTGTTGTGGACTGAATTCTTGTGTCCCCTCACCAAATTCATATGTTGAAATCCTAACCCCCAATGTGATATTAGGGGGTGAGGGCCTTTGGGAGGTGGTTAGGTCATGAGGGTACCTCACAAATGGGATTAGTGCCCTTATAAAAGAGGCCTCAGAGACCTCAGAGTCCTTGTGAGGACAGAACAAGAAGATGTGCAGCTAACGAGCAGGAAGTGAGTCCTCAGACGCTGATACAGCCAGTTTAAAGTATTTTTGTGAGAGCAGTCTGAACAGAATAAGAATGCCTTTCTTCAGCACGCTTGATACTGCATCTCACGAAGGACCCATGGCTCTGTATTGACCTACCTTGGTCCAGCTGTCTATGACTAATGGTTTCTCAATGCTCAAAGTGTTCCTGCTTAGCTGGCAGGAATTCCACACAGGTTAGTGGCCCCTGTGGCATATGTAACACCACCCAAATGTCTCTTGAAGTGTTTTTTAACCTATTATTCACAAGATAGTACAAGCCCATTTCTATCTTTCTGCCTTAACATAAGCTACTCACCAAAGAGCCCTAGTTTCAAATTGCTGCTGCATCACTGATGGATCCCTAGGATGATGTGCAACCCAAGAGGCTGCTCAGCTTTTAAGGGTGTGAACTAATGCTGCTGTTTTCAATTTAACTCTTGTTTTAAACTAGTCTCCATCTTTTACTTAAACATTTTTTTTCTCATTCAGTGTCTTCTGACCAATTTGAATGTTTCATAAACACAACCCCCCCAAAAACAATTTTATAGTTTCATTTAAAGCTAGAAACTTCAGTTTTCCTTGCATAAAAAAATGCAACTGGACTTTATCCAGCAGTAACAGAGAACAATACTCCAAACACAGTAGTCATCCCATCTTCCCATGTGAACATAGGAACCATGGTTGGATACTCATACAAGGTAGAGGCTACACCACCCGGGGATAGGTGTAGCCTGTGGTGACTGGTCATCCAGTTTTCTGGGGACACATCTTGGAACTGGCTGTATTGTATACAGGTCTAGATGATCAATACTATCAGCTATATCTAATTAAAGCACCAGATTACAAAAAGAGACTCCAACTCCCTCTACCCAGTGCAACATAAATACTAAAGCAGAGAGTTTCAGTGATGGAACCCCATATAATTAGTAGAGAATAGTAATACCAGAGACTACAGATAAACAGTTTTGAGATTTCATCAGAAAACCCTCTTCTGGCTTTTCCACAGGTTTCGTTCTTTTATAACCTAATCCCCACTACTAAAATTTCAGCACATTCCACTTATGATCACAGCTACGTATTACTTCTTAAAAATAAATTATCAATTAAAGTTAATGGCATGTCCATGAAGTTTTTTCAAGAGTACAGGAAAATCAGGAACTTACACCCATAGAAAGTTCCAGCACGCCACAAAATATCTGGCAGGGGTAGTGTGGTCCTAGTCCCTTCAGAAAGCGAGGAAAGGTGGAGAAACATGTGGACAAACCAAATATAGAACAAGAAGAAGAGCTTCCGGTCAGAAGAATCACCAACCTGCTGGATCTGTTGTGCAGTGAACCACAGGCATAGGTATCAACAATCCAGATCTAAGCAAACACTGTCAGAGAGTAACTAGTAGAGCCTGGGCAGAAAAGAGGAACAACATTCCAAAGGAATATGTGTTTCAAGAACTTGATCCAACAGTTAAATGCCAGGAGTCCTCCCTGAAGAAGAGAGGAGGTGATCATGAAGACTGTCATGACCTCAGTAGACCACAGAAGATGTTAAAGAGTCCAGAAAGGTGCTAAAACTACTACGGAAAGGTTTATCAATCCTATTTATCAACCTATTTCCACTGAAATGCCATCCTCAGTGGATTACAAATCAGTACCACATTGGCCATAAGATAGAAGGTCCAACTTTACTGTTCCAACATGGAGATCCACTTGGCAAATGCCAAAATTGATATTTTAAAATTTAACAATACTATTTTTACTGCAAAGCTTAATAAAACAGGCATTGATTTAGTTAGACCCCCAAACAAATCCAAATGAGGATTAAATTATCCTAAGCAGTAAAAACTACCCATGTCACCAACTTGTTTGTGGTTTTACAAAAGCAGCTTTAGAAAGCTTTTGCATATCTACTCACAATCAAAGTTACTGAATATTTGCTTGGTAATTTGACCTGGTTTATAATCCCCCCATCCTTTTTAAATGCCCAGCAGCTGAACCATCTTTTTACACGAGGAGTTTTTCACTAGAAATGGAATGGACACCACTCAGAGATCCCAGACTTGGAAGTGGAAGCAAAGATGTGAAGCCCTGGGTGAGGAAGAGAGTACACATGTTTTTGGTTATAAGAGAGGTATGACAGGTTAAGTAGGAGGCTGCATATACATATTAAAGTAAGTGAAAATGTAGAGAGTGAAGAAAATGTTGACATATGGGCTAGGCAAGGGCCTGCTATACTGGAAATCTTTTGTTTTTTCCTTTGCTGTTGCTTAGCAAACGAATAACAATTCTATGAATGACAAACTGCCCAAAGAATTAGTATGAGTGGAAGGTAGAGCCCATCTACAACTATGGACTCTCCAGGAAACACTAGGCACTGGTGGCCCTGGCATCTTAACCTTCCACACAACTCAGGTGTAGGCACAGCCTATGATCCACCAGAACCAGGCACTTGCCCAGACTTCGAATCAGAAGATATAGTTAGTTCTTTACTATATCTCAAGGAGCTTTGGGAACACTAAGGAACTCTCATGGCTCTGCAGCATGATTCAGCAATTGTTTCAGTAAAGCCCTGAACATTGGCTTTCTTGCCAGTTCTTGAAGCCACCTAGTATCTTCTGAATCAGCTGGTTAGAACTGGCTCATGTGCTTTCCAATTAAGAACCCAGGCTGCTATAATTTGTAAAGAGCAATATGCAATTTACTGATGTGACTCATCAAGTCTTCTAAAGGGAAACTGAGTCCATGAGCAACCTCTTTCAGCGAACAGGAAGAATACTGATTTTTCAAGATAAAGTTCTAAAGGGGTAGGTAAGATTAACTGGTCTTCTCAAGTACGTTAAATGAGACATACGAAATAAAGCATATTGATTAAGTACAAAATCCAAAAGAAATTTAGAAATATAAAAGGCATATCTGAAAACAGCATCAAAAAGTCTGGATTCCCTCCCCACTCCAAGCTGAAATCTCTTTGGACAAAAAAAACACAAAAACAGGGGCTTCCCAGGTGGCGCAGCGGTGGAGAATCCACCTGCCAATGCAGGAGACACAGGTTCAAGCCCTGGTCTGGGAAGATCCCACATGCCGCGAAGCAACTAAGCCCCTGTGCCACACTACTAAGCCTGCGCTCTAGAGCCTGTGAGCCACAGCTACTGGAACCCACATGCCACAACTACTGAAGCCGACGCGCCTAGAGCCCACGCTCCACAAGAGAAGCCACCGCAATGAGAAGCCCGCACACTGCAACAAACAGTAGCTCCAGGGGCTTCCCTGGTGGTGCAGTGGTTGAGAGTCCGCCTGCCGATGCAGGGGACACGGGATCGTGCCCCGGTCCGGGAAGATCCCACATGCCGCGGAGCGGCTGGGCCTGTGAGCCATGGCCACTGAGCCTGCGCGTCCAGAGCCTGTGCTCCTCAACGGGAGAGGCCACAACAGTGAGAGGCCCACGTACTGCAAAAAAAAAGAGTAGGTCCGCCTCGCTGCAATTAGAGAAAGTCCACTTGCAGCAACGAAAACCCAACACAGCCAAAAATAAATAAATAAATAAATTTATAAAAACAATAAAAACAAACAAAAACATTAAAAGCACGTTTATCTTTGTCAGGCCTAGGAGTAAGCTGAAACATCAAACCACAAAATAAGGTGGACAAAGTACAAAAGTACTGAAGACTAAGCAGGAGTGTGGGAGGAAACATGATGACTACAGTTAACACTGCTGAATGGTACATTTTAAAGCTGCTAAGAGAGCAAATCTTAAGAGTTCTCTCCACAGGAAAAAAAAAACCCACTTTTTTTCTTTTTCTTCTTTTAGTATCTATATGAGATGATGGATGTTAACTCATTGTGGTAATCATTTCACAATATATATATATATATATATTTTTTGGCTGTGCTTGTGGGATCTTAATCCCTGACCAGGGATTGAACCCGCGGCCCCGGCAGTGACAGTGTGGAGTCCTAACCACTGGACGGCCAGGGAAGTCCCCATTTCACAATATCTGTAAGTCAAGTCATTATGCTGTACATGTTAAACTTATGTCAATTATATCTCGATAAAACTATAAAAACGTTTTAAAAAATTAGTTCTAGGAGAGAGAGTATTCCTTAACATCCATGTATTTTAAAACGCTTTGGTCACCTTTCACTTATTTCTAATTTTACTGGAATATGGTGAAAGAAATTTGGCCTATCAAATCTCTATACATTTTGCTGTGGCAAAGTACAATTTTACTTTGTGAATTTTACACAAAAATTTTTATGCAGGGGACATATGTGGTTATATATGTGTCATACATATGTCATTAAAATCAAGTTACTGATTCCCCCTTTTAAACCTAAATTTTAGGTTCAGAGGTTTAATTATGTATTTTTAGCACACTGTCACTTTAACTTCTCTTCATTATTGGTCGACCATTTTTTAAAAGAATACCTTTCCTACAGAGGGAAATTACTGAGCAAATAATGAAATTAACATTTTTGTTTATTTAGTGGATCTACCCTACTTCAAAACACTTGGCAACCATAATTCACCACCTAGGAACTGATGTAGTACTTATGACTTAGTGCACACAGATGACTCATATTCAACCTGGCCAATAAACACACAATCACACACATACTCACTTCAAAATTCTTTGCAGTTTTATCAATTTCATTTTCAATGAAATATTTTTAACACTAAAAAGATTACTTTGAGATAAACCCCTTCCAAAACTTGAAATCTTCACAGGCTTCCTTCTTAGCCCAGTTGGCTTTCATCTCATTTGTACAATCCTGTCTCCTGTCTTCAAAGTAAGATTCAACATGCCCAGTGAAAATCATCCACTTGTACCTAGCACTGGTATTGGTTTTATCTATAATTTTGGGGAAAAGAAGCCTAACCATGTCCCACTACCAAATTAGCATTTTCACAATTTTATGTCCTCCCCCAAAGGCAGTGCATGGAGAACCCCTTCTCTTCCTCTATCTGTGCATTCATGGACTGACTGAAGATTCTCCTGGGGTGGGCAGCCAGTTTTCCAGCCATCAACAACTGTTCCTCCAGAACTTCAGTCACTGTGAGGTGTGCTGCACTCTCTGGCTTAACCCTCATAAAGATGAATCCACTTAGGGTCATATCCTGGGGACAGCATTTACTAAGGGTAACCCCTATTAGATATCACTTTAGTTGTTTGTTTTTTTTCTTTCTCCAGGGAATTTACCTCTATTCTCTGGTCTCTCAGTTCAACTCTCAGCCTATTTTTCAATAACTCTCTGGGATCAGAGGTTTCAGGTCCATGACAATCCACAGAATTAGAATTCATGATAAGGGGCAAAGGCCAGAAAGACTTGTGAACCAAATCTAAAAAACCAATGAGAAGCTACAAATATTACCTCACTAAAAGCATTCTTGTGTGCTTAATTTAGATGGCAAGCACTTAGCCAGGGCAGTACCTTCCCACTCAGAGGATTCTCACATTAGGGAACATATCCCAGAGGAAAAAAAGACAATACTACATGAGAGGAGAAAAAAAAAAAATCTTAAAAATAAAGCTCCTTTATACTGCTTTTGATATATGGGTTAAAAAAAGCCCATATGCCCTCCATACTGCCCATGCATTCTCAGTCCCTCTGGCTTAAATTTCCAGTTCCACATTCACAGGGAAATATTTTATTCTCAATGAGGAACATTCCTGGGAATCTAAGTCCTAAGGAGTAACCTGTTCATGCTAATCCAAATGGAACTCTCAGAACCCTGAGGGATCTTTGCTATCTGTCAGGTCTTTCCTAAATGGTCAAAGAGATGGAAATGTTTGTACTTTTTTGACTATTACTCATATCATTTGTTAGTATTATAAAAAAGCATACACACACAAAAAACAGGCATAAACCTAAAATTAAAACAGATACACCTAGAATCCCTTTAGACCCTGATCCAAACACAAACACCTTATCATGATGGTTCTAGAAATGAATGTTCTATACTCTTGCCCTGCATTTTTCAGTTCATATCATAGCCATTTCCCTAATTTTTACAAAATCGTCACATATAAGAGAAAGTGCTGTGTGAAACTGATTACTAAGTAGCCACTAGGGAAATCATGTTGGAAAATGATACACTGAAATGCCATTTTCCAGTCTAAGTTCTAATAACTACAGCAATTTTCCAACCTTCTCAACAACAAGCCCACTGGTATCAGCATTCTCATTTATTCTTTATTGGAAAAGAGGTCCACCTCACTGGCAATCACTCCACAGCATATTGCCCATTTAATGGTAATTCTCTCAAAGTCAGGTCGAAGTGCTTTCTGCAAGGAAAAGCGCCAGTAGTTATTACTTTTGTGGGAATGTGTTATAAGGGCCAAGTTTGATTTTTTAACATGGAACCGTTAAGTAAAATATGTGATAGTTTTTCTCTGTTTCTTCCCCAGAACAAATTTCCAGATACACAGTAACAGAGAGCTAACTGAAAGCTTTTTCCAGACACATTGTTTTCATAGTAGTTCTTTCCAATACATGTAATCCTGGAAGAATGGAAGGAGGGAAGGAGGAAATGAGGGGCTGAAGGGAGGGAGGAAGGGAAGGAGGGAGGGAGGGAGAGAAGGAGGGAAGGAGGGAGGGATATACTCTGGCTGAAAGATTTCCAAACTAGTTACATTCATAGGGTTTCTCTTCAATATGAGTTGCCTGATGCCTAATAAGTTTAGAACTATTAATGAAAGCTTTCCCACACTGATTACATGTAAAGGGTTTCTCTCCAGTATGAGTTCTTTGATGTACAATAAGTCGAGCACTCAAGCTGAATGTTTTTCCACATTGGTTACATTCATAGGGTTTCTCTCCAGTATGAGTTCTCTGATGTTGAGTAAGGCATGAACTCTGCCTGAAGGATTTCCCACACTGACTGCACTCATAGGGCTTTTCTCCAGTATGAGTTCTCTGATGTACAACAAGAACATAACTCTGGCTGAAGGACTTCCCACACTGATTACATTCATAGGGTTTTTCTCCAGTATGAGTTCTCTGATGCATAACAAGGTGAGAACTGCGGTTGAAAGATTTCCCACACTCATTACATTCGTAGGGTTTCTCTCCAGTATGAGTTCTTTGGTGGGCAACCAGTTGAGAACTCCAGCTGAAGGATTTTCCACACTGATTACATTCAAAGGGTTTTTCTCCTGTGTGACTCCTCTGATGTGCAACAAGTTTGTAACTTTGACTAAAGGACTTTCCACATTGATTGCATTCATAGGGCTTTTCTCCAGTATGAATTCTTTGATGGGCAATAAGCTTATAGCTCTGGATAAATGATTTCCCACATTGATTACATTCGTAGGGCTTCTCTCCAGTATGAGTTCTTTGATGTGCAATAAGTTTGTAGCTCTGCCTGAATGACTTTCCACACTGACTGCATTCATAAGGCTTCTCTCCAGTATGAGTTCTCTGATGCACGACAAGGACATAGCTCTGGCTAAAGGATTTCCCACACTGATTGCATCTATAAGGTTTCTCTCCAGTATGAGTTCTCTGATGGGAAACGAGGTGAGAGCTGCGGCTGAATGATTTCCCACACTCGTTACATTCATAAGGTTTCTCCCCTGTGTGAGTTCTCTGATGTGCAACAAGATGAGAGCTCCAGCTGAAGGATTTTCCACACTGATTACATTCAAAGGGTTTCTCTTCAGAATGATTTCTCATGTTTTGAGCAAGGGATGAACTCTGGGAGGTTTTATTACATTTATACTGACTCTCTTCAACAGGGATTCTCTGTTGTTCATTATGGGATATGCTGTGGTTCAAAACTTGCCCATGTTCCTTAAAATCAAAGGATTTTCCTTGTGCATGTATTTTCTCATGTGGATATAGGGGTTTATCATGGCTAAAGTGTTGAATACTGTCACTAAATCCATAGGATTTATCTTCTGTTTGAGCTTTTGTAAACTGAATAAAATGAATGCTCTGGGGGAGGTTTCCACATTCTTTATTTTCACAGAGTTTCTCACTATCATTAATCATCTGATGAGTGTTTACCATAGAATTATAATGCAATTTTTTAACATGTGAAGCATGTTTATGAAAATGGTTTCTTATGGGTATCATCTGTGGTGAAAGAAGACTGTTATTTGGACCACGCTTCTCCTCAAGGTCATCACTTTTGCAGGCTCTCTCATGACTAATATCTGTTCTGTGAGTGAATGTCACTTCCTTCAAAAGTCTCTCTTGTTTTTCCCGTTGCTTCTCCAAAAGCTCCTTACAATCCTGAACTTCTTCACATGAAGATAACCAAGGATCATCTCTTGTCAACCTTTCTATCTTCACTCTGTGGGATGGTTCATCACCAAAAATGCTCTGCTTTGATGTTGATTCTCTTCTTCCAAGTGCAGTTGCCGACTCTGGAAGGAAGCAAAATAAAACACCCTAGCCAAAAAAATGTTAGAGCTGGAATAGGGGAATAAAAGCTGACAAGAAAGTATGCAATTATATGTGGATTTGCTTTCAGCTATGGACCTATAACATGAATTGAGAAAGCAAAAGGATGGGATGAAGCAGTAAGCAGAGAACTACCATAGTCCAATAGTGTAACAGGGCATTAATATGAAACTATTTCAATCTTAGTGTTGCTGAATAAAAAGACTTTAGATGTCAAATATCTCCATATTCCAAAATAAGATCCCCTATGCAGAATCTACAGAATTGCAAAACAATTTTGCAATCCTTAGCAAAAAAAGAGGGTCCTTTCTACCTTCTTTAGTGCTAGATATATGTTCACTGAAATAGAAATTAGTGTCTACATTTCTAGAAATTTCTGGAGGCATGAAACTTGCTAGCACAGTCTGTGTTAGTAAAACAAGGTCAAACTACTTTGTGAACCAGGAAAAAATAATGGGGGCACTGTTATCCCAGGTTCCCTAAATGCCTTAGGGGCTAATATGGCCCCATGAATTCCTTTAGTTCCAAGTGAGAGAGGATGAAGATTAGCTCATAAACAGAAGCCTTGGTGGCTATTAGGCCAGGCAATATAAAGCACACTTGGAAAAAGTGGTGATGTGTAAGTCCACCAGGAGTGGGAGATGGAGAAATATGCAACATGCCCTATGGGGATTTTTCAAACAAATCTTCTATACCTGTAATGACTCCCAAATGTCTGTTTCTCACCTGGATATGCATGTTGAGAAACTCTTTTCATACTTATCCCCTTGTTCCAACTAGGAGACTGCATCTGGTTTGAAAAGCCGATAGGGAAAGATACAGGACTTTGGGTATTTGGGCTGGGGACAAAAGAAAATCACTGCAGAATTTGGTCCCAGTCCTTGGCCTTTAGGAGCCAAGAAGACTGCATAAGCTCAAACCCAAGAATCTGTACCTTTGCTACCCTACAAATTAAAACTAAATCTTCACTGGGGAATAAAAAACACAAATGCAATCTATGTGTGGCCAAAATCATTCTGGCCTCTGAATTCCCTAGCTCTTGATCAATGGAAATGAGAAATCATTTCAATACATAGACTTCATTAAAGGGGACTGTACTCTTACCCCAAGAGACTAGGTGCCTGTGGTTCTCCAGGATCACATCTCTGTCCAGGGTCCTCCGGGCAGGGTTCAAAGTGCCTTCTTCCTCCTGAGTGAAGTCCACAGTCACTCTATGGAAGTTCACTCCTTCCTAAAACAGGACACACATTCCTGCTCAGTTGGGTATCATTTCCTTCCAATGTTCACAGAGGAAAAGTTTGACAGGTGGAAGAAAGAAAACCTGATGGCCTGGAAATTGTCCTGAGATGATCAACGTTCAAAGGATTCTAGTCAAGGGATACAGGTACCTTCTAGGTGAGCCCCTTTGGGTTTTGGATGCTGGACCTATTTATATAACCCCAAAGAAGAACACCAGCTAAGAACTGACGTAAACTGTTTTCTCTCTTGTTGACCTTAAAGAAAATGCTTATTCTGATTTTTGCATTGGTGAATATAGAATTCCTACTTAGGAATTCCCTCCAAATTCCCGAGAAACTAACAGAACAGGGTCAGCAAACTTTTTCTCTCAAAGGTCAGAGAGCAAATATTTTAGGCTTGGCAAGCCATACAGTCTCTATCTATTACAACTACTCAGCTCTGCTGCTATAGCAAGAAAGCAGCCACAGAAAATACATGAACAAATGGATGTGGCTATATTACAATAAAACTTTATTTTCAAAAAACAGGTGACGGGCCAGATTTGGCACACAGGCTTTACTGATGCCTGAGACAAAAAATGAAATGTGGGCCTTAATGAAAGGCAGTATGTACAGGTTTAGAGCACTGGATATGGAAAAGAGACGTGGGTTTTCTTATCTATTAAGAGCCTATGTCTGAATTTTTTTAAAAAAATATATCTAATCTGATCATCTGTCTATTAATGGTGAGTTTATTCCATTTCTATTTATTAGGCTTAATGATACCCAATTCATTGTGCTGTTGAGTGAATTAATTGTAATGATATATGAAAAGCCATTACCAGAGTTTACTAAAAAAAACAAAGGCTGGGAATTATTATCAGGATGATTAGGTTTGAGGAGCCTCAAAAAATAAGTGACAGCCAATGAGACCTTTATCCTGAATTCTTAAGTCTTCAGAAAACATTTCTATTTTGTCCACACTATGAGCTGCACCATAGGGCCTGTCATTACTGCCATGTAAAAGGGGTCTCTTGGACTGCCTCCTCTAAGCAGGAAAGAACCTTCTTCTAAGATTTTTGGGCAGGAATTTCGTTCCAAAAAAGTGCTGGAGGTGATCTGTCCTTACCCAAAGGCAGCAAAACCCACAGAAGTCAAATGCCACTTGCCAAGGCTTTTTAAATAGGTGGGGTGTTCTTAAGCTGTGGTTCATGCATAGGACACGAAGTCCCTGAATCTCAAGAAACTCCATGCAAAATGCTGCTGTACCTTTTTCTAAGTTGTGGCCCATAAATTTCACTAAAATCTCAAAGGTTTTCACAGTTACCCCAAAATGGGATTCAGAAATATCATTTGTTATTTCTCACTATTCGTTTTGTGCCATTTCTTCAGGATTGAAGATCTTACAAGGATGAACTGAGTCAAAGAAAATAATCAGAACCACAATGTTGTTTATAGGTAATAACAATTAGGTAAATATTTTTAAGCAGCAGTTTAAAGAAACAGAAAGTTCAGCCAGAAGAACCTACAAATATATGTGTTATTCTTTCAGGTCATATTTTTTTTAAGATCTTAATAAAAACATTGATCTAATACTTTAAAAAAAAGAAAAGAAAAGAAATATCACTTGCAAACTGCCCCGTGTTGAACATGGATCTATACATACTGTTTTTCAACCTCCAATACATGCTTCCTTTTAATAAACACTCCCCTTCACTGTTTAATGTAGGTCCCTTTAATATCAAACTTCTTCAAATGTTAAATAAATAATACTAGACTAGATTAGCACCCCCCACTGCACCCCAGGCTATATGTTCTCAAAGCTCCAGGAATTTCTATCTTAAGACTCACCACGCTTTCTTATCATATGCATAATGGTCATCTTTGTCACTAGGCTGTAATCCATGAGGGCATGTACTAAGCTCCAGAGCTTAGTACAGTGTTGGTGTATAGTATAGACTAATTATATATTTGGTAAATTATTTCAGTAAGTGAATCAACAGTATATCAGTAGACTCTGTAATATATCAAAATAATCCTGGTTCAAATTCTGACGGAAATCCTTTCCTCTCACCTGAATCTCACAAGGCCCATCACATACCCATTTGAAAAGGTCCTTCAGTGTGTGGATACTGGCTGTTTCTGAACTTCTATCCCTCTTATTCTATTCTTCCTCTCACCTGTCCCTTACACCCAAGTCCTCAAAATTTCTTCCCAAACCCTTCAACTGTGCCCTTGGGAACTCTTCTTATATAATAATGAAATCCGGAATTTCCCTGGTGGCGCAGTAGTTAAGAATCCGCCTGCCAATGCAGGGGACATGGGTTTGAGCCCTGGTCCCGGAAGATCCCACATGCTGTGGAGCAACTAAGCCCGTGCGCCACAACTACTGAGCCTGCTCTCTAGAGCCCACGAGCCACAACTACTGACCCCATGCACCACAACTACTGAAGCCCGCACGCTCTAGGGCCCACGCGCTGCAACTACTGAAGCCCACGCACCTAGAGCCCATGCTCCACAACAATAGAAGCCACCTCAATGAGAAGCCCGCACACCGCAACTACAGAAAGCCCGCATGCAGCAACAAAGACCCAGCACAGCAAAAAAAAAAAAAAAGAAATCCTACATCTTCACCAAATATTCTCTCTACATCCCTGTGTTAATAGAAACCTACACTTCCTCCCTGAGGACTCCCTCCTCTGAAGTCCTCACAGGCTCAGGGTGGTCGTGCTCTCCCATCCCAGGGGTCTCAGCATCAGAGGGGGAGGAGGGTGTGTGTGCTCCCAGTTACCCTGAAATTCATGCCATTTACCTCACTTCTTGGAGCTTTGTTGTACCAACTTCTTGAACACCACCCATGCCCCCAACCACTGAAGATTTATAATACCCAGGATTTATCCGCTAATTCAAGAACGTGTACTGTCTCGTCTTGCGCAGTCTATAGCATCCACATGTAGAGTTCTCTGGTAATAATATAAAAATAACTGACTTTCATGAAGCACTTACTATGTGGTATCAGGCAGTGTGCTCAGCATGTTGCATAAATTATCGCTCACTTAATTCTCACAAGGCCCCTTGTGAGAAAATACCATTAGCAGCAACATTTTTCAGATGAAGAGCTAGAAGGTCGGAGAAATTAACACGTAGGCCTAAGGTTAGTGACTGGGATGCAACCTCAAGTTTCCCTAACATCACAGACTATGTTCTCAGTCATCAACTCATACGGCCAGCCCAACTCCCAGCCCCTCATTCTTAGTGTGGGACCCCAGATCTTGAAATCACCATAAAGTACTCCACCTCTCAAGTCGCACACCCAGAATAGCTCACTCTTTCATTACGACATCAGAATTCTCCACTTTACTTGCTTAATCACTCCCTTTACTCCTCTCATTCTCTGCTGGTTTGGGGCCTTTACTAAAATATCTACTATCACTATCCTCCAGTCTGTAGTCTTTTCCTTTCTGTTTAGCATCCTCTTTTATCTTTCCCATCTTCATTATTCAGGTGAGAGCCTGTGGATCACTCACCTTAATCTTTCTATTTGATATATTCAAAAATTCTCTTTCAAATATTACCGTGACCTATGGGGCTTCCACTGAATATACCTGGCTACAAAAACTAAACAAATCTGAATGTCAAATCTGCTCTCCATGGAAAGTAGGTTACGGAATGCCACAGGGAAAGAAAACCCACAAAAGCAGCTGAATAGAGTATTATTAACAGTCACTATCGGGAATCCCTCTGCGCTCTCACTGCCGAGGCCCCGGGTTCAATCCCTGGTTGGGGAACTAAGATCCCACAAGCTGTGTGGCACGGCCAATAAACAGATAAATAAATAAAATTTAAAAACAGTCACTATCTCAGAATGAGCTTTTCGGGCTGACCAGCAACCCTATTATACCTCCTGGAGCAGCCTGTCTCTCATAATCCAAATTACTATTTTAAGCCTTCTCTACTCTAGTCAAACATCTCTCCATTCCAAGTCCCACCCACATGCTCAAAAGATAATTTCACCTGACTGTTCACAGAGAAAAACACAAGCCTTCAGATAATTCCCTCAACCTCATTTTTCTTATATGAGCCCTTCTTCCTCTAATAGAGTTAATGCATTCACATATGCTCTGAATTAATTCCCCTGGCACTAATCAAGGACTCTGCTTTATCGCTTTTGTCTTTTTTTTTAAATTATTATTTTAAATTTTTATACAATTTTGAAACGTTACTTTCCATTTACAGTTATTACAACATATTGGCTCTATTCCCTGCGTTGTAGAATACATCCTTGAGCCTATCTTATTCCCAATACTTTGTACCTCTCACTCCTCCACCCCTCTACTGCACCCCCCTACACTGGTAACCACTAGTTTGTTCTCTGTATCTGTGAGTTCTGCTTTACAGTTTTATCTCCTCTCTCTCCTGACCGTTAACTTCTTTTCCTTCACTTACTCTTTCCTGCAACCATTTAAACCGAGCCAAATCCTTTCAAACCTTTAGGGGATAAAAGACAACAACCCTCAACCTCAGATTTCCTTGCAGTTATCACTCTCTTCAATCTTTTATAGATAACCAACTTTTTGTAAAAAGTTGCCCACTCTATTTCCCCATTTTCTACTCACTTCCCAGCTCACTTCAATGTGGCTTCTGCCACCCACCAGCCACGCACATTTCTCGAGGTGAAGACAGAGGCCCTGTCCAACTCACCTGGGATGCAACGGCCAGTGACCCGGCATCGTCTCTCTCGACCTTGACGATAATCTCCTGAGGAAGGAGACAGTCCTGAGAAGGCAAAGCAGATGAGAAAAAGGAAAATAATCAGGGAGCTAAGCCATGGCTCAAAACTCCCACTGTGAGCTGGCTAGGATTTGACAGGCCATCTGTTTTAACACATCCCACCTACCAAACTTCTGCTCCTTCCCACTGGTAAGCTCAAGCTGAGCATGTGGAGAGAGAGAGGGGACATCTGGAAGAGCAAGAGGCATCAGAAACAGCATGATGTCTTTGTGCATCTTCCAGACCAGCCCAGCTACCAGCTGAACGGAGCTGAGTGACCCCAGACACGATGCAGAAGAAAAGAACTGTCCAGCTTAAATCCCTGCCTGAATTCCTGGATCATGGAATTGTAAGAAAATAACACGTAATACAGCAAGACCAAAGAATGATAAAAACAAAGATCAACAAATTAACTTCATAAAATGTTTGGCAAAAAGTGCCACCGATAAAGGCACCACCAATAAGAATCTATGTTGTTAAGATTTCCTCTGAATCAGAAAGAAAGAAAAATAGACAAAGGAAAATACACAGGCAACTCAACTATGAAGAAATAAAATGGCCAGTGAATATACAAAAAGATGCTCATCTCTTTCAATCAGATAAAATCACATCTCTATTCCTATGACACCTCTATACCTTAAAGACCATTAAATTCACAGCAATAATTACAATTCAACAATTCTAGCCTTCCCACTTTCTATATTTGTACCTTCCTTCTCTGCGTCCCATTATCCTATTTATATTTACTTATCTGCTCGAACCCCTGTATGTAACCAATATCCCAACCACATGGACTGTTTCTTCAGCCTGTTGCTAATGACTCCTGCCCTGGTGGCCCACGGGTCAAGAGCTTCATATACTCCTAGTGGAAATTTAAGTTGATACAACCTCCCTGGATTGGCAATATATTTCTTAAAATAACATTTTATTTTGAAATAGTTTAAGACTCACAAGAATTTACAAAAACAGAACAGAGAGAGTTCCTGTATACCCTTCACCCAGTTTCTCCCAATGATACTATCACATGTAACCACAGTGCATTGTCAAAACCAGGAAACTGATATCAGTTCAACATTTTTAACTCAGCTATCGACTTTATCCAGATTTCATCTATTTTCACATATACTCTTTGCTTTTATTTTTGTTTTTTTAATGGAAATATTTTAAAAATGTAATATCCAGTAAGTCTTCTTGATAGTATTTCCTTAGGAAATAACAGAAAGCACACTTAGGGACTTCCCTGGCAGTCCAGTGGTTAGGACCCAGCGCTTTCACTGCACTGGCACAGGTTCAATCCCGGGTCGGGGAACTAAGATCCTGCAAAACATGCGGAAGGAAGGAAGGAAGGAGGGAAGGAAGGAAGGAAAGAGAGAAAGAAAAGAAAGAGAGAAAGAAGGAAAGAAAGAACACTTAGATGTATGTACAAGAAATCTCATTAAAGAGTTACATTATCATAGCAAAAATGGGAGGGGAGATTAAGTGTCCATCAGTAAGTGCCTGGTTAAATAAATTATGCTTCATCCAGATAACTGAATATTATTTAGCAGCCAAGAGAAGAAAAGATAGATTTGCATGGATTGATACATACAAAGGACAGAAAGATGTCTATAATATATTGTGGAGTGAAAAAATTAAGAGCCGTATATAGACCATGAATAAATTTTTATAAAATATAAACATGCCCAGAAAAGTCCGGAAGGACAGTCTCAAAAGCATTAAAAGCAGTTATATTTTGGAAAAGCAGAATTGAGGTGCAGGTTCACAGTCTGTGTTTCAACATGGTATCCATTTTTTAATGACATTTCTTTTCCTTAATTCAATATTTACCAAACAGCAAAAAATGTTTCCCTCTTGAAAAAATCACTCTGAAACAAGATAATTCCTTTGTGGCTTCCTGAAGTTTTTACTACCGAGTACAATGACTCATCCTGTCAAATGACATTCTGTTCAAGGACAGGCATACTTTTTTTTTTTTTTTGGCCTCGCCACAGCTTGCAGGATCTTAGTTCCCCAACCAGGGACTGAACCCACACCCTCAGCAGTGAAGGTACAGTCCTAACCACTGGACGGCCAGGGAATTCCCCCAGCATACCTCATTTTATTGCACTTTACTGCGCTTCACAGATACGCATTTTACAAATTGAAGATTGTGGCAACCCTACATCAACCAAGTCTATTGGTGCCATGTTCCCAATAGCATTTGCCCACTTCATGTCTATGTGTCACAGTTTGCTAATTCTCAAAATATTTAAAACTTCTGCATTATTATTATATTTGTCATGGTGATCTGTGATCAGTGATCTTTGATGTTACTATTGTAATTGTTTTGAGGTGTCACAATCTGTGTCCAAATAAGAGGGCAAATTTAACCCATAAATGTGTATATTCTGACTTCTCCACTGACCAGCCCTTCCTCCGTCTCCCTCCCTCTCCTCAGGACTCCTTATTCCCTGAGACACAACAATATTTAATTAGGCCAGTTAATAACCCTACAATGGCCTCTAAGTGGTCAAGTGAAAAGAAGAGTCATGCATACATCTCTCACTTTAAATCAAAAGCTAGAAAGGATTAAGCTTAGTGAGGAAGGCAGGTTGAAAGCTGAGACGGGCTGAAAGCTAGGCCTCTTGCGCCAAACAGTCAGCCAAGGTGTGAATGCAAAGGAAAAGTTCTTGAAGGAAATGAAAAGTGCTACTCCAGTGAACACGCGAATGACAAGAAAGAGAAACAGTTTTATTGCTGATATGGAGAAAGTGTGAGTGAATTGGACAGAAGATCAAACCAACCACAACATTCCCTTAAGCCAAAGCCTCCTCCAGAGCAAGGCCCTAACTCTCTTGAATTCTGTGAAGGCTGAGAGAGGTGAGGAAGCTGCAGAAGAGAAGTTTGAAGCCAGCAGAAGTTGGTTCTTGAGGTTTAAGGAAAGAAGCCACCTCTGTAACATAAAAGTGCAAAGTGAAGCAGCAAGTGCTGATGGAGAAGCTGCAGCAAGTTACCCAGAAGATCTAGCTAAGTAATTCATGAAGGAGGCTACACTAAACAACAGATTTTCAATGTACACAAAACAGCCTTAGGTTGGAAGAAGATGCCATCTAGGACTTTCATAGCTAGAGAGGAAAAGTCAATGCCTGGCTTCAGAGCTTCAAAGGACAGACTGACTCTCTGGTTATGGGCTAAGGCAGCTGGTGACTAAGTTAAAGCCAATGCTCATTTACCATTCTGAAAATCGTAGGGCCCTTAAGAATTATGTTAAATCTACTCTACTTGTGCTCTATAAATGGAAGAACAAAGCTTGGATGACAGCACATCTGTTTACAACATAGTTTACCAAATAGTTTACGCCCGCTGTTGAGACCTATTGCTCAGAAGAAAAGGTTCTTTTCAAAATGTTACTGCTGGGCTTCCCTGGTGGCGCAGTGGTTGAGAGTCCGCCTGCCGATGCAGGGGACATGGGTTCGTGCCCGGGTCTGGGAAGATCCCACATGCCGCGGAGCGGCTGGGCCCGTGAGCCACGGCCGCTGAGCCTGTGCGTCCGGAGCCTGTTGCTCCGCAACGGGCGAGGCCACGGCAGTGAGAGGCCCACGTACGGCAAAAAAAAAAAAAAAAAAAAAAAAATTACTGCTCACCTGAGAGCTCTGATGGAGATGTACAATGAGATTAATGTTTTGATGCCTGCTAGCACAACATCCATTCTGCAGCCCATGAAGCAAGGAATCATTTCAACTGTCAAGTCTTATTATTCGAGAAATGCATTTCCTAAGGTTATAGCTGCCAATAGATAGTGATTCCTCTGGTGGATCTGGAGAAAGTCAATTGAAAACCTCCTGGGAAGGATTCACCATTCCAGATGCCATTAAGAACATTCGTGATTCATGGGAAGAGGTCAAAATACCAACATTAACAGGAGTTAATGTTAACAGGAGTTCCTGCTAATTAACAGGAGTTTGGATGAAGCTGATTCTAACCCTCATGGATGACTTTGAGGGGTTCAAGATTTCAGTGGAAGAAGTAACCACAGATGAAGTGAAAACAGCAAGAGAACTAGAATTAGAAGTGGAGCCGGAAGACGTGACTGCATTGCTGCAATCTCATGGAAAAACTTTAATGAATGAGGAGTTGTTTCTTATGGATGAGGAGAGGAAGTGGCTTCGTGAGCTGGAATCTACTCCCAGTGAAGATGCTGAGAAGATTGCTGACATGACAACAAAGGATTTAGAATATGACATAAACATAGTTGATAAAGCAGCAGCGGGGTTTGAGAGAATTGACTCCAGTTTTGAAGGAAGTTCTACTGTGGCTAAACGCTACTAAACAGCACTCCACGCTATGGAAATACCGTTCGAGAAAGAAAGAGTCAATGGATGAGGCAAACTTCATCGTTGTCTTATTTTAAGAAACTGCCACAGCTCCTCAAACCTTCAGCGCCCACCACCTTGATCAGTCAGCAGCCACCAGCAGTGAGGCAGGACCCTCCAGCAGCTACAAGATATGACTTGTTGAAGGCTCAGATGATGGTTAGCATTTTTTTAGCAATAGGTATTTTTAAATTAAGGTATGTACATTTTTTAGACATAATGCTCTGGCACACTTAAGAGACAACAGTATAGCGTGAATGTGACTTTTATACGCACTGAGAAACCAAAAAATTCACATGACTCGCTTTGTTTCGATATTCACTTTACTGCGGTGGTCTGGAACCGAACCCGCAGTATCTCCAGCGTATGCCTGTGTACTTTGTTCCTTCTTAAATCTTCAAACACTGAGAAATAAGTACAGCTGACCCGTGAACAACATGGGTTTGAACTGCCCGGGTCCACTTGTATGTGAATTTCTTTCAATAAGTACGAACAGTACTACCCAACCCTTGGTTGGTTGAATCCATGAATGTGTAACTACATCTAAGGATGTTGGTATACATGGAGACTCCTGGAACCAATCCCTCTCGGATATCGAGGGATGATTTTACTGTTGATTCTTGATTATAACTCAGTTATCATTCAGTCTCAATCATAAACTAAAAGGAGATAAACTACTGTACTTTTCACAGGTGTGCCAATTTCCCTCCCTTATCAACCTAGATAAAATTTCACCATTGCATTGGGAAGGGTCATGAAAAGTAGCTAGCTTAAAGTCAGAAAAGGATTTCTCCAAGCCTAAAAACACCTCTCTATAATTCCTGGGCAGGTACTAAGGGTAACGCTGAGTATTTAATGAACTGGAGTTGTTGCAATGTAAAGGTGGCCCAATGTGAAAGCTTAACTGCTAATTACCTGCATTACTGTTGAGTACAAATGCCAGGATGGTTAAACTGCCTTAACATGGCTGCCTGGGCATTACAAAATAGCTCCAAAGGCCAAGGAACAAAAACATACAAATCTAACTCACAAGGCTAAAATAACAACAACAAAACTACAGATAGCCCCAAGGAGCCACAAGTTTTGACCCCAAACTGCTAACGGACTCAAATATCATGGAAACTCGGCTACTAAGAGAAATCGCATTCTTAATGTGTGACAACACCAAAGCTGTCTTTTCTTACTACAAAAGTGGCAGACGTTGAATTCTAACAACTTAAGGGCCAGAAGTTAACTCATCCTATAATCTAAAACTACCTGGGAAATGAGAGGTTTCTCAAGAAAGGAAAACCTAGAAACACTGGACTGTATTTTAAATTATTACATAATCTTCCACGTTTTTTGTTTGTTTTTAACATTTAAGACCAGTTAAGAAACAAAGCCAAGAACTGAGAGACTTCATGTTTCTAACTCAGGAGGTGCTAGTAAAGACAAAACCCCAAAATGCTCCTTATCTGCCACAACTGCTAAAACAATTTTACTTGGGGAATATGGATGCACCTTCTCTTTAATCAAAACTGCTTTCAACATCTTTTGATTTAAAAGTTTTCACAAGGAAAACAAAAAAAAAACCTTCTGCTCACGGTCTTCTCTGCACCAAACGTCCTTCCCTGCCACCAGCCCATAAGTCAATTCCGCCACTTTGCTTTCATTTCTTTGCATCACACATATATTTATACCTTTTAAAAAAAATCCAACTTCCCCTAGAGTGGGTTCCATAAGAGCTGAGCTCTCCTCTCTCCTATTTACCATGGTTTCATTGTGCTTCAATCAGCAGTCATCACTCAGTGTCCTGGGGGGGCGGTGGTTCCAGGACCCCCACTGATACCAAAATCCACTGATGCTCAAGTCCCTTATATAAAAATGGCGCAGTACTTGCATATAACCAACATACATCCTCCCGTCTACTTTAAATCATCTCTAGATTACTTATAATACCCCATTCAATGTCAGTGCTATGTAAATGCCATGCAAATGTGATGGAAAGAGTTGCCAGGCAAGCAACAAATTCAAGTTTTGTTTCTTGGAACTTTTGGAATTAAAAAAAATTGTTTTGATCCTGGGTTGGTTGAATCTGCAGAACCCTAGGATATGGAGGACCGACTGTACTGACACATGGTAGCCACTTCATAAACGTGTGTTGACAGTAAAACAACCACACGAAATGTGCTACCTGAGCCTTCACATTGTCCTTTGGTCCCCAAAGGCACCAAGTCTTTGCTGAGTTCAAGTCCCTCCTCTGGTTAGAATAAACCTCTGTTGGGCGCCCTTTCTTCTCAGAAAAAGCATCAGCCTCCAGAACCTACCCCCAACTTACTCTCTCAAACTAAATGCTCAAAAACCATGTTGTCGGGACTTCGCTGGCAGTCCAGTGGTTAAGACTCCAACGCTCCCAATGCAGGAGGCCTGGGTTCGATCCCTGGTCAGGGAACTAGAATCCTGTATGCTGCACAGTGTGGCCAAAGAAACAAAACAACCGTGTTGTCTCAAAAGTAGGTACACACACACACACACACACACACACACACACACACACACACCCCTACATCCACCCACTCCTTCTATCCACTTCGGATTACCAACCATTTTAGGAATGTCTCCTGTATTTACATCTTAGCTCCTGCGGTTTCCTTCAGATAATACCTATCATTTGCTAGTGTGTTTAACAACACACAGAGTACTTCAACACAGACTATCTCACACAATTATCTAAACTCTTTTGAAGAAGGGAGTGACATGTCAATTTTACCCACACAGAAATAAATGGTAATAAAGTTTCGTAAACTCATTGAAGTCCATGGAGTTCACCAGAGATGGTCCAAACACTGATTGCCTGATGTGAACTCCTCCCCTTTCCATGGCCCCATCGCTGAAAATCTGATCATTCAAGCTCCAGAGCAAATGCCACCTCTTCCATGAAGCGTTCCCAGATAGCACAAAGTCTTGTCTCTTCTTCCCTTAGTTTCTTAGCTGTTTTTATTGGACCCTAACTGTACCAGTAAAATCATTCTCCTCGAATTAATTCCATGTCTATATACCTGGGTCATGAATCCTAAACTGTAAAGAACTGTATATTTTTCACCTTTGTATTCTCCTCAGTACTGACCAGGAGCACAACGTGAGTTGTCTGAATGTGACAAGGCTAGAGATAAGCGCACGGTTTTGGATATATAACTGGAATGAAAAGCCTTTACTCCCACTTCTGTGTGCTCTGGAGCATTTTTATTTTTATTCTTTTTCACTATTTACAATTTATTTTATTCTACAACTTTATTGAGGTATACCTGACAAATAAAAATTGTACACAGTTACGATTTTTTTCATGTGGTCAGAACACTTAAGATCAACTCTCAGAAAATTTCGAGGACACAATACAATACTGTTAACTTTAGTCACCATGCTGTACATGAGATTCCCCAGGACTTACTCAGCCCACGTAACTGACCCTTTGCAACATCTAACCAACATCTTCCCATTTCCCCCACTGCCTGGCAACCACCACTGTACTCTCTGCTTCTACGAGTTGGACTCTTTTAGGTTCCACACATAAGTGAGATCATGCAGTATTTGCCTTTCTGCGTCTGGCTTATTTCACTTAGTACAATGTCCTTCTGGAGCATTTTAAAAAGTATCCCTTTTGTTCAACAATCACCTCTCCATGTAATGAAGAAACGGTTTCCTTTTTCTTCGTGTACTTTACAGAACTGGAATAGGAATTAGCCTGTTGACTTGGAGAAGCCTGTTGACGTGGAGAAGAGTTACAGGCAAGAGATAATAACCGTTCTCTCTGCGACGTGGGTGGAAACATGTGTGATCCAGGGCCGAGGAAGAGAGACAAGCACAGCCCTCATGGAGTGGCCTGTCCCCTTCACAGTGAACCCTTGCTCAAATCAGTCCTAGGACTATTTGCTACTGGCTCTCCTGTAAACAGAGTTGACCAAACATACCTAACTCAGGGGGCGGGGGGTGGTTCTTGGGGGAAAAAAAGCTTCCAGTCAAATCACAGAATGATTACTGAACTCAATTCTCCAAGCTTTGTATTTGGGAAGCTCCTACATCTGTGAGGAGGTTCAGGATATTAACTCTAATAGGCATCGCACTAGGAGAATTTCCCTCCTTGGTGTGTTAATTTCTCTTATGGCCCACAGGAGATGTAGGGCAGAGTTCACATTTCAGCTCAAGGGAAGTGATGTACAGGGTCCATTTGGAGGGCACAGAGTTTCTTAATTACTAATTTGAGAGGGAGTAAAAGCAACCCGTATTCAAACCAAAAGCTGAAGGTTCCCCTGCCTGATTTTCTCAGAGATCCTACTGACCGGAGGGTCTCGCTAGTTCTCATGCACAAGAAAATTCTCTTTCCCATCCCACACCATTATCTATGAAAATTCTCAACTTTCCTCAGATGGACAGAACAGACCCTCCAGCACCGGGTCACCAATTCATCAACAACCTGCCCGGCTCTGATGTTGAAACTGACAGGGAACAGGCGAGGCTCCGCCACCACCTTGGCCGGACCCTGAAGGCAGGCAGGGTTCAGAGTCGCCTCAAGGCTGAGTTACCTCCAGGTATGTAAGTCACTGAAACCTCTCAGGTGATGTCTCAGTACAGTCTCTCCTTGAGCGTCCCTCATTCAAAGCCAAGACTTGGGCTCCCTGGTTGTCTCTCCCTGCCAGGGCTCTCCTTACCGTCTCCAGGCCCAAAGCACCCGTGCGATTAAACGATGCGATAACGATTAAAATGAACTAGAGGCCGTTCAGAGTTGAGAAATGTGGAAGCCAGCCTCCAAGGTGGCCCCCGGTGAACGCCGCTCCTCCTGGTATTCACAGCCTTATGTAGTCCTTACCCACCTGGTACCAGGATAGGTCTGTGCGACCAACAGACTACAGAGGAAGCGATGGTGTGTCATTCTGAGATCAAATGATAAAAGACACGGTGGCTTCCATCTTGGCTATGTGCAATTAAGCGTGCAAGCTCCCGCTCCCCTCCCCTCTTCCTCTCTCTCTCTCATCTCTCTCAGATCATTTGCTCTGGGAGAAACCAGCTGCTGTGTTGTGAGCAGCCCTGGGGAGAGGTCTACGTGGTGTGGGACTGAGGCCTCTCGCCAACAGCCACATGAGTGAGCTTGCAAGTGGATCCCCTACCCACGCAAGCCTTCCAAAGGCAGCAGCCCCAGCCAACAACTTACTGCAGCCTCACCAGGGACCCCGAGTGCCAGAAACATCCCGATAAGCTGCTCCCAGATTCCTGACCCTCAGATACTGTGTGAGATAAAAAATGTTCGTTGCTTTAAGCTGCTAAGTTTGAGAGATGCAACCCGATAACTAATACAAGAAGGAAGATGTTTTTGCTTTTTCTATCTATGTAGCCTTTCTGTCTGTGAGAGCCTATCTTTTTCCCCAGCACCTCACACAGGGCCTTACATTGGTTAGTCCATCAATAAATATTTGATGAAAGTAAAAATCAGCATGAGTAGATTGCTAATTCAGTTGTATAACATAGAAGAAGATGGTGAAAGGACCATTAGGATTCCCAGGAAACACTTGAAGTTACTGGCTTAAAGTACAATACCAATGGTCACATCAAAACTCATTTTACCTGTACTTTTGATAAAGATGTGAATGCAAATGTATGTAAATTTATATTTGCCTAACTTCTCTCTCTGAAACTCTTGTGTACGTGTACAAGGAATCATTTATATAATCAAAAACATTTATAGCAGTGCTGCCTGTAACAGCAAAAAACGGAACACTAAATACCCGTTAACAGTAAACGCATAAAACCTGTGGCATTTTTAGAAATTGAGATCTGGGCACTAGGGGTGCACACTGGTATCAGAATGTCACTGCTCTCAGGCCCTCACAGTGGACAGAGACAGGGAATACATATGTGTATATCTGTATGTACACACACACACACACACACACACACAGAGGCACACATCTGTATGTATTTCTACATCTACACATACTGAAAACCAGGAGCCACCCCAATACCTCCAATTCCACTGATCACCACCAAGTTCATTCCAAAGTCCTCTCTTTCCACAGCTGACGGCGAGAACCCTGCCTCCCACTGACTGATAAGGACAGAGTAAAGGGACAAAGTAGATAGTTAAATAGTTAATGCCACTAGGGGATTGTAAGTAAAGAAAGAAGTATGGGAGACCCCTGTAAGTTAATGATCACTCGAGAAAACAGGTTTGCTTAACCACAAAACCAAGCAGGCTCGCTTAGCAACAAAACCATGCAACAGAAGCATGAGACATGTCCTCAAACAATAAAACGATGGTGGCGTGAGACCCACATCCTGCCCAGTGAGCTCAGTAAGTTAATGATTCCTAGGACATGCTCCTCTGTGTGCACTAAAAACAAAAATATGAGGAAAAGGTGGCATTATACTAAAACCTGAGATGATTTACTATTTTTAGCATATGGACCGCCTTTTTGCTCATTTCCGCTGCGCCGCGACAGTCCCGGCTTGACCGTGGAGGGACCAGAAAACTCTCCCACCCGACATGGAGGAAGAGCTGATAATGGAAGCGTGAGATCTACTCAAGAGTGAGGAAGAAGGTGGTCTTCTCCCCCTCCCCACTTTTCCTTTGATTATAAAACTGTAGCCCACTAAATTTGGGGGGCACGGCACCCTCTTGCCTGCCTACCTGTAAGCCTCACAAGCGTCCTGTTCTAATAAATCACTCCTCATCTCTTACTTTGCCTCTCGCTGAATTCTTTCTGCGCTGAGACATAAAGAACTGGAGCTCCAAGAAGCCCCCACGAAACGCCACCTAGCGGTTTCACCATGACCCTTATTTGATTTGTTTATCTGACTGACTCCCCTGTAAGTAACTAATCTCCCATTTCCACCGCCACTGCCTCTCCTACACAGTTCTCCTCGGCCCACCTGGGCTCTGCTGCCCCACACGGGGCCAGCCTCTGCCAAGGGACCCTCGTCACCCTGCCTCTGCTCTGACTCTGCAGGCCAGGTGGCCTCTTCTCAGGGACTCACTCTCGAGTCACTGGGCCTTGGACTCCGTGTGGATGCCCTCGTCTGAGCTGATACTCCACGTCAAGTCAGATGCCCTCAACCTGCTCAGCCTGTGATACGCCACACCAGGATGCACCCCACCTCCAACACGGATGCCCGTCTCACCCGGCTCTGGCTCGGACACCCTAAGCTGGACCACCCCTTGCGTGGACACCCTCACTGCACTTGGGCTGCCCACACCAGGGCATCCCCTCTCTGGATGCTCTTCTCACCTGCGCTGACCGTGTCACCCGCAAACCAGAACCTCCTCCTCCGTGTGGACACTTACCTCACCCCACTGGGTCACTGACGCCCTCACACACGGATGCCCTTGTCACCCTGATGAAGCTGTGCCACCCCACAGCAGGCAGCCCTCCCTCAACTGCAGACACCTACCTGGCTCTGCCCCACCTAATAGCTTCAGGATTGAACTGTCCAGGAAGGGAAAGGTGAAATTCTAATTTAACATCTTTAAGAAATGAAATTTTCTCAAAGAAAATGCTTTAAATCATTAATTTCCTAACCTTAAAATGTGTTGTACAGAAGTACAAAAGTACAGATAAGTAACTAAAAACATAAAGTCACTGGGAACATAACTTACAGATAATCTTTGTTAACTGATATAATGTATTTTCTATGCACACGCAAACTACATCCTTTTTTTAATCATTTCAAAATGCTATTTACTTAACGTAGATCATAAATATCTTTTTATCCTATCAATGGCTACAGTGAATTCCATTTCATGGTCTTTTACTAGAACTCATTTAACTCTCCTCTTGCATTGCACGTTCACAAACATTCTTTCCAATTGCTTATTCTCAAGCAAAGCTGTGAGTCACTGGCTAAGGGCTTTGGATACAGGATGCCAAATTCCTTCCAGAAAGAGTTATTTAGGTTAAGAGGGTGAGGAAATGCAGGGAGCCCCATAAAATGTATAGTGTGTGTCAGAAGCCTGCTGATCGGGAGGGACCAGAAGCCCCCAAAACACTGCAAAGAGAGCTGGACAGTGTCCCAAACCCAGGGGATCAGGCTGTGGGGCATGGGTGGGGACAAGCTCTGGGTCTCCCAAGGGAAGGGAAGCTCCACTCACCTGCGCACTGGCCTCCAGGGGTCCCGGGGGCTTCTCGTCCCGCTCTTCCATGCTCTCCTCCAGGCACGGGCAGGGGCCTGAGGTCCCGAGCTGCAAGGGGAGAAGCCCTGAGTACAGCATCCTCGTGCAGGTCCACTGTGGCTCCCCCCTCCCTGGATTAGTCTCTGCTTCCGGGATGCAGTACCCATGGCAACTGTGCTTCTAGAGGCTCCTGCCCAGATAGATTCCTGCCTGAACAGCTGTGCTTGCACCTAGAGTCCCTCAGTTCCTCTCCCAGGCCAAGGCTCTGCAGCTCTAGCCTGCAGCTCCTCCACTGTCTGGGGCCTCTGGACCACCAACCTGGAGGCCCACCACATGCCCAAGTGTGGCCTTCCGTCCATCACCAAAACCTGCAGCACGAATCGGTCCCTCTCTATCCCACTGGATCCTGGGACCCCTACGAACACCCAGCACATTAAGGACCCCCTGGTGTGCACCCACTACCCCCAACCTGAATCTGCAGCCCCAAATCAGCACCTCCTCCTAAGGCAAACAGCAGGGCTCTGGGCTTGATGGCTCAAACTCCGTGCGTGACTAATCGCATGAAGTTCATGACGTAGCCCCGCCCCTCCCAGGATCCACTGACAAGCCTGACCCTCCAGCACCTGTCGGGTGGATTGCCTCTCACTTCCTGCTCAAACAGCCAAGTGTAAGCACAGAGCTCAGCTGCACCCAGGACCTGGTCCCTCAACCATTCTAGGGTGGGCGGCCTCCTACCAGAAGAGCGCCAGTCCAGATTCTCCCCTACCCCAAATCTTCCTGGGCCCCGAATTTGTAATTCTGACCTGGCTCCTCCACCAACCTGGGTGTCCTCAGGCCTGAGTCAGAAACAAAGCCGGCATGGGACCGGGGGCTGCCCGACAAACACCAGCACCTGCCAGAACGTGGACCTCAGTTGTCTTTGTACCAACTCGATGTTTCTCGGTCGGAGACTAGAACAGCAAATCCCCCACCTCCGCACGCCATCCCTGCCCCATCTCTCCCTCTTACCCACCCCTCAGCCCCACTGGATTCTCACTCAAACAGTATAGGGTGAGTTCACAATGCAGCTGTACCCTGAACCCGCACCCAAACTGCTTCCCCCACCAACCTCCCCAGGCCCCTACTTGAGTCGCACCTGCCCAGATTCCTCCCGAACATCTTCCTGGGCACCTGCAGCGCAGGGAGAGCCTGTCTCTCTGCCAACCTGGGCATCATCAGGCTGTGAGTGGGGTGCCAGGGGCACAAAGACCCCAGCGCCCTCTAATACCCACCTCCAGCTCCTCCTTTCTCACCCAAGTACCTGCTCATGTGCACAGAGGGCACCCGGCACAGCCCTACCCCTCTGCAGCCCAGAATCTGCGGCTACTCCCTCCACCCACCTGGACATCCTCAGGCAGTACCAGGGTCCTAGGACTGCCCATGCGCCCATTCTGCCCAAAGGCCAGTGCATGTGCAGAGCGCGGCCTTGGCCCTCCCAAGTTCAGAACCCAAAGCTCCAAACTGGGGCCCTCAGGCCTCTACTCCAGCAGCCACCGCACAGGGGCCACCCATAGAGGTTCCCTCCTCCTGCTGGCATACCCACGCACGCAGAGCAGGCTCACACCCAGAATCTGCATCCAGGACCTGGGCCCTCGGCCAGCCTGGGGCACTGTGCAAGTTCCCGCTCCTGAGACGAGAAGCTGCACTTCCCAATCTGTTCCTCAACCTCCCTGGGCTACCTCAAGTACCCACCAGCCCCTGTGAGGGTTCTCAGGTCCCCAGCCTCACTGCCTGCTTACCACCATTGCTTCAGAACACCCAAACGGTAACTGGAGCAGAGAACTCCAGAATCAGGCCTAGGACCTGGGCACTCACCAGCCTGGGGGTTCTCAAACTCACGATAGAGCAGCTCCCATGGGAACCGGGTCCTTTTGCTTCCTCCAACCCAAATGTTAACCCCTGGGTGCCACCTAGCATACAGCCCCTTCCAGATCCAAATCTGCAGCCCAGACTCTGTTCCTCTACCACCTGGAGCATTCTCACGCCTGCAAGCTAGGCAGCCCGAGCAAAGGTCCTGGGAACACCTACTTCATAATCGTGCTGGCAGCATCCCACTTCCTTCCCAAACAGCTGTCAATCTGATGGTAGCGGCTGCAGCTTGTCATTCCTGGGCTCCGAATCTGTACCTGCCACCCAGTGTCTTCACCAAACTTGAATGTCCTAGGACTCTGCACTATCCAACGTGGGTCCCAGGATCACTGGTCCAAGTTCCTGCTTTCCATTCAGACATCTCCAACATGTGTAGGAAGCCCTCTGCTTAGAACCTGCCTCTAGGCTCTGGTCTCTCCGTCAACCTAGGAGTCTGCAGCCCATCAGCCAGTCTCACGGCGCGGGGCGGGGGGACGGTGGGGGGGGTCGCTGAAGTAGCGCTGCCTCTCCTAAGACAAGAAACTGCAACTCCCACTTAGTCTGTCCACTACCCAGGGCGCCCCCAGGTCTGCAAAAAGAGTGGTGTCTCTTCCAGGGTCCTAGAGTCAACTACCCAGAATCTCACCTCCCATCTCGTGTTTCCTGCTCAAACACCTGCTCAAGAGTATAGGAATAATGACAGAGCCCCTCTCCTCCGAAAACCAGAATCTGCAACTGGGCACTTCATCAACCCAGTCGTTCTCAGCTCCTCCAGCCTTGGATGAGGGAGAGGCGGGGTTCTCAGGATCTTCCCCCACACCCGTGCATATAGCCTGTCTTCCACCAACCTGGGCTTCCCCAGAGCATCCTAAGAGCAACACCCGACCAGGTACCCGCACACGTGCGCAGAGCACAGTCCCGTGATCTGCAGCTGCCCTAGTATCACCACCAACTTCTGCGACCCGAAGCTGAAGCACCGCCCACGCAGGTCCCAGATCGCCCACCCACACTCGTCATCCCAGCGGCCCGCCTAGACCCTGCGCATGCGCGCACGGGACACCGGCGTTGCCCCGCCCCTCACCAACCTGGGCGTCCACCGGGTCGAGGACCAGGCAGGGCCTGTCCCAGCCTCAGTGCCCAGCACAGCTCTACGGCAAGACGAGCTCGGTTAAGCAACTCTCTGCCCCGATTCTGCACACGACAGACTCGGGTTAAGCTACTTCTGTCCCCTCCCCTAGTCGGCATCCGCAGGGCCACTCGGCTTAACCTCCGAAGGGCCGAGGTGCGCGGAGACAAAAAACGTCCGCGCGCGGGACAATGGCTGCGCTTCTGGCCGAACCCGGAAGTACGTTTGGGCTCGGCGAGCCTGGACTACAATTCCCAGAAGGCTCGGCGGCGCGGGCGGGGTTCCAGCTCCTCAAGGAAGGCGGACACCCGGACGCGGCAACACAGGAAGAGAGAGTTAGGGTTGGGGTCCGGCTGGGGTGTGAGAGTGTGCGTGTCCGAGTTTTTGCGGGGCGCCGAGACGAGGAGCCAGATCGGAGGCCGAAGCCAAGACACCGATGCGTGGGGAGTGGCTGGCTTGGGAAAGGCCGGCCCTGGGCTCGGCTTGACGTCCAGGAGTGACAGTGAAAACGGGATCCGGAGGGAAACGGCGGGGACCCCTCCTGGGCGCCTGCTGACTTTGTCAGGCGCTTTGCGCTCACCATCTCCTTTGGTCCTCGTGGGCAGAGATAGTTGCTACAAACCCGTTATACAGTCCAGGGAGCTCCTGTCAAGCCCTTCAAGAGTCTGAAATGTTTTTGTAGTCAATAATAGTAAAATAGTAAGAATCCTTTTTTTTTTTAATTTGAGGTTTTTTTCCCCCCCTACCTATAAGGATTAAGGATCTGTTCCCCACCCCTCCTCTTTTCTCTTCGCCTTCATCTCCTGAGCGTTTTCCTGGCTCAGTTCCAGTCACGCTGGCCTTTACACTTTCTCCAACAACTCCCGCAGGCTCCCACTTCGGGACCTTAGCCTGTGCTGTTCATGCTGCCCGGCAGGCTCTTCCTCTGAGGATTCCCCCACCGTCTGGTCGTTAGGCGAATGTCACCTCTTGAGGCATTTCCCCCACCAACCATTGTAAACTTGCAAACCCACTCTTCACTCCCCACGTACTCCCTCCTCCCCCCACCGTTATTTTTTTCCCTGAAGAACTTTTCACTAACGTAGAATATATTTTAGGTGTTTTGTTGTTGTTGGTTTTGTTTTGTTTTTGGTCTGTTGTCTGTCTGCCTTCACCACGAGACCGTGCTCTCCATAAGGGAAAGGATTTATATCTATTTTGATCACTGCTGTATCCCCAGCACCTAAGATATCTGGCACATAATAGCTGCTCAACAAATATTTTGTTTTGAATAAAGGTTCCTGACCCCCCGTTAAACACTTTAACATCTTATCGCGTTAACCAGCACAATCACCCTGTGAGGAAATTGTGATGGTTATTTCCACCCCATCAGGGAGGAGGCTAAAAACTGGAGCCCTGCTATATGAAAACAGGGTATTTTTAAGCTTTTTCTTTTAACGGTGTCAAAGAACTCCTGTAGTTTTCCTCACGTGAATCTGACTTTTAACAACAAAAAATTATTGCTGTTTGAAATGTAATCTTTACCCCAAAGTTTCTTATAATTGGTTATTGTGGTTGATTTTTTAAAAACAATATTTATTTTGTATCTGGTTAACCTACTGAAATGTTACGAATTCTTACAGTATTCCATTTGATTCTCCTGGCTTCTTTAGTGAGACAGTCATCTACAGATAATACTTTCAGCTCTTCCTTAACAGTATTTTAAACCAGATATTTCCTTTTACCGAAGATGAAACTGAAGCCCAATAATATTAAGTACATTACCTTTGATTGTATTGTAAGGGCAGAGCTGGTATTTGAGTTCAGGAAGTCTGACTCTGGAGTCCATGCTCTTAACTTTTACATTATTTTGCCCCTTGCCTACACATCAGTATCTTTCCTCTACACAAGTGATGCTAAGTTTGCAAACAAGACAGAGAAAGGTTCACATTTATTCATAATAGAAGCAAAAAAAAAAAGTCTTACAAATAAATTTAGTAAGGTGTATAGAGACATTAGAAGAAACCTTCAGAACCCTACTGAGAGAGATAAAAGATGTACAAATGCCACATTACAATGGTTGTGTTGTAAAGGTGTCAAATTTTGCAGAATGATCTACAGATTCAGTACAAATAGGACAAAGTCACGATGGGGTGCTTTGAGTGTTAGCTCATCTTCCTTCTTTTCTGTTCACTTGTTTGTGTGTGTGTGTTTACTTCAAGATATTCAGACATTAAAGCATTAGTAATATATAACTTAAAACCGACTTTGTCTTTTGTTTGGTCACTTTTTTTCTTTCAAAATGAACAAATGGTAATGTTTACTGCCAGGAGCACCCAAATCCCTGACCTAACCTGAATATTATAGGGACTTTGGAACAGCCACTACCATGGAACAGGAACTCCTTCTGCAAAGATGCCCAACTAACACAGAGATTTCTCTCTCAGTTGTTTGGCAATTGGCTGAGACCCAGCTTTCATACTGAGGTTCTACTGGCAAGGAGTTGGGTGAGGACTCAACATCTATTGAAGAGCAAGGAGGTTGTAAATTCATTTGCTTTAAAGATAAAGATAAGGGAGAGGGAGAGTGTGACCTGTCCTTAGGATATTCGGGAGGAAAGCTGGGAAGAAGTCCTAGGCAGGAAAAAAAAAAAAAGGACAGTCCTTTTCCTTTGCTCAGTCCTCTACCTCAAACTATAAATGTTGGAGGGACCAGTGCTTACTGGTCGTCAGCCCCTACTCTTCTCTGTGTTATCTAGTCTCTTTGGGATCTGTAGGGGCAAGGGTTAACTCAGCAGGCCTGAGTTGCTCAAACCCTGCACATTCCCCCCAAAAAGGCCTATTTCAAAGGACTAGTTCTTGGTCAGCTTCTGGGAACTGAGCTTTTATAATGTTCTATCTGGTAGAAGTGTATTTGCGTGCCTGTACCAGTTTGTCCAGATATTTATACAACGTGATCTATAGTGAACACACCCGCTTTCCTTCTGGGGGTCGGGAGCTTCAGTGACTGACCCCCTGTAAAAACAGTGGACATTTACATTCAGGGTGAGCCTTCCTGGTTGGCAACACTTCACATGTGTTGTCACATACCGTGGGAATCCCCATGTGACTCCACAGAGAAAGGACCCTTGGAAGCTTATGCATGGTTTCCTCCAGGCTCCACTTCATTTGCACCTTTTCCCTTTGCTGATTTTACCCTCTGTCCTTTTGCTGTAATAAGCCATAACAATGAGTATGACAACTTCTAGGTCCTCTGAATCCTTTTAGCAAATCATTGAGCCTGAGGGTATTCCCGGGGACCCCCGACACAAGATCTCATCCAACCCCATAACTTCAAATCCCAGTGACAAGCCCTGCTCTATCTAGACTTTTATGAACGTTTACCTGCTTGACTCTCCAACCGATCCTTGACATGTCAAGTAAAATTCTTGATTTCCCCTCTCTATCCCAAATTTGCTCCTCCCCCATTGTTCCTTCAGAAAGTGGTCTGCCAGCCATCCAGTTGCTCTGGCCAGAAACCTGGGGGTCATCCTTGACTCCTCTTTACCTTTAGCAAATCTCATTCTCACATCTCCATCCTTGAGTCCCTCAGGATTCTAAGCATCTCACGTCTACGCCTCCGCAGGTGCCTCATTCCCATGCTTCATTCTATGTTTTTTCTTGTCATATTTTAATAGCTCCTTGTTCCTTATCCTCTACCACGATTTGAAAAGACACTGCTCATCTGACCCGTGCATACATCAGACACTGCTCATCTGACCCGTGCATACATCAGACACTGCTCATCTGACCCGTGCATACATCCCATGCTCTACTCCGGCTGACTCAGACTCACACTTCTCCCTTGGTTGCTGTGTCCATCAGTAGTCTTTGCCCATGTTTGGGATGCAGCGAATACTATGGCATCCCCTGCTTCTGGGTATCAGAACTTGGCCCTCTAATTCTAGGCTGCTTTTGCCTTGTTTCTATTGCTTTTAAAGAAACATGAGTCAAAAGCTTAAGATTTGGTGGGATCTAGGGTCCAGAGCCCGAAAAACACATTGAAATAGAATGTCACCAGGTTTACAAAGAGAATGGCTGGAATATAATATGTACGCAATAAATGTCATTGAATGTATGATTAAGCATGGCTTCTCTAGGATTTCTGGGGAAAAGATCTCTGCTTCTGTTAGATGAAGGGGTTGATTTGGCAGTACGTGTTGTGTTCTGGATTCACAAGCACCTATTACACAAAGAGAAAAGGTAAGTTCCATTTCTAGGTGGGTTTTCCTGGGCTACTTGCTGTAGGAACCCAAACTTTCTGGCATTCTCCTTCCTCATTCTTGAAAATTCTGAATGTCCCACTCCTTTCTCATTGTATGTCAGTCATGCTGGCACCTCTCCATTCCTGGAATGGTGCATGCTTCCCCACTGTGGAGGACAGACTCTAAGGTGACCCCCATTATACTCACCTTCTGGTATTCATGCCCTTACGTAATCTTCCCCTTGAAGGCAAGACCCGTGACTTGCATCTACCCATTGGAATACAGCAAAGGTGACAGGATGTACATGCTTACATGTATGTGATTCTGTTCTATAAGAGCATGACATGTGTCATGGCTTTGAAGAAGCAAGATGCAATGTTGTGAGCTGCCTACGGAGAGGGCTACTTGGCAAAGTGCAGCCTCCAGCTGACAGCCAGTAAGAAACTGAGGCCCTCTTTATGACAGCCTGCAAGGAACTGAATGCTTCCAATAACCATATGAGCTTGGATGTGGATCCTTCCCCAGTCAAGCCTCAGATGAGACCTGAGACTTGGCCAACACCTTTATTTCAGCCTTGCAGAAGACCCATCTAAGCAGTGCCTAGACTCCTGACCCCGGAAACTGTGATATAATAAATGTGTGTTATTTTAAGCCACTAAGTCTGTGGTAATCTGTTATACAGCAACAGATAACAAAGACATTCACTTCAGGTCCTTTTCACCTGATGCCCCTCGACTCAGAATGTTCTACTCCAGACGCTTTGCATTGTTTGCTCCTTCTCATCCCTTCAGAATGTAGCAGACACTGAGGGGGCTGACCTGACACTCTTCCCCATATCTTCTCCCTTGCCTGCTTCTATTGAAGAGACTGGGAAGGATAACATCTCATTTTCTCAGCCTTCCTTGCAAGAATAAATACCATGTGACAGCATTCTGACCCAAGGAGATACAAGAGGAAGTGCACTGGGTGAGATTTCCAGGAAGAGCTTTTGTTCTACTGATAAAAGGAAACAAATGCGACTCCTTTCCCCAGACCCTGATGAAGAGAGGGACCTAGAAGGCTATGTTTGTACCAGTTCACAGCTAATCGGAGAGCTGACAACTGTCAGCACAATCCATCCAACGGCTGGAGTAAGTGTGCTTCTCCTCTGAAAAATGTGAACCTAGAAAACTTTAAGTAGTAGTAGAGGATGTTGTCATATATAATCTGAAGTTATAGAGGAGTAGTGACCAGGAAGCTTGCATAGGAATTAAATCTGGACCAAAGACAATGGAACAAATTCATTGATCAGCAAAAATGAGCAACCATAAGAGAGAGAAACTTCCTGATTCCAGTCCCCATGAGGCCCACAAGTAATTTCTGACATTGAATTATCTGAGATTCCCCACTGTTCTCTCAATTAATCCACACTTTAATTAATCCGAACTACTTTCAAGGGGTTTGTCTTTCTTATTTAAAAAAACCCTAAGACATATAGACATTCACATCTTTTGAGAATGGTTCATCTGACAGGTAATGGAGCAGAATGGAATGTGATACAACAGAGTGAGATGGATTAAAGAGGAATGAACAAGAAATAGAAGGGTGGGGGTGGATTGGGAGTTTGGGATTAGCAGATGCAAACTATTATGTATATGTATAACTGAAGCACTTTGCTGTACACCAGAAACTAACACAACATTGTAAATCAACTATACTTCAGTAGGATAATTTTTTCTAAAAAGTAGAAATAGAAGGGAAGAGAGTGCAATGAAAGGAAATATAAAACAGTGAAACAGAACTGAATGGAAAGGGAAGGGATGAGGAAGGGGAAATGAAAAGATGAGAAAGAAGGAAATGGAAAGAAAATGAAGTGAATGGAAAAGAAATATACAGAATGAGAAGAAATGGAACGTGGTGGGATGAGACAAAAGCCAATCAAATGGAAATAAGTAGGGTACTGACTAGAAAGGAGTGGAATAGTAGGAAATAGAATGAATGGAGTGGATTAAATATGTGGCTGGAAAGAACAGGAATGAAATGGGACGGGAAGGGAAAGAATGGAAATGAAATAGAGTGATGGTATGGAAATGGAAAGTGATAGGAATAAAATAGACAGTAATGGAATGTGGAAGAAATGAATGGGGTGGGATTACAAGGAAAAAATAGAAATGAATAAAATGTAATAGGGAGGAGTGGGATGGAATGTAAAGGAATGGCATTGAGTGGGGTGGGTGGGAAGTGATGACAAGGAATGGAATGGGAAGAAATAAGAGGAATAAAAGAAATGAAAAGGAAATAAGAGGAATTTTATGGAAAGACATGGAGTGGGGAGGAGTGGAGTGGAATGGAATGGAAAAATAAAACTAACTGGAATGGAGAGGAAATAGCTGGAATTGAGAAGGAAATGAAGTTAAATGGATAGAAAGGAAATGGATGGAGTGAAAATAAATATAATGGAAATGTGGGATGGAGTAAAATGCAGTGGATTGGAAGGGAATGGAAGGAAATGAACCAGAAAGTGATAGGATGGAAATGGGTGGAATGGGATTGAAAAGATTTTTGAAAGGAAATCTCTTGATAGTTTATCCTACAGATTCTTTAGCAAGAAGGAAAAAGCAGATTAGCGGCAGCTCTCCAACTGTCCAAAGACTCAGTGTGGCATAAAAGTACCTCATATTTTGACTCTGTTTTCTTTTGGTAGAGTTGGGACCAAGGGATGCAACGCAAGCTTGGGCGATGGCTTCCTGGAGCCACGAGAATAGTCCCCATGGATTGTGGAAGGTGATTCCTTCTTGAAGTGAACAAAGAGATCAGTTAGGGACCACAGGTACCGTTTGCCGTAGAATCACAGCAACTGGAAAGTGCTAACTTTCACCCTTCAGAGATCCAGAGACAAAGAGATTTGACCCGGTTCTTACAAAGGATCAGAAGCAGAAATAGGTTTAGGACCCAGGGCCCTACCCCTGGCCCAGAACTCTTCCTTCTCACCTGGCTACCTCTGCAATCTCTCCTCCAAAACTTAGTTTGCACCCCATCACTTGTTAGGTCAGTGCCACTTCATTTGCAATCTGATTCCAAGCACTGGAAGTGGGGGCAGCACAGTATAGGAGCCAGAGTCCTAGAATCTGACCCAGCTCCCTGTGAGGCTTTGAGCCACTTTCGCCTCATTCCTGGCCCTGCAATGTTCAGTGAAGGATCTAGACAAGATGACTTCTCAGACTTGTCAAATATAACATTTTCAGGCTGTATTCCCTTGCGGCTTCTTTAATAACATCAAGCTGGGCCAACCTACCTCATAGAACTGCTCTGGAGGGTCTAGTGGCAGCATCTGGGGGAAAAGAAAGTAGTGACGAGGTCGTGGGGCTTGGGATAAAGGCCACCCCTGGAAGTTCTTGGAAATAGCTTAGGCCTCAGAGGCAGTTACATCCCTTCTGATTCCCAGAGCGGGTCCAGGTTAGGCATTGTCATGTTGAAGAGGAAGAAGACAAGGAGAAGAGATGAAAAAGCCATGGAAGGTCTTGAGCTCCCCAGAGAAAGCAGAGGAGGAGATGCAGAGAGACCCAAACTGCCACTGGGCATCCTCAAGGGCATATGCCTGAACCCCACGCAACCCCAAGACGTAGGACTGTAACAGCCCTGCTGGGCTGGGAAAGGGCCCGACAGTCGGGGGAACAGAAAGGGTCCCTCTGGAGCATTACCCACCTTTTTGACTTGGATTTGGCCTTGAGTGTCGGGTACATTGGCATACATAGGCATGCACCAGTCTAGGGAAAGTGAATGCCAGCCCAGGGCTGGAGTTAGGAAGAGATAGGAGGGAAGGGGCAATTTGCCCAGGTCACTTCTATGCCCAGGAAGGATGTGGCAGAAACCTTCCTTCCTTTCTCCCCCGGACTCCCCATCTCATCTCCAGTGATCTTAACCCAGGAATGTCCTGGAAATCAAGTTCTGGGTTAGATAAGCCTGTTTGATGACACAGATGAGGACAGAAGTCTAAGACTTAGCCCCAGTTGTACCAGGGTCCTCTTTAGCCTGGGTTTATCGTATATCCTCCCTGGTTTTGGTTTTCTTCTCTGTAAAACTGAGCTGAATTGGAGAGTCTCCAGCGGACGTCCACTTCATGAGCCCAGCATACCAGAATCGTAGGCCAGACATGACAAAGATGTTTCATTTTGCCTTTGGTCAATTCCCATCCATTAGCAGAGGGTGACAGAGGCACTGTGTTGACATGGACTTTGAGACTGGTTTTGAGTATAGCAGGAAGGAGTATTGTGATTGATTCTCTCAGTTTATAGCACTCAATTAACAAAGTTTTCTGAGAGTGGGGAAGAAAAGGATGGCAGCACGTTGCCGTATTTGTGTTATGGCTGTTGGAACCAATCTCAACCATTTTCCAGATGGGGACCCGGAGACTCTAAGAGTACAGGGCTTGCCCATGATGTCAGAGTGACTTGGGGGTAAGCTGGGGGCAGAGGCCTGGGCTCTCTGCACCAACCTCTTCTCCAGACCTCACTGCTGCCCTGGGCATCAGCTATGGAGTCACTTACTGCGACCGGGCTCTGCAAGGTGATGCTCTTCAGAGGTGGGTGTCGTGACCTCATAGATGGGTTCCTCTGTTGTTCTCCTTGAGGGCCTGAAAACCCAAGACCCTCGTTCTTCTGTGCCTCTAGTCCTTGCCCATCTGCACAGGCTCCACCTATATCCCCATGTACATTTTGGGCAATGTGCCAAACCCTCTCAATTCCCCACGTGCCATGGATACCGCTCAGCACCAAGGTCAGCAACACTTCTGCCAGTCAGGTCCCCTGTGGGCCACACCCCCTATCCTATTCCCAGGTTTACCCTTTGGCATTTCTGATGTAGAGGAAACAGCCCAGCCCTGTGGCCAGAGCAATGACAGCCTGGATCCCGATGATAATGCCAGCGATGGCCCCTTCAGAGAGGGATGACCCAGGACCTGGGCAAGGAGAGAGAATCAGGACCTGGGCATGACACACCCTCATCCCTGTCCCCAGCCCCATTCCCAAGTTTGTGGCTTTATCTCCACTTGACAATTTGATGAGCACTTGTTTCCCAGCCATCGGGAAGCTGAAGTTTGTGGTAGTAATAGAATCATTTCTGGAGTCAAACAGCCTAAGTTCACATCTCAGCTGTGTGACTTTGGCCATGTCATGCTACTTAACCACTCCGTGTGTCCATTGGCTCTTCTGTAAAGAGAGATAATATGAAGCCTACTCTATATGGTTGCTAAAAAGATTAAACGTATATGTATTCATGTTCAGTATATGCAATGTTTAGTATGTTCAATGTAGGTGAAGTATTTACACCTACAGTGATCAGTCAATGTTGGTGTGACGATGTTACTAACTAGGATGATGGATTAATATGGCCTTCAGGGCTTCCCTGGTGGCGCAGTGGTTGAGAGTCCGCCTGCCGATGCAGGGGACACGGGTTCATTCCCCGGTCCGGGAAGATCCCACGTGCCGCGGAGCGGCTGGGCCCGTGAGCCATGGCCGCTGAGCCTGCGCGTCCGGAGCCTGTGCTCCACAACGGGAGAGGCCACAGCAGTGAGAGGCCTGCGTACCGTAAAAAAAAATATATATATATATATATATATACGGCCTTCAGAGAGACAAAAGGGCTTTGGCAACCAGAGACCTGGCTTTCCCCCGAGTGAGTCACCTTTGACTCTCTGGGGCCCTGTGGACACAGACAAAAGTAACTACTCTTCCTGAGTCTCATTTTCTCATCTGCAAAGTGGGGGAAATGGTACCTACTGCATAAGGATGTTGCAAAGATGAAATGAGATCATGAATGTTCATGCCTGGCACCCAGTGATTGATTAATAAATGGCAGTTGTTATCATGAACATTGGCCTACTGTTTACCCATCCCGCTTTTGCCCAGAACCTTTCTCAAAGGAGCGAAGGAGCCACAGGAATTAAAAAGGCAGCCACACGAGGGTCAGGGGTATGAGGAAAAGATTCTGCTTTGGACGGGCAGGAGGGGGCTTCCTAGATGCCTTAGGAGTTCTTTGTTTTATTCTCTGAGTATCCATTTCTTTAAATGTTAAACAAGCATAGTAATCTGTAACCCTACAGGCTTTTGAGAAGATTAAATGAGATCACATGTAAAAGTACCAGCACAGTGCCCAACACTTAGGAGGCGCTTTATAAAAGGCAACGACGATGATGATAGAAGCTGCCATCTACCAAGCTCTAAGCTCCAAGAGCCCTTCATACATGATCTAATTCAAACCCTACAACATCCCTCTGAGCATCAAACAAACTCACTGCTTCCTCCTTTGAGCCTCTGTTTCTCATCCATCAAATGGTCTTAACAAGACCAGAGCGTTGTTCTGAAGACTGAATGAGGTAATTTGGAAAGCTGTATGGGGTCCTCTACTTTGCAGACAACTAAGAACACTGCTCTTGTGGGAATCCCCTGGCGGTCCAGTGGTTAGGACTCCTCGCTCCCACTGCAGGGGCCCGGGTTCGATCCCTGGTTCGTGGAACTAAGATCCTGCGGCCAAAACAACAACAGTAACACTGCTCTTGAGATGGCCAGCGGGTTTTTAAAACCCTAGTGATGGGGCTTTAGTCTCTAAGTCTCAATCTCTCCTGAACGGTGGAAATACCAACAGGCCTGCCTCATAGCTGACTGGCAAGGAGTACCCAAGAAATGTTTGCTGATAATACATATGGAAAGGCTTACTTCAGGGTGTGACACAGGCTCGATAAAGAATAGTTTTATTTAGCAAACACAATATGCCAGGCACTGCCATAAGAACTTTACAAATGTTAATTAATCTTCAACAGCGCTTTGATGTAAACACAACTATTATGTTTGTTTTACAGACAAGGAATCAGAGGCCCAGAGAGGTTAAGTAGCATGCCCAAGGTCACACAGCATTGGAGTCAGGATGTGAACAGCGACTGGCGAGCAGCGACACTATGTTGTCCTCTCAAGAACTCAAGGCAGGACTTCCCTGGTGGCGCAGTGGTTAAGAATCCGCCTGCCAACGCAGGGGACACGGGTTCGAGCCCTGGTCTGGGAAGATCCCACATGCCGCGGAGCAACTAAGCCCATTGCCACAACTACTGAAGCCCGTGCTCCTCAACAAGAGAAACCACCGCAATGAGAAGCCCGCGCACCACAATGAAGAGCAGCCTCTGCTCACCGCAACTAGAGAAAGCCCGCGTGCAGCAACGAAGACCCAACACAGCCAAAAATAAAAATAAATTTATTAAAAAAAAAAAAAACTCAAGGCAGAAATACAGGGGCTCTTTGCCAGTCACACCCAGGTTGTTATTAATATAATTCCTGACCCCACCTATCAGCTCACTCCTTCTCTCATTGGCAATCTCCCTGACTCACTGTACTTCTAAACAATTCTGAAAGGTAGGCATCATAAACCCCATTTACAGATAGGAAAACTGAGGCTCAGAGCAGCCTGGAGAGTTTGCCAGGGCACACAGGTAGGAAGTAGAGGTTCTAGAGCCTGAGTGTTAGCACTCAGGACTCAACAGCTCCGGATTAGGAACCTGCCCTTGCAGGACAGTCATTGCCACACCCCAGCCCACGGTAAGGGAAGATCAGATTGCTGAGGCCAGCATCAGGAAAAGTCACCTGGACCCAAGGAGAAGATGTACCTGAAAGACTCACCTATCACTCTGACCAGGACTGAGGCAGAGCGGGCCAGGTGTGTGAGAGAGTTAAAAGCTGTGCAGCTGTAAATCCCTTGGTGTTCCCAAGTCAGGGCCTCGATGACCAGCTGTTCCCCCGTACAGACACTCGTGGAAGGTTCAAGGGTCCAGTGAAACTCAGCATCCGGCTGGGATTCAGCCCGACACTGCAGGGTCAGGCTGGAGTTGAGCTCCGCCTTGATGGTGTTGACCACCTTGGACGCCGACCCCCTGGTGATGTCCACTCGATCAGGGCCATCTGTGTGCAGATCCAAATGCTATGCACCCATCCTCCACTGGCGAGATGTCCTATTTCACCCCATTCAATTCCACATTGGAAGTTCTGCCTTTTTTTTTTTTTCCTTCTCAATTCTAACTAAGGGAATTCCAGGCTGTAACCTGGAAAACAAGGGCTCTTCAACTGCTGTTGAAAGGAATCTCAGCAAGAGAAGAAGAAGAAAATGCTCCCCTTTCCTCCTTAGCTGCCGAGCAAACAGACTGTATTCCACAACATGGAGGGGGGAAAAATTCAAAACAAACGAAATTAAAATCAAAAACGAAAACCTCTGCCATTGCAAAAGTGAATTCTAACAAAGGAGCCTCATAAGACATCCAGGCTTCAGAAATTGTTGCTGTGTCCTGTGTATGTAGCCCCTAACTTCCAAAATGTTTACAATTCTGATGGAATCTCTTAATAACAAACAGCCCGGTGACAATATCTAAATTTACATCTCCATGTATTCACAAAGGTAGAGATGCCTGTGGATTTTCTTTTTTAAGCCAGAAGGGGACCAATGGTGCTTGGCTCTCCTCCCATAGACATGAAGGAAACAAAGGAAATGGCTGTTGGATTTCTCATGCAAAACCAAGAGTTTGAGTCTTGTCTTATTGAAATGAATGTGAACTACTGGAAAGAAGGATGCAAAGAGATTCTAGTTGGGGCATTCCAGGAGATGAGGAAAATCTTGCCCTTGTCCCTAAATATCCTTTGAATCTGTTCATTTCTTTCCATCCTAACCCCATGGCCATCAGGATCCCTCATTTGCCCCCATCCTGGTGTCCCCATCCTGGTCTCAAATCCTGCACACAGCAGCTACAGATGTCTTCCTAAGTACAAACTTGACACTAACCCTCCCCTGCCCAGAACTGTCCATGGCTCCCTAGGGTCCTTGGGACAAAGCCCACGGCTGATGAACTCATTCACAAGGTCCCTGTAGACCCCTCCAGTCCCACCACTCACCTCTCCACACCTCCCACTTTCAATCCTTGAATAAGATCCTAATTGGATAGGGCGGGTGGGAGGGAGGGAGACACAAGAGGGAAGAGATATGGGGATATATGTATAGCTGATCCACTTTGTTATAAAGCAGAAACGAACTCACCATTGTAAAGCAATTATACTCCAAGAAAGATGTTTTAAAAAAAAAAATAAAAAAGATCCTACTTGGATATTCCATTGCATCAGAGGCATCGCATACTCTCTTCCTTCTCTGGAATACTCTTCTCCTGAGTCTGCTCTACCTAGCTAACTTACGTGTCCTTCGGGTCTCGCGGTAGATACCACCTCTCATGGTGAGTCTTCCCACATCCGCCAGACTGGGTGGGGGCTCCCTTTGGGTTCCCCAAATCTCTGGTCCCATGGCAGGACCTATCACACTGTATTTTCTTTGTCTGATTATTGACCTCCCAATCCTGAGTAGGCTGTGAGCTCTGAAAGTCACAGCTAACATCAAGTGCCTTACTTGCTGCTCAGCATACAGAGAGAACAAAGTAGACATTTTTGGTTTCATGACCAGAGTTGGAAAGAAAGAGGAGAGAGCAAGAAAGGAAGGGAGGGGACTTCCCTGGTGGTCCCGTGGTAAAGAATTCGCCTTGCAATGCCAGTTCCATCCCTGATGGGGGAACTAGGACCCCACGCTCCACAACTACCGAACTCACGTGCCTCAACTAGAGAGCCCACATGCTGCAACTACAGAGCCCACGCGCCCTGGAGCCTGTGCACCACGCACCACAACTAGAGAGAGAAAACCCGCACAACACAACTAGAGAGAGGCCTGCGAGCCACAAGGAAAGATCCCACATGCTGCAACTAAGACCCGATACGCCCCCCCCCCGCCGCAAAAAAAAAGGAAGGAAGGGAAAGCAATGTATTTAAGCCATGTCTCTATCCCCCTGCTGTGTAATGTGCACATTAACACACATGTCAGAGGAATTCAAGGAGGCCCAGGTGACCAGAGAGGTCAAGTATGGGAACAGAAGAAGCTGGGAGAGTGGGGTAGGCCACACAGGGTAGTGTGTGGTCTACCCCACTCTCTCTCCCTGCAGAGACCTCTTCTCCCCCAGTCTTCTCGAGCTCAGTTCAGGGCTTCTTCATCCTTTGAGCAGCTCAGGCAAAAAAACCTTTGGAGTCATTCTTGACCACTCCTTTCCTCTCTTGCTTCAGGTCAATGAGCAGCAGATCCTGTGAGTTTGATATATAAAATATATTCACGGCTGACTTCTCATCACCCACAGTTGCCACTGGCTCAGCCCCATCATCTCTTGATGGATGACTGTGGCCACCACGGGAGGGTGCCTCACAGACCTCCAATGGTAAGAGTGTGATTGACCAAGAGCCCAGCTGCTGTACCCCCAGATTCACTCCCAGGCCTTTCCTGGGCTGCACCCTGCCAGTACCTGAGTGTGTTGAGGAAACTAAGGCAGACCCCTTCCTGGGAGACATGGGCACCCCGAGAGTCTTGATGATGTTCCTTAGACTACATGGCAGTCCACACACTCCCATCCAACCCTCTCTCCCTTTCTTCCTCACTCGGAGTCAGGCTTAGATCTCAGTCTGATGGCCCTCCCAGCCTTTTTAGGTTCCCTCCCTACAGGAGCATTCCCTTAATAAAATCCTTGCACGTATAATCTTATTTTGAGATCTGTCTCCATGGACCCAGACAAACACAACTCTTTCTACTATCACCTCGTCCCTCTCCCCTGCTTCCAGCCCCTAGACAAGGGCCAGAGAGACCCTGTGCAAACCCAAGTCTAATCCTATCTCTCCTCTGCTCAGAGCCTTCTGTGGCTCCTAGTGTCCTCACCATGGCCCACAGGACCTGTGTGGCCTACCCCACTCTCCCAGCTTCTTCTGTTCCCACACTTGACCTCTCTGGTCACCTGGGCCTCCTTGAATTCCTCTGACATGCCAAGCACAGTCCCATCTCACGTGCTGTTCCCTCCCCTGGAACTCACTTCCCTTGGCTAGCTGCACGGCTCACTCCCAGCCTCCTCCTGCAGAAACACCCCCTCCTCTGGGAAGCCTCCCCTGACCACCCCAGCTAGGACTGCAACACCTCCCCAATGTCCCAGCCTTGCCTGCCTTTCGTGCCGCCTCTAGTGCCATCTGACACACCAGGAATCTCCCTTGCTTAGCTGTTTATGGTCTGTCTCCCCCACTAGAACGTAAGCTCCATGAGGGTTGTCTTGTCCAGTGCCCAGACATGCCTGGCACAGAACAGGTATTCAATAATTATGGAATGAGTGGCTGGAAGGAAGAACTTAAGCAGGGGAGGGAGAAGGGAGGAGAAGAAGGTCCAGGCTCGGGGCGACTCACAGCTGATGTTCAACTTGAGGGGGTCACTCCATACCCGGCTGCTCCAGTTCCAGACCTCACACTCATAGGGCCCTGTGTCATTGCACTGAAGGCCACGGATGACCAGGGTCCTGTTGTCAGCTGACAGCACCAGGTGCTTGCTGGGCAGAAGGAGCTGGCCCCGCAGGAACCACTGGACTGCAGCTCCCTTAGGGGTGGCCTGGCAGGTCAGGGCCACCAGCTGGTTCAGAGGCAAGACGCAAGGCTTGGTCAGCCTTTCTGGAAACACATAGAGAGACAGGATGGGGTCCAGGGTCCCTTTGTCAGTCTCCCACCCATATGGGGCCCGCAGAATTTTCCAGGGATGTGTGTATATGTTGTGGGTGGTGTGTGTGTGTATATGTGTTTTGCATATGACTGTATTGTGTGGGTGGTACATCTAAGTCTTTTGTGTATGAGTGTGTGTTGTGTGACAATTATGTGAATGTGTCATGGGTTTTGTGTGTATGGAGAGTGTGTGGTATGTGGACGTGTTTTGTGTGTGAGTTGTGCTTTGTGTCTATTTATATGTGTGTGTTGTGTGTATATGTTTTGTGACTGTGGTAGGGTCTGTGGTAAATGTATATATTGTACTGTGTGCATATATGCTTTGTGTATCACTGAATTGTGTGTGTGGTACAGCTATGCATTGTGTGTGTGTTCCGTGTCATTGTGCATGTGTTGATGGTGTTGAATGTATGGCATGTGGGGTGTTTTCTGTGTTGTACATGAGGATGTCGAGTGTCTATGATGTGTGTGTGTGTGCGTCTATTGTGTGCATATTATATTTTGTGTGTATGTGTTTTACGGGAGAATATGTTGTGTGTCTGTGGTATTGTTTGCTCCATATGTGAGATACGTGTCTGTGTTTTGTGTGTGAGCATTGTGTATGTATATGTGTGAGTGCATGGTATGTACATGTTGTGGGTTTGTGTGTATGGTATGTGTATGCGTTGTGTGTCTGTGATGTGTTATGTACTGTGTGTTTCATGTATTGTGTGTGTCTGTTGGGTACGTGTTATATGTATCTTGTGTGAGTGTGTGTATTCTGTGCTTTTGTATGTTGTGTGTGAGTTGTATGTGTCTGTGGTGCACATGTGTGAGCGTGCTATGCGTGTGTGATTGGTTTGTTTTTTTGGCCGCACTGTGCAGCATGCGGGACCTTAGTTCCCCGACCAGGGATCGAACCTGTGCCCCCTGCAGTGGAAGCGCGGCGTCTTAACCACGAGACCGCCAGGGAAGTCCCCTGCATGTGTGATTGTTATTTGTGTGTGTGTCCCTATGTGTGTATGGGGTCTGTGAGTGTTGTGTTAGTGTTTGTATGTATAGAGAATCGCCTCCCCCACTTCCAGAGAATCAAGTGACAGACGCCCCACAGAGAGCCTACAAGGCCTTCTAGAGGATGTGTCAAGCCAGGACCCAGGTCCTTGCCTGTGGCCAGAGCCATGATCTGCCACCAGCCACATGGGAAGTCCCCACTCCACTGGGTCCTCCTCAAACTCTCAGATATTGGTGTAGCTCTGATTCTCAGAGAAACAAAGGAGAGAAATATAGGGAAAAGAGACTCACCAAGGAGGTGGAATTTAAGAGTAGCCTTGTGGGACAGCTGGGTGGCACTGTTGGACACCAAGCAGCTGTACGTGCCCTCGTGTTCCCTGGACACGGCATAGATGGTAAATGTGCTTGCAGTGAGAAACGAGCTCGTGATGGGCTTGGAGTCATTGGGGAAAAACCATAAATAGGCAGTGGGTGGGTGAGACTGAGTTTCTACTGAGAAGGTCACATTGCTGCCCTCTATCACCTCAACTGCCTCCCCGTTGGGTACACCGGACTCCACCTTGATTTTGACGGGGTCAGGGCCATCTGGGAGGACAAGAACAATTGTAGCAGTAATAACAGCGTCAGTGACAGCTCTCTTAGGGAGACGTAGACAGTCGATAACATTAATTTTTCTCTTCTCCCCACTCAAGCTCTAGAAACATTACAAAGAAGATGCAAGAGTCTGACAGTGATGACATGTCAGCTTCATCCCTGGGTAAAGCGGGATTGGAAGAAATATCTAAAACATGCCAGCAAATGCTCTTTCCTCACCACTACTTGGCAATATTTTGGATCAAACAGCCGAAGGTTAAGGAGCTCAGTTTTAGGTATGTCAAGTTGGACATTCCCAGGAGAATCCAAGCAGAGACATCAAACAGTTATACGTCTGGAGTTAAAGCGTGGACAAGTCCGCATTCGGATGGTACTTAAAGCTGCGAGACTGGGGACTCCCCTGGTGGCCAGTGGTTGGGAATCCGCCTGCCAATGCGGGAGACACGGGTTCCAGCCCTGGTCCGGGAAGATCCCACATGCTAAGGAGCAGCTAAGCCCGTGCGTCACTATTGAGCCCGTGCGCTGCAACTGCTAAAGCCTGCACGCCTAGAGCCCATGCTCCGTAACAGGAGAAGCCACCGCAGTGAGAAGCCCGCGCACCGCAACAAAGAGTAGCCCCCACTCGCTGCAACTAGAGAAAGCCCGCGTGCAGCAACAAAGACCCAACACAGCCATAAATTATTTAAATAAATAAATAAACAATAAAGCTACCAGACTGAATGAGATCACCAAGGAAGTGGGTGCTGGGGAGGGGCTGGGAGAATGGAAAGGGACTCACAGTTCACAACCAGGAAGGTGGGGTCGCGGCTCATGACATGGAGGACACCTCAAACTTCACATTGGTAAGTCCCGGTGTCTTCCCGCTGGACAGGGAAGATGGTGAGGGTCTTGCCATCTGTGGACAGCTGCATGCACTCATGGAACACCAGGGGCTGATTGTTGGAGACCCAGTGGATGGTAATGTTGACATCTTTGGGGTCACAGTAGAAGGTCACATTTCCCCTGTGCTCTATGGCTGTGCCCTGGCTGATTGAAATGGTGGGCTTGGCCAGCGATTCTACAGAGGAAGAAACAGAGAGAGGGAAACAAGAGTCAGAGACACAGATAAAGGAAGACCAAGCAAGATATAGTCACAGAGGGCCCCAGAGAAACAAGGGTGGGTTGGAATTGCATGCAGACACCCTGGAGCTCCATGACTGGGCTCAAATGCTGGATCTACTTCTCATTCTAGGTGTGATCTTGAGCCACTCACTCCCCCTCTCCAAGGCCCATTAAACGGGATGGTACAAATCAAATGGAGGGTCTGGGATATGACAGTGGGTCATGCAAAGAAATCAAGCTTGTAACACGGATGACAGCCAGGTCCCCCAACCCACTTCTTAGCCAACCTTCCCCACCCACAGCCATGATAGCCACAGCCCACATCTTTACCACGCCCCACCCCCAGCTTCGACACAAATGATCGGACCAGTTGTTGCTGAGTGAGTGAGTGAGCCAATCAGGTGTGTCATGTTGGGGCTTTGGGCATGGAACCCTGATGGGCGCTTGAGGTGTGGAGACAGAGATCAGAATGACAGCCTTGTTTTCTGTGCCCTGAATCTACCATGAGTCTAGGGTGACCAAGGGGTCCCAAATATAGACGGAACAACACCCTTCTCACTTTGGGTGACTTCAAGCAGGTTGGCATCAGGGGTGAGCTGGGCTGTAGCTGGCAGGCTCCACACGGTCAAAAGTGAGGCTGGAGGGGAAAGAGGAGGCATTCAGGGAGGAAGAGGTGTGTTGGGGGTGCCCAGTTACGGTCTTCCTAAGTGGAGGGAGGTCTGAGGTCATGGATGGGGCCCTCCACCCCTAGAGGCTTGACTTCTACCCATTACTTATTGGCCGCGTGACTTGAGGCATGTTTTCATCTTCTCTGAACCTCAATTTCCCCATCTGTAAAATAGGAATAATATCGTCTGCCTCCTAGGATTGTTGTGGGTGGTAATGAACACTGTGAAGCTTTAACTGGGTCTCCTGGGGGTTACTGTGCTCTCTCCAACGGTGCCCACTCCGTGGAAGATGCATGGTCAGCCTCCCGCTTCCACAGGGAGGTAAACAAATGCTCAGATTGGTGAAGTCACTTTCCAAGGCCAGATAGTAAGTGTCAAAAGCTAACTGGAACCTGGCCTGCCAGACCTTAAAGACTGCGCTCTCAACACCGTGCAATTCCTCTGGTCCAGGAATGGGCACAGAGCCAACCCCTGATAAAGGGGAACTTCTTTTATTATCTTTGATGGGAGAAATTAACCTTTCGTACTTCCTTATACTTGCCCTCAGGCAGAGATCTCCCTTGCACAGGGGAAGGAAAGGGAACAAGGTAGTAGGAGCTTCCAGTTTTCCATGTGGCCATTTTGCACACAGTTTTGTGGAAACTTAAAGACTGTGGGCATAGATGGGGAGCCTCAACCCCAGCAGCCATGCCCATGCGCAGCTGACCTTGACATTCCCCCCCTTGCCCTAACCATCAGCCCAATTAACAGAGGCTGGCAGCTATGCCCTTCTCTACCCCTCAAATGACCCCAGTTTAGCCCAAGCACTGCCCCATCCCCTGCTCAGTCAGGTTAAGGGCATGGGCTCTTAGTATATTTGGGAGCAAATATGGACTCTGCTGCTTACTTTCTCTATTATCATGGGCAAGGGGCTTTCTCTTTGTGAGCCTCAGTTTCTTCAACTGCGAAATGGGGAGAATAGTAGAACTTAGTTTATCAGGTTATTGTGAGGTCTGATATCAGATATGACAGTTCAGAGTAAGTGTCAGTCACTATTATTAGTACTGTTGTTTGTTTGTTTGTTTATTCGCTGCACTGTACGGCATGCAGGATCTTGGTTTCCCAACCAGGGATCAAACCCAAGCCCCCTGCAGTGGAAGTGCAGAGTCTTAACCACTGGACCACCAGGGAAGTCCCATAGTATTATACTATTGTTATTATCACTATTATTATCATTATTATTTCCTGTGCTTGTATTTCTCTATCTTCAATGCTATTAGAGGTAAAGCCCATAGGCTCAGAGCCTGACTCCCTGGGTTCTGAATCCCACTTTTGCTGTTTATTTGGGCAAGTGATGTCCTCTGTCTGAGTCTCAGTTTCCCCATTTGTAAAACAAGGGTAATAATAGTTCCCGCCTCATAACTGTCATAGGATAAATGAAAGAATGTGAGTGAAAGCATCAACAGTGGGCCTCATCATACCCATCTGAAAGAGGAAACTTCTCTCTCTGCAAATCCTCCACCTGGACCCTTTCCCCCCGCCCCCTCCCCAGAGGGCCCTGCCTTCTGTCTCTCCAGGAGGAGGCAAATTTCAAAGGAAAACCCACAGATCATGGGGCTGATAAATGTCAGACCCCCATCCCCAGGAGGACTGCAAAGCCCCTGCAGCCTGCCGGGCTCGGCCAGGAAGCTCCAACCGGAGGGAAGGGCTGGTCTCAGGGCCACACAGCAAAGCCGGGCTGAGTCCTCACCTCTGCACGCCACACATTGCAAAATCATGTCTTTGCCTCCAAGACGCTTTTATAAAAGTTGAAGGATAGTTGATTTACAATGTTGTGTTACTGTCTGGTGTAGAGCGAAGTGATTCATACACACACACATGCATATACATATTTATGTATAGTATATATATATATACACACGCATATACATATATGTATAATATATATACACACGCATATATACTATATACACACATATACATATATGTGTATAATATATATACACATGCACATACATATATATGTATAATATATATACACACATATACAAATATAGGTATAATATATATACACACACATATACATACATATGTCTAATATATATATTCTTTTTCCGATTCTTTTCCATTACAGGTTATTACAAGATATTGAATGCAGTTCCCTGTGCTGTACAGTAGGACCTTGCTGTTTATCTGTTTTATATACAGTAGTGTGTATCTGTTAATCCCAAACTCCAAATGTATCCCTCTCCCCCTGCTTTCCCCTTTGGTAACCATAAATTTGTTTTCTACATCTGTGAATCTGTTTCTGTTTTGTTTTTTGTTTTTTTGCAGTACGCGGGCCTCTCACTGTTGTGGCCCCTCCCGTTGCGGAGCACAGGCTCCGGACGCGCAGGCTCAGCGGCCATGGCTCACGGGCCCAGCCGCTCCGCGGCATGTGGGATCTTCCCGGACCTGGGCACGAACCCGTGTCCCCTGCATCGGCAGGCGGACTCTCAACCACTGTGCCACCAGGGAAGCCCTACAGAGGTATTTTAACAGATTCCAAGCTCCTCCCTCCCCCTTACCCCCCATCCTCACTCCCCCCGCCCCCAGCCCTGGTTCCAACGTATCTGGTGACCCCCTGTCAGCAATAATGACCTGACTTATGGGTGAGAAAACACAGCTGCCCTGATCTGGAGGGGAAGGCAAAGGAGAGAGGATTTAGGTTCTGCCCCAGGGCTGGGGGTGGGGAAGGGGGGCCCAGTATAAGGGGCGTAGTTGTTCACTGCCTCCCCGTGACAAGGAATGAAATCCTTTGGTCTAGTGTTGGAGGCCTCCACGATACAACCCCTGCCAGCCTTCCGACCATGAGTGCGCATCACCACCCCTCTCCCTCCACACTCCCCATCACACA
>NW_021703766.1:48150447-48161112 GCF_005190385.1 Monodon monoceros
CACACACACACACACACACACACGCACACGGGCACATGCACACACATGCACAGGGAACTCCATTCTCTCGTCCCTCACTCAACACCTTACCATCTCCATGCCCCAGGCCTACATCAAGGGAGGGATGCTGCACATTTACCTGAAGATGGCACTCACTAACTCCCCACAGGAGAAGACAAGTTCTCAGCTTGGAGTTCAAGGTCTCTGCAAAGAGTCCCATGCCTCCCTTTTCACCATTAATTTCCATACCTAGAAAGGAGCGCTCATCTCTTGCTCCCTACTCACTACCCTTGCACCCTCTCCTAGCCAGCCGGCCCACCAGGCCCAGAGGAGTGGAGGGGTGTCTCACGTGCAAGGAGCACTCTTTTGATTCCCAAGGTCAAATGGGGTAAAGTCTGAGGCCTGCAGCTTGGCATTCAAGGCCTCTACAATCTGGGCTCTGCCAACTTATCCACCATTAATTTCCATCAAAGCAGAAAGAAAACTCAGGAATCTGGTTCATCTCTCTCTATCCTCATCCTATCCAGGACTCCTGTTTACCTCAAGCTTCCTTCACAGACAGGTACCCAACCCTCCTCTAGGGAAAAGAGAATCACGGCTACCTGGTCCCTCATGAAGCCCAGGAAATAGGCCACAGTGGCCATCAGAGCAATACCAACCACCATTCCAAGCACGATGTCAGCGATGCCCCCTCCAGGGATGTGTGGTCCATAGAATGCTGGGCCCTGGTCATTCTCAGATGTGGCATCTATGGAGCAGAAGAGAAACAGAGTGGGGGAAGCTGTGGTAGGTGCCCAAAGATCTCCAGTTCCTAATCCCTGGAATCTGCGACTGTTCCCTTACATGGTAAAAAAAAAAAGAGACCTTGCAGATGTGCTGACGTTAAAGACCTTGAAATGGGGATATTAGCCTGAATTATCCAGGTGGGTCCTTAAATACAGTTACAAGTTTCCTTATAAGAGGGAGGCAGAGGGAGATTTGACACAGAATAAAGAAGGCCGTGTGACAGAAGCAGAAAGAAGTAGACGGAAGCAGACAGAAGCAGAGTCAAAGGGAGAAGATGCTGTGATGCTGGCTTTAAATATGAAGGCAGGGGCCATGAGCCACGGAATGCAAGGGTTGCAGCTCTAGAAGCCGGAAAAGACAAGGAAATGGATTCTCCCCTAGAGCCTCCCAAGGAGCACAGCCCTGCCTACACCTTGACTTTGGCCCCACGAGACTGATTTTGGACATCTGACCTCCAGAAGCATAGGAGAATACATTTGTGTGTCGTCGTAAGCCACCAAGAGTGGAATCGTTACAGCAGCCATGTGGAACCAATACAGAGGCCCGACACCACCGTGGACCACCCACCCACCCCGGATTTCAACTGCCCTCTCAGCTGAGCACATTTAATCTACAGCCCTCCCAGTCATAAGACCCCAAGAGGGAGCTCCTTGATTCCAGGGTCTATTTTCGCAAATGGAGAGGTTGGGGCTCAGAGAGAGGAGAATACTAGATTCCCTCAAGGCCCAAGACCCAAGAGTTCTACTCCCACCCACTCTTCTTTCCCCGACACAGTACTTTACTAACGTCATTCACTTTCTCCCTTCACAATATCATCCCCGTTTACAGTATTGCCTTAATATGTTTCGTTATATCGACTCACAATTCTATTTAAATAAATTTAAGTAGAAAAAAATTAACTTCTAAAAGAAGTTCAATATAAACAAAGCAATGCCACTCAGTTCTAGCAAGATGCGGCAACAGGGTCTTGTTCTCTCCTTGTTAGGCCAAGAAATTAGCAAGTGCTAAGGAGAGAGTTAAAGATAACTAGCTCAAATCAAGACTTTCTCTCAATGTAATCAGAAAGACTGAACTAAATTAAGAGGGACTGTCTTTCTATGTCATGATACGTCACGCCATTTCCAGGTACCACCTGAGGACATTTCATCTATCACTTAAACTCTCATCCTGGGTTCTGGGGGAACAATGCTCACACTATATTCCTGTCTCCCTGTGGCCTAACCCCATTCTAGGCACACGGTAGGTGCTTCATAAATGCTGTATTTTCTCAGTTGAAGATGTTGCCCATCATCCACTGCACCACTGATTTAATGGTGGCTGTGGGTATGCTAATAACAAAGTGAACGGGGTGGGGGGGCGTGGAGTTTGAGTCAAACTCAAGATACATGCAATTTGCTGAATAAGTGAATGCACGCAGGTGTAATTTGCTGAGTTTCCTTTCTAGGTTTCCATCCTGGCTTCCAACTAGACTGTATATTCCCTGAGGGTAAGAACCATGCCCACCCCGCCTTCCTTCACCCCCAGGCCAAGCCAAGACCAGAAGATGCCTCTTGCTTCTTGTGCCCCTAAATTGATCTTTAAGCCCCAAGGAAGTGGACACGGGGAAGGAAGGCACCTGTTCCATGGAAGCAGTTTCATAGTGAGGCCTCGAAGTCTTATGATAAGGGCTCTTCTATTTCTCAGAGAACCCGGGTGAACCAAACCCAGCCCTTCAAACTCTCCTTGCTCCATCCCATCACAGGGACTTTGCACTCACCGCTTCCTCTGCCTGGAAGTCTCTGACCCTCCCTGCCCATACTGAGTTGACTATCTGGGTGGATGGATAGGTCGGTGGGTGAATGTTTATGTGAATGGGTGGCTGCATGAGTATGTGGGTAGTTGGAAGGATGGGTGGGTGGATGGATGGATGAGGGGTGGGTATGTGGATGGATAAGCAAGTGAATGGGTGGGTAAATAGGTTGCTATGTGTGTTGATGGAGGAATAGGTGGGTGGGTGGGTGGGTGGATGGATGGATAAGGAGAGGAGGCCCCTCACCTTTGATGTGGACCGCCAGCTGGGCCATACTCTGAAGGCCTGTGTCTGCATTGACAGCATGGCAGTTGTACAGTCCTGAGCTGTTCAGCGTGATATCCAGGATGGAGACGAGCTGCCCTGCTGCCCCTGGACTCCCAGCCACCCTCCATGCGTACTCAGCAGGTGGGTTGGACTCGGCAAAGCAGGAGAGGGTGAGGTTGGAGCCAACCGCAAAGGTAGAGTCCATGGGGTTTATCACCGGGACATTAGGACAATCTGGGGAAGACAGAACAGACATTTCAAAGGGAGGAGAATGCTCTATACTTTCTCTACTTCTAGCCCAGGCCCAGTGAGTCACAGTTCTGCCCAACTTCTATCACACTTCTGCCACAAATGGAACCATGACCCACCCACCCCAAACCATGTTAGAGAGAGGAAGGGAAGGAGAGAGAAGGAAGGAGGTGGAGGGGCCGTTGTTCCTTCTAAGGTATATTCCTTACACACCCGTGAGAGGAGGTGCTATAGCTTGAGGATTAAGAGTCCAGGTTTTGCAGTCTGACTAGCAGGAATCCGATCCTAGCAATCTCACGTATTAGTGCTGAGCGTCAGTCTCCTCTTTTGTGAAAATCAGGGAAGAGAGTGGCCACCTCACTGGATTGTGTGGACTCACTGGGATATGTGTCTGCTTGGCCTGTGGTCAGTACTTGATGTGCCGATAAGTGACTAATTAATCTGATTTATTTTTAATTTTTTTAAATTCCTCTTAAGAGAAGAAGCTTGAATACAGAGAGCATGAAGCCTGATTGTCAACCAAAACACCCACCGATCCCCATGCCAGTGGCGAGAGGAAAGGAAGGTAGTGGCACAGAGAGACCACTGCGCTAGGAATCCCAGCACTGAGCTGAGAGCAACCCCACAGGGGTAGGGGTAGTGCTGCCCCAGCCCATGACCCTTATCTAAAAAGAGAGACTGAACCGCACTCCTGCCCCAGGGTGGACCCAGCTGAGGGCCATATGCAGATTTTGCCTGACCAGCCTCCAAACTCCTCAGCCCAGTAGTGAAGTCCTTTACGGAACTATCCTTCCTCCAGCCTCAGTCTGCCTGTTCTGGTTCCAGTGGGGTGGGTCCTCCTGCTTGCCCCTCACAGGCTGTGGGCAGACACATGACCCCTGACTGTCCAATGAGAGCACAGTATCTCCCTCCACAGTGATTGGTTTGGGGCGGGAACATGACCCAAAATGGGCCAATGAGAGTCAGCCTTGGGACTTTAGCTGGAACTGCAAAGGACTGAGGAACTTTCTCCTGTGGTGGCTAAGGGGGTGGGTTGTGGGTGTGGGCCTGCTGGGGCTGTCATTCAACCCCTGAGAATGAAAGCCCCACAGAAAAAAGAGAAGTCCAGAATTCCTTGGCTTCCACATGGCACCTCTGTGACCTTGCACATTCTCCTGTTTCTTTCAGCTTCGTGTGGTTTCTGTTCCCCTTAACCAAACAATTCCTACCTATCTTGGGTAACCTCTCCCTCTCTCTGTACCTCAGTTTTTCCAGTCATAATAAAGGGACATTTGATGAGATGGCCTCTAAGTCTCATGGTTCAGGAAGCAAGGAGGAGACAATTTAGTAAGACAGCTAAGTGCGAGGCTCTGGAGCCAGACGTTGTGTTCAAATCTGACTACCACATATGAACTTCGGGAAACTGATTTAACCTCTCTAAGCCTTGATTTCCTCATCTGTGAAATGGGAATAATCATAGTTTCTGCTTCACGGTTTGTGGGTGAGGATTAAAATAGTTCCAACGTGAACAGTGCCTGGCACATGGTATGTGCTCAACAAATATTGGTAACTATTATTATTATTTTAACTTGCTCCATTCCCTCCCCAGGGTGCCCCCAAGGCATAAGGCAAAAGAGACTCACAATTCACATTTATAGGGAGGGGGTTGCTGAGGCTGGAAGTGGCAGAATTGCTGGCCTTACACTGGTAGAACCCGGTGTCATTCCGTGTAATGTTCCAGAGGGTGAGGGGCCTCTGGTCTGGGGACAGCTCCCCTCGGCCCCCATTGGAAAAGACATCACTGTTTCTGAACAACCTGATATCTATGACTCTCTTCGGAGGGACACACATCAGGGTGACAGAGCCCGTGTTCTCCACGGGGCCGACATTGTCAGCCAGGATGCTGGGCTGAGGCATGTATTCTGTTCAGGGACACAGAGCAAAGAGGGAACGGCAGTGAGATAAGAGGGATCCTCTTCACAGTTAATTTGATGAGCTCTGCAATCCTTAACCTCCTCCCCTTAGACCTCCGTGCATCTCACCCCTTTCCTGAAACCATCTCCTCCCAGGGCTTGGAAATTCACACACCCTCCTATTCAGTCTAGTTAGTATCATCTAGTCTAGATCTGCACTGTCCAGTACAATGGCTGCCAGCCACATGTGGTTACTGAGGACCTGAAAGGTGGCTGATCTAAATTAAGATGTGCTATGAGTATAAAATAAACAATGGATTTCCAAAACGGAAAAAAAAAAAAAAAAACAATGTAAGCTATCAACAAATTTTCTACTGATTGCATGTTGAAATGATGTTTTGAATATACTGGGTTAACAAAATTATTAAAATTGGTTTCACCTGTTATGCTTTACTCTTTTATTGTGGCTGCTAGAAAAATTTAAATCCTACATGTGCCTTGCATTATATTTCTGTTGGACAGCATTACTCTAGGTGGCTACGTATACAGGATCTGGCATCAGACTGAGTTCACTGGCTGATGACTTACCATGACTAAACCATCCCTCAGAGTCCTTCCAGTCAAATGATAATTGCAATGCCCCTCATAAGGATTAAAAGAGATAATATATACACAAATACTGTGATACATTTACAGTTTCCTAACTGTCCTTCTAATCTCCTGCCTTTGTCCAATCTGCTGCCCATGTGGCAGCAAAAAGATCTTTTCCCTAAGATAAAGACTGGGGACTTTCCTGGTGCTGCCAATGCACAGGGCCTGGGTTCGATCCCTGGTCAGGGAACTAGATGCCGCATGCATGCTGCAACTAAGAGCCTCCATGCCACAGTTTTTTTAAAAAAAAAGACCTTGGGACTTCCCTGGTGGTGCAGCAGTTAAGAATCCATCTGTCAATGCAGGGAACACAGGTTCGAGCCCTGGTCCGGGAAGATCCCACATGCGGCAGAGCAGCTAAGCCCATGCGCCACAACTAGTAAGCCTGCGCTCTAGAGCTTGCGAGCCACAACTACTGAAGCCCATGCGCCTAGAGCCCGTGCTCCTGCAACAAGAGAAGCCACCGCACTGAGAAGCCCGCGCACCACAACGAAGAGTAGCCCCCGCTTGCCGCAACTAGAGAAAGCTCGAGCACAGCAATGAAGATCCAACACAGCCAAAAATAAAATTAATTAATTAATTTTAAAAAAAGACCCTGCATGCTGCAACGAAGATCCCGTACACAGTGACGAAGATCCCGTGTGCCACAACTAAGACCCAGCACAGCCAAATAAATAAATATTTAAATTTTTTTTAAAAAAAAAGATTAGATTGTATTTCTCTCCTGATTAAGGGCCATCCTTGGCTCCTGGTTCCTCAGGACAAAGGCTCTAAATGATCATTCCTTGCTAACTGTTCCAGCCCCACCCCCTACTACTCTTCTCCTTGCTTAATATGCCCCAGGCTAGTATTCTTTCTGTTCCTTCCACACACCAAAGTTCTTCTTGCCACAGGGCCTTGGCACATGCCAGTCCCTCTCCCACTCCCATTTACTCTTCAATAACTCACCTCCTGCTCATCCTTCAGGTCTCCATTTAAATGCCACCACTTCTGAGAAGCCTCCTGTGGTAGACTAAATCATTGGCTGCAATTCTTTACCTCACTCCTCCCTACACTCTTCCCAGTATTCACACTCTTTACCAAGTAACTTTGCAGTCCCTTCCACAAAAGGCAGAATATGTTCCTTGCTTTTTTTTTTTTCAAGATTTTCTTGATGTGGACCATTTTTAATATCTTTATTGAACTTGTTACAATATTGCTTCTGTTTTTTTATGTTTTAGTTTTTTGGCCACGAGGCATGTGGGATCTTAGCTCCCCGACCAGGGATCGAACCTGCACCCCCTGCACTGGAAGGCGAAGTCTTAACCACTGGACCACCAGGGAAGTCCCTGTCCCTTGCCTTTGACTGTAGGATGTTGGCAGACATGATGCAAGCGGGTGTTTGAAATGTGCTTGTGTCCTTGGGTGTGCCCCCTTGCACCTCTGCCATAATCATGAAGAAGAGCTCCCTCTTGGGAAGGTGCCATTGCTTTAACCTAAGCCTCAGAATGAACACAGGCGGAGCAGACCTGAGTCCAACCCACAGTGAGGAGCCAAGCCCACCCAGGCCCAGTCTGGAGAAGCAGACCTCCCAACCAAGCTGCAAGCGTGTGAGTGAGCCCAGCTGAGAACAGCAGAGCAGTCCCAAGTGACCTGCAGACATGTGATAATTGTTTGTTATCATAGATAGGCCACCTAATTCTTGTGACTGTTTGTTATGCAGCAATGGCTAACTGATACACCTCCCCAATGACTCTATGCAAATCTGAATCCCCATTACAGCCTCTCATTATATCTTCTGTTCCTTCAGAGCACTTAACACATTCTTCAAGTATGTATTTATTTGTGTGACAATCTTTTAATCGCCTGTCTCTCCTTTTAGACCTTAAGCTGCAGGAGGTCAGGGACCACATCTCTCTTTGCTTATCACTCTATCCCTAGTGCCGAGAACAGTATTTGGAACATATTAGTTGCTTAATAAATATGTGAATGAATAAATTAATAAGGCATTGATCAGGAGGTGATTTTAATCACCTCTGGGCTGCAGCTAAAACCTTAAAGGGACAGAAACTCAAGAGCCAGAGATTCTCAGAGGTTCAGGGCATTTTCCTAAGACTACAATGAAGTTCAGAAACTCAAGGGCTTAGGAGAAAGCTCTGTGGTCTCAACCAATGACTTCCTCTGTGACCGTGAGAATTCCTGAATACCCTCCCACCGAATTTCTTCCTTTTCTGTGGAGGGGCGGTGATTGGCGTGGGTGGTCTCCCAGGGCTCCTCAAGCTCCATTTGGTCAACCAGAGTCCCCTCCAGACTCACCCACTCACCAGGGATGACAATCAGTGTGTCTGTGGCACTGTGGCTGCCTGAGGCAGGGTTGGTGGCCTCGCAGGTGTAGACTCCAACTGTGCCCAGGTGGACAGGAAGAGCTGCTGGCCAGAGGGCCCTGGGTTCCTCCTGATCGTCCACGAGTACTGGGCTGGAGGGTTGCACATGGTGGAGCAGGAGAGGGTGAGGTCGAACCCGACTATGAAGCTGAGGTCAGTGGCGGTTACTGGGGGCATGTCCGGACCATCTGTAGCAGCCAAAATAAATTCCCAGAGAGAGTCATAACCGAGAACCTGGGGTCTCTGCCTGGTCCGGCCTTTTCCTCTCAACCTGGTCCCTTCCCAGGGCTCCCACTTGCTGTGTGACCCTGGGCAGCTCACCTCCCCTCTCTGAGTCAGTGGGCTCAGCACTGGTCTGTATACTCTTTGAGGGGGAGGCGCTATGGCTGTGTCAGTGTCAGGCACACGTTCGATGCTCAGTAATTATATGTTGAGTGGAGAAATGAACCAGCGTTAACCAGGGCTTATTGTGTACGAGGATCTGGATGAGTTCTGCTGGGGCCACAGAGCTGTTTCCAGCACTGCCTCTACGCATGAGAGAGGCAGACACATGTCTCACTGAGAGGGAGTATTTATCCATCTTTTCAATAAGTGTTTTTTGATCCCTTGCTTTGTGCCAGGCACCGTCCTGGGTTTGGGGACACACCAGAGGCTGAGACAGGCCTAGCCCTGCCCTCACAGTGTTCCCAGTCCACTTGGGGAGACACACCTGCTCCTGACAGCAATGATCTAGAGTGAGCTGAGCAAGGATGGAGGAGCCCAGAGAGGGTGGCTGACCCAGCCTGGGGCGTCAGGGAAGACTTCCTGGAGGAAAGGACACCTGAGCTGAAACCTGGAAGATAAGGAGGAGTTATTCAGGCAAAGGATGAGAGCAGTGGTGGGAAGGGAGGCACCAAAAAAAGGGCACAGTGTGTGGGGCTGGGGTTCAGCCAGACCGTGGTGTGTAAGGAGTACTGAGAAACGAGGTTTTGAGGGTCAACAGAGACTTGTGGCCTTGTAGTCCAGGCTAAGTGGGCTGAACTTCCTCCTGGGGGGCACTAGGGAGCCATGGAAGAGACGTGAGGAGGGGAGGAACAGAGTCCAATGTATGCTTTAGAAAGACGTGGGCAGGACATCCCTGGTGGCGCAGTCGTTAAGAATCCGCCTGCCAATGCAGCGGACACGGGTTTGATCCCTAGTCGGGGAAGATCCCACATGCCGCAGAGCAATGAAGCCCATGCGCCACAACTACAGAGCCTGCGATCTAGAGCCCATGAGCCACAACTACTGAGCCCACGTGCCGCAAGTACTGAAGCCCATGTGCTAAAGGGCCCGAGTGCCGCAACCACTGAACCTGTGTGCTGCAGCTCCTGAAGTCTGCACACCTAGAGCCCGTGCTCTGCAACAAGAGAAGACACCGCAAATGAGAAGCCCATGCACCGCAACGAAGAGTAGCCCCCTCTCACCGCAACTAGAGACAGCCCGCACGCAGCAACGACAACCCAACGCAGCCAAAAATAAATTTTTAATAAATAAATTAATTTTAAAAAAGGAAAGACATGGCGACCTGCAGCTGATCCTGCCTTTATAACCCTTCCATGTGCCCCTGGGTCCCGCCCCCTGCAGCCCAACCTGCCAGGCAAGGTAGGTTTCAGGGAGGCAAGGGATGTGGGATGGACACTCACAGATGACACTGAGGGGCAGGGGCTCACTGAGCCTAGTGATGGCAGGGTTCTTGACCTCGTGCTGGTAAGGTCCTAAATCATTCCGGGTCACCTGGGGGATAGTCAGTCTCTGCTCGTCCAGGGACAGCTCCAGCTGCCCACTGCCCACCACAGGCTCCTTGCCAATGTACCACTGGAAGGTGGCGTCATTGCTTGGGGACTGGCAGCTCAGGGTCACAGAGTCCCACAGCTCCAGGGGCGCCAAGGTGGAGGCTGTGATTGTAGGTGGGGCCAGCTTCTCTGTGAAGGGGGGATGGATAGAGAAGGAGAATTGAACCCCAGCAAAACCACTGTCCATCTCGGTGAACATGGCCACACTGACCTTCCCCCTCTGAGCCTCAGTCTCCTCCAAAGATAGGCGCCAGCCTCATGGGGCTGTTGTGAAGATGACATGAACTAACGTACGTGACACCCTTGGCCTGGGATCTGCAGAGAGTAACTGCCTAGCGTCGTCCTCTAGGTCCCTGCCCTTGGGCTAGGGATGGGGGAGGGGAAGGAGATATTGTACAGATGACCCCAGCAGACTAAGTCGTTTAGACTTACATGTGTAGCCTTTTTGCCAAATCTAGGCAGAGGCAGTGATGCTAGAAAATACCAAATGTTATGCAAAGTATTAGTCAATGTATAATGTTGGTTATTCATTTAATCTTTCACCTAACAAACACTTACTGGGCATCTGTTCTGAGCCACATTCTGTGCTGGGCAGTATTGGGGTCACAGTAGTGATCAAGTCCGTCCTAGCCCTGACCTCCCGGGGCTTCCCAGTTCTGAAGGGTGTAGTAAGCACTTAAAATATGAGCTATTTTTTAAAAAATTATCTAGAGGAAAGATGTCACTGGGAGCAGAGAACAAGGAGATTGAGTGTAATCTGCTGGGTCAGGGAACCACCATTAACTGATCCATCCATCCATCCATCCATCCATCCATCCATCCATCCATCCATCCATCCTTCCATCCATCCATCC
>NW_021703766.1:48161122-48345608 GCF_005190385.1 Monodon monoceros
TCCATCCATCCATCCATCCATCCATCCATCCTTCCATCCATCCATCCATCCATCATCCATCCATCCATCCTTCCATCCATCCATCCATCCATCCATCCATCCATCCATCCATCCATTTGTTACTTCATTTAACTAGGGTTTTCTGTACAGCAGGGATCAAGCCATTCCAGTCTGTGCCCTCATGGGACTCACAGTCCAGTGGGCCCGAGTGGGAAGAGCTAGGATGTGGAATTCCAGGGGATTTCGATAAACCAGAGGGGACACCTGACCCAGTTAGGGGATCAGAAAGGACTTCGGGGAGATGATATTTACATGAAAAGCTCCAGAGTGATGAGGGGGAGGAGATTATACGGGTGAAGGGAAGAAAGGATGACAGCAGAAGGCAGAGCTAAGTCCTACAAGGAAGCAGGTCTGACAGGAGGTTAGAGAGCTAGGGTCTGGGCACAGAGAATGGGGAAAGATGAGACTGAACAGGATGGTGGTGCTGGTGTGGCAGGCAGATGACCTGGGACTTCACCACGGAAGGAACCACATTCCACCAATCACTTCTCTCCTCTAAAAACCAACCTCCGTTGGGAAAAAAACAGAGTGAAATACTTTAAATAGTTTATCTAAATGGCTGGAAGACTAAAGGACCTGAAGAGGAGAAGAAATATATTGGTGATGCCACATACAGTCCTTGAATAGCCAATATAAATTCTGTGAACTATTTCCTGCCACCCTCCAGATCTGTCTAGTGACTCCAAGTGATTTTGAGCTTCCAAGTTCAAGGTCACAGGAGGAATGCCTAACGATGGTCTAAGTTGGTTTTTGAAATGGGCAAGAATGTTCATAGCTGCATTATTCACAATAGCCAAAAGGCGGAAGCAACCCCCCTGTCCATTGATGAATGAATTGACAAACAAAGCGTGTTTTATATGTATAGTTAGCCCTTCATACCCACAGGCTCTGTATCCATGGATACAGAGGGCCAACTGTACTACACCATTTTATGTAAAGGACTTGAACATCCTCAGATTTTGGTATCTGCAGTGGGTCCTGGAACCAATCCCCATGAATACTGAGGAATGACTGTATAATGGAATACGGCCTTAAAGGGAAAGGAAATTCTGTCACATGTTACAACTTGGATGAACCTTGAAGACATCAGTCCCAAAAGGACAAATACTGTATGATTCCATTTATTTGAGGTACCTAAAGTAGCCAAAAATCATAGAAACAGAAAGTAGAAGGGTGGTTTCCAGGCGCTGGAGGAGGGAGAGGTTAGGGAGTTAGTGTTTAATGGGTACAGAGTTTCAACTTGTGCAAGATGAAATGAGTCCTGGAGATGGAGGGATGTTGATGCTGTACTTAATGCCACTGAACTGTACCCTTAAAAATGGTTAAGATGATGACTCTTATGTTATTTGTACTACTATCACAATTTTAAAATAAATAATAAGTGGGTAAAAAGAGTTTGCATCTCTTTATGGGGAAAAGAAGGAATCATCTAAGAGGAGGGCAGGACACTGGTGGGGTTGCTGCTGTTGGGATCACCTGACCCAAGGTCTTTGGATTCCGTCCTTATGAGCTCAGAGTACGGGCTTTCCTGACCCCATCTACACAAACATAGCATTTCTAGGTCCAGGGAAGCAGCTTCTCCTTTTCCTCTATACAAGATTCTGTGCTTTTGTTGTTTTTGTATATAAAAATCAAGGCTAGGACAAAAGAGAGCCATCACTTTCAGCCTACTTTATCTCTTAATCAAGGAGAGGTTTCTATTTTCCATCCCCACTCTGAGAGAGATGGCTAGGTGTCCTCTAATATCCTTCTTCTGTAATAATAATACCCCAATTTTTAGCCAGGCACATGACCACCAGCATAAGGACTACATTTCCCAGCCTCCCTTGCAGCTATGTGTGGCCATGTGACTAAATTCTGGCCAATGAGGTGTGAGCAGAAGTGATGGGTATAATCGTTGACTCAGGTTCTTAAAGGAAGGGCACACACCCTTCCCTTCCTTCTTCCCCTTTCCCATGTTAGAATGGGGACATACCTATGTCCATATCAGCCATCTTGGTCCACGCAGACAACGGCTACCCTCCAAGGGTGGTGGAGGATTTAGAAGGAGCTAGGCCTCTGACAATATAATGCAGTTATATCCACTCCAAAATTATTGTATCTGGACGAGGGGGAGAGAGAGAGAGAGGGAAACGTATTTTTTAAGACCCTTTTGTTTGAACCCTTGTCACAGCAGCCAAATATCCCCAGGAAATACACATATTGTCCTTAAGGCACTGGGGAGCCATGGAAGAGTTTTGAGTGGGGAAGGGACAGGGTCAGATCAGAGGCTGGGAAAAGCCCTCTGATTGTTGGGGAGCGTGTGTTTGCACTGAGCAAACACAGGCAAGTAGACATTCTACGTGGGGTGGCTCACATCCACCACAAACTTCTGTAGGGTGTAGGGGCCCATATCCGTGAGGCTGAGTGCAGTGATGTGCAAAGATCCATCTGGACTACCGTCTCCCGGCCTGTGTAGGCAGGGCCGAGGGTCAGGCCCCCGGGGATCACGCAGAAAGTTAAGATCTGCTGGGCCATCTCCGTGCCCCCTCCCCGAAGCCAGCTGAAGCACAGAAGCCTGTCTTTGGCCAAGACCTGAACAACCAGGGTGACATTGTCCCCTTCCAGCGGTTGAGACGGGACAAGTGTGATGGTCAGTCGGGCAGCCACTGGCATCACACAGAAGCCCAGGAGAGAGGCTGAGGGTGTGGGGAGAGAAAGACATCAGAAACACCAGGAAGGATCCCAGGAACAGCCCCGGCTCTCAGTCCCCGAACCTGTGCTTCTAGCTGTGTGACTGTGACAGACACAGAAACGCGCTGGACAGGACCACTTCCAGGAGGGACTTGCCCCATGAATCAGCAGGTGGCCTCCAGCTGTCCTCTCCTCCAAGGTCACGTCCTTCCCAGGGTGGCCTATATCTGGAGATTGAGCAAGGCTTGGCCATTTCACCCTGATACAGAACAACACTGAGGGGACAAGACTCTCTCCTGAGCTCCCTGCTAAATGAGCTGAAGTTGTGTCAGGGCTGCATCACTGATCAATTTCTCTCTCTCTGCCCAGCCTTGCCTCCCCCTCCTTCCTTCCACAGGTATTGATTTCTAATAAACAGCCCGCACCTGTGTCAGTTAACTAGGGCTGCCGTGACATAGTACCGCAAACTGGGTGGCTTAAAACAACAGAAACGTACTGGCTCACGGTTCTGGAGGCCAGAAGTCCAAAACCAAGTCATGGACAGAGCCGTGCTCACTCAGAAACCTGGAGGATTGTTTCCTGCCTCTTCCAGCTTCTGGCAATCTCTGGCGCTCCTCACCTTGTCGGAGCGTCATTCCAATCCTCTGTCTTCATATGGCTGTGTCTTCTTATAAGGACACCAAGCACGTTGGAGCGAGGGGCCCACTCTCTTCCAGTATGACCTCATCGTTTTTTTTTTTAATTTTTACTGGAGTTTGGTTGCTTTACAATGTTGTGTTAGCCTCCACTGCAGAACAAAATGAATCAGCCATATACATACGGATATCCCGTCCCTTTTGGACTTCCCTCCCATTTAGGTTACCACAGTGCATTAGGTAGAGGTCCCTGTGCTATACAGTATGTCCCCATCAGTTGTCTATTTTATACATAGTATCAATAATATGTATGTGTCAATCAGGGTCTCCCAATTCCTCCCACACCACCCCTTTCCCTTTGGTATCCATACCTTTGTTCTCTACGTCTGTGCAGTATGACCTCATCTTAATTAATTATATCTGCAACAATTTTATTTCCAAATGAAGTCATATTCTGAGGTCCTAGGGGCTAGAACTTCAACATATCTTTTTTGGGGGGTAAGGACACTATTTGACTCATAACACCTCCCCCAACTCCATTTCAGAGTCTGCTTCTGAAAAACACAATCTGTGACAATGACTTCAGACAGGTGGCTTCACTGAGCTTCTGAGCCTCTGTTTTCTTAAAATAGAAGCAACACTGCCTTGAGGGTTCATGAGGATAGACATGTAAAATGCCCAGGACAGAGTCAGAAACACAGCAGTTAAATAAATGGGAGCTTTCAACGGTTATTCAATCAACAGTCATACCACAAACATTTGATGAGCACCTACCATGTGCCAGGACCACAGCTGGGCAATGGGATAAGATAATGAACTGTAAAATCAAAACCCTACCCTCACGGAGCCTGTGGATGGTCTAATGGAAAAATGGACATTAGCCATCCATCCATCCATCCAAATAAATGTAATTTTTTTTTTTTCGGTACGCGGGCCTCTCACTGTTGTGGCCTCTCCCGTTGCGGAGCACAGGTTCCGGACGCGCAGGCTCAGCGGCCATGGCTTACGGGCCCAGCTGCTCCGTGGCATGTGGGATCTTCCCGGACCGGGGCACGAACCCGTGTCCCCTGCATCGGCAGGCGGACTCTCAACCACTGCGCCACCAGGGAAGCCCCAAATAAATGTAAATTTACATACTGCAGTATTAATGAACAGGGGCAGGGTGCAATGGCAACATGAAGGTGTAAAGTTTAGACTGAGATCTGAAGAAGGAGTCATCCAGATTGAGAAAAAAAAAAAAAATTGTGAGATGCGGGAAAGGACATCCAGGCAGAGGGAACAGTATGTGCAAAGACCCAGAGGAGGGAAGGAGCATAGACTGTCTGAGGAAATAAAAGAAGCCTGCATGGCCAGTGAATAGTGAGGAATGCAATTGTGTTTAGAAGATGATTTCCAATGATAAGAATGATGGTGCGGTGGTTTGAATGATGGTCCCCCAAAAGATACGTCCACCCGGAAACGATGGATGTGATCTTATTTGGAAAAGGGTCTTTGCAGATGTAATTAAATTAAAGCTCTCAAGATGAGATCATCCTGGATTATCTGGGTGGGCCCTAAATCCAGTGACAAGTGTCCTTATAAGAGACAAAAGAGGAGAAGACATAGACACACAAAGGAGGAGGCCATGTGAAGATGGAGACAGAGATAAGAGTGATGCAGCCACAGGCCAGGGAACACCTGGAGCCACCAAAAGTTGGAAGAGGCAAGGAAGTCTCCTCCCCTGGAACCTTTAGAGGGAGTGCAGCCCTGCCAATACCTTGATTTCAACTTCTGCCCTCCAGAATTGTGAGAGATAAAATTCTGTTGTTTTAAGCCACCAAGTTTGTAGTAATTTGTTATGACAGCCCTAGGAAACTAACACAGATAGTAACAGAAAAGTGTCAGAGGAACCAGATAACGTAACAGGCTGTGCAGGAGGCAAGGTGGTGATTTCCCTGTCACTGAAGGGGAAAAGGATGGGGACCTCCTCAGGAGGTCTTGTTTTCCAACTGGGATTCCCGCCCCCATCAGAAGCATCTCAAAACTAAAAGCCACTTGGTGTCATGTACTTGAACCTCTGTCCAGGTGTCAAACCCATGAACTGATCTCCCTCCCTCCTACGTTCCATCCTTCCCACCTGGCATCCATCCTACAAATCCCTCCAGGTCCGTCATCCTCAAACACCACTGTCCCCAGGACTTCAATGGAAACTTTTAATGGCATAAAATCACCAAAACTTCTTAAAGCAATAATACCCAATGTGGGCAAAGATGTTCAGAAATGGGCACTCTCATATACACTTTGTGGCAGGCTACATTGACATAGTTATTTTGAAGGGCAATTTTATGTCATGTATCAAGGATTAAAATGTGACCCAACTATTCTACTTGCAGGAATTCAGCCTAAGGAAATAATCTGTGACATGCAGAATAGATTTATACATGCAGCTCTTCATGACGTATCTCTTGTCCCCCTCCCTAGCTTCATCTCTTCATCTTTTGCTGATCACTCACTTGAGCTTCATATACCAGCCAGATTAAACCCACATCATGGGAATGTGTGTGCTTTTTCTTTTTTCTTTCCACTGGGCTTCTTTCTTCCTCTTTTCTTTTTTTTTTTTTTTTTTTTTCTTTTCTTGAGGGCGATGAAGGTTGGATTGGGGAGATACTATCCTCCCCTTGCCTGGTGAACTCGTGCTCATCCTTCAAGGATGAATTTAGACATCACCTCCACCAGTTTCCTGACCTCCTGGGAGCATGTTGGGTGCCTCCTCATGGTCTCCAAGTACCTCCCTTAGTACTTGGAAAGCAACTACAGGGAAGATGCTAGAGCCAGTCTCTGATTCTAGCACCCACTTCACATGGCTGTATGACTCTGGGCGAGTTACCCACATCTCTGGCAGTTTTCTTTCAAACATTTATTAAGGCTGTGCTGTGTACCAGGGATATTCTGTATACTTTACAAGTAGCAAACCACTGACTCTCACAGCAACCTTATGAGGCAGGGATTATTACTGCCCATTTTCCAGGTGAGGAGACCGAGGCCCTGAAAGCTTAAATGGCTTGTTGAAGCTCGCGCATTGTATCTTGCAGAGCTGGGTCTGAATCCATGACGTCAGCAACAATGCTGTGCTGCTTCTGGGCCTCAGTCTCTTCATCTGGAAAATGGGGCTAATAGTAACAGTGCTCCCTCATAGAGGGACTGTGAGGACCAGATGAGCTGCTTATGAATGCACCTGGAGCAGTAGTGTCTGGCCCATCTTCAGCACCTGGTGAGGATCAGAGAGTATTTTCACTTACTGGACTATAATCCTAGCCCCTGTCTTTTATCTTTTCATCATTCTCATTAATCACAGCCTAAAGCCCCCTGCTTACTATTTTCCAGGCACTCAAAACAGTGTTCATTTGGTCTTCACAGCAGCCCTAAGGGGGAGTCCAATTATTACCCATTTCCCAAATAAGGAAATTGAGCGGATCAGAGAGGTTGAGTGACTTACCTCAGGTCACAGAGGTGACAGAGCTAAAGCAAGACATTAACTTGGCTGGTCCCACACAAAGCCACCCTGCCCCACAGCCTCCCTTTTAGACATGATCACTTAACAGAGAGAAACTCCATCCCTGGATCTAGCACGATGAATATATGTCGAGTACATGGGCTATGGGGAGTCAAAAGTGGGACCAGCCAGGCCTTGAAGGCTGGCCAGACCCCTGAGAAATGCCCTCCCCCACTGCAGCCCTCAGTCACTCCTCACCTATGAGCAGGTTCCCCACCCAGGGCTCACCCCGGCCATGGGGAACATCCAGTTGCTGAGCCATGGGTCCTCAAAGTCCCCCAGAGTGCTTCCTCCTGAAGGGACCTTGGTCTGCAGAGAACATCCTGTGAAATCCCCAGGGCCTCTAGAGGCAGCCAGTGGTGGATCCAGCCCAGAACCTCAGCTCTGAGGGGAGATGGCTTGGACTTCCATGCCCCCGACAAGGGCCGTGTGCAAGTGCGAGGCTGGCAGAGCCCTCCTCAGTATACTGCTTTTCAGTGTCCCATTATCTCCTCATCTTTGACCATGTCCCTGGCCCGGAACTCATGCCCTTTGCTCACCCTGGTTACTCTCCTGGTAGGCAAACGTAGGCAGGGCCTGCTGGAAGTTCCCTGTCCTGCTGTAAAATTGGGGAAACAGAGGCCCAGAGAGAGCAAGAGACTTCCCTGGATGGCCCAGGGACTCAAGTCTGGCCCTGGCTGGGTTCCCATGTGTCCGGGCCAGTCTGAGGTCCCATGTGGAAATGGGAAGTGAAAACCTTCTTCGGGAGCCTTAGGTGGGCTCGTCAAAAAGAAAAGGAAATTCATATTTACTGGGAAACCAGCTTTGCCAATGCAACAGCAAAGTCTGTGGTTCAGCTTTCATGTCTCTCCAGAATCTGACTACTTCTTACTAGCTCCAACAGCATCTCCCACCTGGACCACTGCGGCTGCCTACCCACTGGGCTCCCTGCTCCTGCCCTCACCTTCCACTATGTGTTCCCACACGACAGCCAGCTGGAGGGATCCTATGAGCGCCTAAGTCGGTATTGTCCCTTCCCTGGTCAAAAGCTTCCTCCCATCTCATGCTAAAGTCCCTATAGTGGCCCACAAGGCCCCACGAGATGTGGACCCATCACTGTTCTCACATCCTGTTTCTCCCCATCACTCCCCCCACTCCAGCCACTCTGTCTCTCCACTGTTTTGTAGACACACAGAGCACAGTCCTGCCTCAGGGCCTTTGCACTTGTTTTTCTTTCTGCCCCAAACACTCTTCCCTAGATATCCACAGGCTTCCTCCCTCACCTCATTCAGGTTCTTGTTCAGATGTCACCTCTTCAGAGAGACCTTCCCTTGTAACGAAGCAGGACCCTATGGGGCCTTCCCAGGACAGACCCCCACCCCCGTGTCCTCTTGCTTGTAGAAAAGCTTTAGTCTTCCAGGCCTCCCCTGAGTCTCAAAAGGCTGGCTCAAGAGTTAGAAAATGTGAGGATGTAGAAACAAAGAATCGCAGTTGGGCGGGGAAACTGGTAACAATTTGACTCTAAATCAGCCACATAGCAGAGTCACCAAGTTCCCAGTTCCCTGAAAGCTACAGATAAAGGTCTGACACACATTCTTGCGTTGTTGTTACAGGAAGCAGACCACACCAGATGAAAACTGCCGGCTGCAAGCACGCAGTCCCCAGACTGGTTGAAACGAGATAGGTGATGCTCAAAACTGTATCTTGATGCCAAACAATCTGAGAATTGTACACAAGCTGATCATAAACCCTGCCATGCCCTCCCTAACTCGGCCTTTAAAACCAATGTCTCCAGGACTTCCCTGGTGGCACAGTGGTTAAGAATAAGCCTGCCAATGCAGGGGACACGGGTTCGAGCCCTGGTTGGGGAAGATCCCACATGCTGCGGAGCAACTAAGCCTGTGCGCTACAACTACTGAGCCTGCGCTCTAGAGCCCGTGAGCCACAACTACTGAGCACACGTGCCTCAACTACTGAAGCCCACGCGCCTAGAGCTCACGCTCCGCAACAAGAGAAGCCTGCGCACCACAAAGAAGAGTAGCCCCCGCTCGCTACAACTACAGAAAGCCCGCGCGCAGCAACGAAGACCCAATGCAACCAAAAAAAGAAAAAAGAAAAAACGAACCTTTGTCTCCTAACCAGCAACTTGGAGATGGTCTTAGCACATTAGTCCATCATTTTCCCAGGTTGGTAGCCTCCTGAATAAAGCAACTTTTCCTTTTCCACCAACACTTGTCTCTTGAGTATTGGCCTTTCAAGCAGGGAGCTGCTGAACTTGGGTTTGCTACAAGTCTCCCCCCGTTACACCCTGACCACTCTCTGCACGCCCCAGCTCTCTCTGTGTCCCGCCTCTCTGGTTGATTTCACTCTGAAGCACTCATCACTGTCTGACACCGTCTCTCTGCCTTGTGTTTTTTTGTGGATTATCTGCCTCCCCCTAAATCAGCTCCATGAGGCCAGAATTTCTGTCTGTTTTGTCATCCACCCAAAGTTAGGACAGTGCCTGGCATATAATAGGTGCTCAATACATATTTCATGACTGAATGTGTGAGATGCTGCCACCCAGCAGTTTATTTAATTTAATTTAAGTGAGGGTTTTCATTCCCATGTTACACAGACAGGAATGGAGGCTCAAAGAGCCCAGGTCACTTTCCAGTCACACAAAGCTCCGAAGGGGAAGAGCTGGGAGCAGCTTCCACATCTGTCTGATGCCAAAGCCCACATTCTTTTTTTTTTTTTAATTTTATTATAGTTGATTTACAATGTTGTGTTTAATTTCTGCTGTACAGCAAAGTGATTCAGTTATATATATATATATATATATAATATATACACATATATATAAAAGAATATATATTCTTTTTCATACTTTTTCATTATGGTTTATCACAGGATATTCAATATAGTTCCCTGTGCTATACAGGAGGACCTTGTTGTTTATCCATCCTATATATAATAGCTTGCATCTGCTAATCCCAAACTCCCAATCCTTCCCTCCCCCCACCACCCAAAGCCCATATTCTTAACTACCATTCTATACTGCCCCTAGACATGGGGGTGGTACTGCCGAGGCCCAGAGAAAGTGCCAGTGGCTGTCCGCCTTGATATCCCCTTAGTTAACCAGGAAATCTCTCAAAGATAAGAAGCAAAGGATATAAGGAGTCAGAGCAAGCCCTTCTGCAAGGAGATGCCCTGAATATCCCTCCCGATGCCAAAAAGCAGTCTTTCATACCTGGCTGAGGGAAGCTCCGCCCCCTGGTGGCCATTCACGGGCCCTGCCCCATTAGTGTCCCAGGATGTGAATGTTGACAAGGGTAACACTTAGAAAAGGCAAATGCTTAAAATCCCTGATATACAAAAAGCTCCTAAATAGCAATAGGAAAAAGAAACACAGCACAGTTTCTTCAATGGGCAAAACACGCAGCTAGGCAATTCGCAAAGCCTATCATCTTCAAAAGACCGACGCACTTCGGAAAAGAGATGCAGCTTCCCTAGTGAAAGAAACGCAATTTAAAACAATATTGAGGGCTTCCCTGGTGGCTCAGTGGTTGAGAGTCCGCCTGCCGATGCAGGGGACACGGGTTCGTGCCCCGGTCCGGGAGGATCCCACATGCCGCGGAGCGGCTGGGCCCGTGAGCCATGGCCGCTGAACCTGCGCATCCGGAGCCTGTGCTCCGCAACGGGAGAGGCCACAACAGTGAGAGGCCCGCGTACCACAAAAAAAAAAAGAAAACAATATTGAGGAATGAATGTTCACACAAAGATGGGCAATAAAATATGAACTATTAATTATATCCAGGACTGGGAAAAGAGACTCTTCCCAACACTGTTAGAGAAAGTAAATTGATCAAATCTTTGGGATGTCAGGATTTATTAAAATGTATAATACGTGTACCCTTTTCATCCAGAAATTCCACTTCTGAGAGTCTATCCTCAGAAATAGTCACACATGTGGACAAAGGTATAAGTACCAGAATGTTCACTGAGGCTTTGTTCTTAATTGCAAAGGATTAGAAACAAACTGAATGTTGACTGATAACAGAGTGATTAAATAAATGCTAGTAAATTTCTACTATGAGATATTAGAAAGTCATTACAAATAATGAGGTAAGTCTACTGATATGGAAAGATCCCCCAAAACATACTATTAATTGGAAAGAAAACTACAAATAACAAAAAAAAAAAACAACTACCACGGGATTATGTAAGCATTTTTTGAGAGCTCTAGAAAGATCTACACCAAACTAATAAGAGATATGGTGTATATCTGTTGGAATTTTTAGCTGTCTGGTACCCCTTCCTGTGTTTGGAAAAATGCCAACCATGTGGGTCTTGGGAAGAGGCTGAGCGCATCCTTCCCAACTGAAGCCTCAAAGTCCCTGGTTGGGGAACTGAGATCCCACAAACCGTGAGGTGCAGCCAAAAGAAAAAGAATTTTTTTAAAGCAGGACAATTAATTCTTCACATGGGGAGCAGAGGCACAGGTAGCAGACCGGTTCCAGCCCCGGGACATAAGCTGTGGATGCCCTTGCTGAGGGTTCCCTGGGGCTGTGCTCTTGAAGGCCGACCCCCTTTATTACTGCGGCAGGCAGAGTTCTCAGTTGCAGACAACAGGGTCCACTCCAGTGAGTCCAAGCAGGGCTGGATTTATTCTGAGCTTTGAGCAGCTTCTTGACAACTGGAAAGTTTGGAGGAACTGGCTCCAAGGTGGGCTTCCAGTTGAAGATCATAGGGGGCCCCAGAACCGGGTTGGCTTTGTCACAAAATAATAGTGGGGTCCAGTTTGGGGGAGATGAGCCTGGTGGAGGGATGGTTTTGATCACCCCAAAAGTGAGTATGAAAGGCAGGAGGGTGCCCAGACCCCCATCTTGTGGGCTCAGGGTAGGAACGAGGGAGGGAACCACTGGGAGACATGATTACACTCGACTGAGCCAAGAGGGCTCAGAAGCCGCGTCGAGGGTCTACATTTTTTTTTATTTTTTTTGCGGTACGTGGGCCTCTCATTGTTGTGGCCTCTCCCGTCGCGGAGCACAGGCTCCGGACGCGCAGGCTCAGCGGCCATGGCTCGCGGGCCCAGCTGCTCCGCCGTATGTGGGATCTTCCCGGACCGGGGCACGAACACGTGTCCCCTGCATCGGCAGGCGGACTCTCAACCACTGCGCCACCAGGGAAGCCCCGAGGGTCTACATTTAATAAGCACAGTCCCAGAGCTTACTCTTTTCCCCTTACTCTATACCAATTTTTTTTTACATTGTGCATGGTTTCTCTAACTTATATAGCCAGGCCCCTGTGTAGGGACATTTGAGTGGTTCCCAAGCTCATACCTGTGCAAGAGTATCTGTGGAATAAATGCCCAGAAACTGAGTCAACTGGTGAATGTATTGTAGTTACAGTTAAAACTTAGAGGGCAAGGTGACCCCAGCAAACTGGAGGACTCGGGGATGGCCAGGCAGGTGTGTCCTAAACACCTCAGACTTTGTTATGCGCTGGTCTCGCCTATCGACAAACAAACGATGCTGTGGCCGGACCGGCCCTTGTGCTTTTTATTATGCTTGCAAGACACCCTTCATCAATATCCTTCAGGAAACTTTGGGGGAAAAGTTTTATTACAGGTCCTGGAAATTACACAGCACACGTGGGGTCACACAGCGAGGTCACGGGTAGAGAAAGAGAGAGAGAGAGAGGGAACCAGCACAGGCCTGGGGTTCTGCTTTCATTGGGGTCAAGGGTGGAGGTCTAAGGTTTTATGGGTTCACTCTTTATTGGTGAATTTAGAGCACAAAAGTGGGAATTTAAAGCGTGGGAAGAGAAAAAACAAGTGGACCGAATGGTCAGCTATGGAAACCAACCAAGATCTCTAAAACAAAGGAGCCTGGGGCAGGAGGTGGGGTGAGAGTGGTGGGGTGTGGAAGTAGTCTGGGCGCTTTATCTATTGGGTTGGCCAAAACATTCCGGCCAACCCAATAGTTATGTGGCTGGTAACGTTTTTAGTCCAGATAGCCAACTTTGAAGTGGATGCTTCAGCAATCAAAGCTTAAATCAGGCACTTGCATTACAAAAAAGAGAGAACCCCACTGTCAGGCCTTAAGCTACAGACTCTCGCCCCTCCCTGTCTCCAGCACCCACAGCCTTGGCAGTCACCTCTCTCCACAACTTTGCATCCACCGGAACTAACTCTGACCTTCATCCCATTTTCTGGTAGTCACCACAAGGGGTTCCAGAAGCCTAGATCGCCCTTCATCTTCTACACTTTAATCCCCTTATGACTCAGCAAGTTCTACTTTCCATCCCTGACTTTCCCACCTCTCACCACAACTCCTGAAACCTTTCCACTGAGCTCCCAGAAAGTCAGGTTCTGTACCAACCAGATCACAGAAGGCAACCTCTTCTGCCTTCTCTTTGCTCCAAGGGAAACCTGCTCTCCCCCGGGGAACATCTCTTCCCCGTAGCCTTCTCTAGGGGTGGTTATTTTCTTCTCTCCCACAGCCCTTCGCCAACGAGATTAGAGGCAGGTGGGTGGCCCTTTTTCTCTTCACTGCTGCTTCCAGACCACAGAAGTCCTCACGGAAGGTTCTCTGACCTGACATCTCAGCTCACTTATTCATCTTTAGCTGCCTGCATTCTATGACACCTACGTATTGAGCTTTTCATTTCAGCTGTTTTACTTTTCACAACGAATGCCTCTGGTTGCGTCGTCTTTACAATGTGCTCCTCTGGCCTCTCACTTCCAATACTCTTTCATCTACCAGAGGATATCAAGTTTATTTTCACTTCTTGTTCTGTCTGCTCCAGTTATTCTGCTGTCCGGAATAGTGATTCATCTTCTCTTTATTGTATGCCGTTAGCTCTCTTCAGTGTTAGTTTTCCTAAAATACGCGTGGAACTGAGGTTCGTCTGTCTGAACTGACATCAGAATCATGTGTGATCAGCACCTGGCCAGATCCACTTAGGAGGGAAGGAATAAAGGAAGCGAGAGAGGAGAGGAACGGACTGGGAGTTTGGGGTTATCAGATGCAAACTATTGTATATAGAATGGATAAACAACAAGGTCCTACTGTACAGCACAGGGAACTCTATTTAATACCCTGTGACAAACCATAATGGAAAAGAACATGAAAAAGAATATATATATGTGTGTGTGTGTATAACTGAATCACTTTGCTCTACAGCAGAAATTAATACAACATTGTAAATCGACTACACTTCAATAAAATAAATTTTAAAAAAAGGAAGTGAGAGGTGTCAACAGCCTGGCTTCCAGAAGCAAAGGGCTCTGAACATATTGATTTAGGAAGCAAATTGGAAATGCTTCCAAGTATGGGCTCTGGGTTCGAATTCTGACTCACTGCTTTCCAGCTGAGTGATCTTGGGCAAGTTACTAGACCTCTCTGAGCCACCATTTCCTCATCTGATAAATAGAGTTTACTATATACTTTTTCTTTTTTTCTTTTTTTTGGCTGCGTCAGGTCTTTCTCTAGCTGCGGCGAGCAGTGGGCTGCTCTTCGTTGCAGTGCGCGGGTTTCTCATTGCGGTGGCTTCTCTTTGTTGTGGAGCATGGGCTCCAGGCGTGCAGGCTTCAGTAGTTGTGGCCCGCAGGCTCTAGAGCGCAGGCTCAGTAGCTGTGGCGCACGGGCTTAGTTGCTCCACGGCATGTGGGATCTTCCCGGACCAGGGCTCGAACCAGTGTCCCCTGCATTGGCAGGTGGATTCTTAACCACTGCGCCACCGGGGAAGTCCCAATATACGTTTATCATGAGGTTGTTAAGATATTAAAATGGCTGCTAATTCTTTGTCACTCCTCTCACGAAAAGGTGGGGACCACAACCCCTCCCCTGGAATCTGGGCCAGCTTGGGACTCTTTCAACCAATAGTGTAAGATAGAAGTGATGCTGCATGACTTTCCTGGTGAGGTCATAAAAGGCCATGGAGCTTCCATCTAGTTCTCTTGGTATATTAGCTTCCTGTGGCTGCTATAACAAACTCCACAAGCATAGCGGCTTAAGAAAACATCAATGTATTATTTCACCGTTCAGGAAGTCAGACATTTACGATGGCTTGGCAGTGCTGCATTCCTTTGGGTGCTAGGGTGGAATCCATTTCCTTCCCTTTCCCCTATTCTAGAGGCCACCTGCACTCCTTGGATTAGCTCATGGCTCCTTCCCCGCATCACTCCGACCTCTGCTTCCACCATCACGCCTCCTTCTCTGACTCAGACCCTCTGCTTCCCTCTTATGAGGACTCTTGTGACTACACTGGGTCCATCTACCTAAGCCAGGATGATCTCTCCATCTCAAGATCATTAGCCTAATTACATCTGCAAAGTCCCTTTTGCCATGGGAAGTTCAAGAGACTAAGACGTGGACATCTTTAGGGGACCATTACTCAGCTGACCACAGTTGGATAGATGTCTCCTCCCTGTGCCTCAGTTTACTCATCCTTAAAATGGGGGTAACAACAGTACCCACCTCTGAGGTTGCGGTGAAGATTAAATGAAATCATAAGTGATTGGAACCAGACCTGGCACCAAAAAGGGCTCAAAAGTATTAGCTATTCTCTTAGTTTAGAATCTCCCAGAACATGACCCTGAAACTTCCTAGTTAGTCTGGGAAGTGCAGTGAACAGTGGTGGGAGGTGATGCAGGGAAGGGAAATTAAATAATAAAGGGTGGCCACTAAGCCAGCTGCCACTTCAGGTAACCAGAGATCAAGCCAACAGGGAGAGTCTGGGAAGTGGGACAGAGTGCACACCTGAGGGGCGAGGGCGCTGTTTTTGCTCCAGTTTCCCTCAGTTGTCACCTGAGGGCTGCTCCCCCAGGGTGTTAATTTCCTGGCACTCCCAGTCTGGCCCATGCTGGCAGAGTGGCCTTCTGTGGTTCCAGAAAATAGCTCACAGGTACCAAGATGCACACTGGAAGTCCACTAGAGTGCCACGAAACATATGAGGGATATGGGCAAGGCTCTGAGAGCATCTGCTGTTTTTTTTTAATATTGCATTTTTAATAATATACCACATTTTGAGATAGTTTTTATGATCATAAGTATGTAAAGGAAAAACTTGAAATTATATTCAAACTATACCTTGTTAAATACACTATGATCTTCAAAATTCCCTATATCAAAGTTTGTAGTTCACATTTTTATTCAAAGGATGGCAGCATATTTAAAATTATGTAAAAATATGATTCCATGAGTCTCAGAGTAAAACATTACAGCATATACAGGTGTATAAGATTGTGGGTGATTAGATCACATTTCACTCTAAGAATTAGCTGAACCGTTAGAGAAAGCTTCGCATCAAAGATACATATAAATCAACTTTAAATCCTCTTTAAAAATAGTATTTTAAAAGAATACCTCACATTTGCAATGTCATTTTCCTTATGAGCTAAGCCTTCCCTTGCTTTTTAAATTCTTTTTTTTTTTTTTTTTTTTTTTTGCTGTACGCGGGCCTCTCACTGCTGTGGCCTCTCCCATTGTGGAGCACAGGCTCCGGATGCACAGGCTCAGCAGCCATGGCTCACGGGCCCAGCCGCTCCGCGGCATGTGGGATCTTCCCAGACCGGGGCACGAACCCGTGTCCCCTGCATCGGCAGGCAGACTCTCAACCGCTGCGCCACCAGAGAAGCCCTTAAATTCATAACATTAGCCTGTGTTATTTGAGTGTTCAATTTACACTACTGAAAGCTATATGGAGATATATTAGATATATCTTGCATCTTAAATTTTACATTTAATTAAGTGATAAACACATGTTAAACCCCCATCGTTTTTAATATTATAGCCAGCTAAATTGGATAAGAATTCATGCAAGCTGTGTGAATGATCCTGAAACCGAGTCCCCCTAAAACCGAGTCCCTCTGTCCAGTTTATAATTAACCTGTCTATCCACAACTTTATTCCCTTTCTTGTCCTGAAACTTCTCCCCATCAAGATTGAGGAGTATCAAAGAAAGGGGGGTTTTCACCAAGCAGGACCCCATGGGGCCTTCCTGGGACAGACATCCCCCCAGAAGTCCTCCGCCTGCCTCTTGTTTATAGAAAAGCTTTAGCCTCCTAGGCCTTCCCCAACTTTCAAGTCAGAGAAGTGAGAAAAATGCAGAAACAAAGGAAAACAAACAAGACAAAACAACAATAGTTTAGCCGTTAAACAAAGTCAAGGACCGTTAGTTCCTCCTCAAGGACTATAGATAATATCCTGAGCCATATCTTTGAAGAAGCTAACTGTATGCTGACCACAAGCACAGAGATTCCAAACTAGTTGGAACCAGAACGTTGATGATGCTGACTCCCAATCACCTCACCACCAACCAGGCAGAAGAACGTCCACAAGCTGATCACGCACCCCGCAACACTCTCCCTCACCCTGTCTTTACAACCTTTCCCTGAAAGCCACTGGAGAGTTTGGGTCTTTTGAGCATTAGATGCCCATACTCCTTGCTTGGTGCCCTGCAATAAACACTGCACTTCCCTTCACCACAACCCAGTGTCAGGAGATCGGCTTTACGGCAAGCCGGCGAGCAGACCCAAGTTTGGTTGAGTGACAACCCTGAGGCTGTGGAAGAGAAGTGCTAAAGGCATAGCCCTCTAGCTCTTAGTGCCTGCCGAGGCTGCCTGAGCCTTCTGCTTGAGGTTTTGTGTCGTGGGTCACCCCCACCTCATCCCCTTGGCATGAGACATGAACTAGGTATCAATGGGCAGTGGACAAAGGAGGCCACACAAGAGGGAGGCAAACCACTCCCAAGAGGCTCAGCAGGAAACTGCCCCACTAGATGGACACCATATTCAATGCAGCAAACCACCCCCAAGAAGGGCACTCAAAGCAAATCAGGGTTTGGGGCCCCTGAGGAGGCCCATGCACTGCCAACACACTGCTGGCCTCAAAGGGCAGGAAATCCCAACGTGAAATCATTCAAGTGTGAAGAGGTTTTTTTATCAAGAGGTCAAAGGCTGCCTCCAAATCAAAGACAGGATGGGGCTGGGTCTCATGCGCCTGAGCATCCAGGGCCCCCCACACCCTCAGAGCAGCTTCTCTCCATTTCCCTGAACTCAGACGGACCAGGTTCAAATCCCACTTCATGCCCCACAAGCTGTGTGATCTCCAGTTGCGTGAGCCCTCTGACCCTCAGTATCCTCATCTTGTTCTCATGCACAAGAGGGAAAATATTAACTTTCCTTCCTGTGGGAATACTGCCTGGCCCACAGCGTGGCTTTGGGTTTGTTATCATATATGTGTATATATTATGTGTGACTATAACATATAATTATATATGTTACATATAATGTGCATTATTATTCTTAATATTAATTATCCTCTTGGGGACTTCCCTGGTGGCTCAGTGGTTAAGAATCCACCTGCCAATGCAGGGGACATGGGTTTGAGCCTTGGTCCGGGAAGATCCCACATGCCGCGGAGCAACTACGCCCGTGAGCCACAACTACTGAGCCTGCACTCTAGAGCCCACAAGCCACAACTACTGAGCCTGCGAGCCACAACTACTGAGGCCTGTGCACCTAGAGCCCATGCTCCGCAACAAGAGAAGCCACCGCAACGAGAAGCCCACGCACCACAACGATGAGTAGCCCCCGCTTGCCGCAACTAGAGAAAGCCTACGCGCAGCAACAAAGACCCAACGCAGCCAACAAAAAATAAAGAATTAAAAAAAAAAAATTCCTCTCACTGACAAGCTCTCTCCACCAAGGGAAGAAAATGGCTGCAGCGGACCCCAACTTTGTCTCTGAAAGTCAGCCACCAGGGGGCGCACGACTCCCTGGTTTTAAGTCCCAGACACCACTTCTCCCTGAAGCCTGCTGGTGCCAGTCTTGGACATTCTGAGGCCTATTCTCCAGACAGTTCATGGAAATGGAATCAGATGTCATGTGGTCTTTCGCGTCCAACCTCTTTCGCTCAGCATCACGCATGTGAGACGCATCCAAGTTGTGTGGATCAAGAGCTCATTCCGTTTTATGTAAATTGGTGCAGCCACTATGGAAAACAGTACGGAAGTTCCTCAAAACACTAAAATTACAGTTGCCATATGATCCAGCAATCCCACTCCTGGGCATATAACCAGACAAAACTCTAATTCGAAAAGATACATACACCCATATGTTCATAGCAGCACTATTCACAATAGCCAAGATGTGGAAGCAAACTAAATGTCCATTGACAGATGAATGGATAAAGAAGATGTGGTACATATATACAATGGAATATTACTCAGCCATAAAAAAAAATGAAATAATGCCATTTGCAGCAACATGGCTGGATCTAGGGATTATCATACTAAGTGAAGTCAGCCAGACAAAGATAAATGTCATATGATATCACTTATACGTGGAATGTAAAATATGACACAAATGAACTTATTTATGAAACAGAAACAGACTCACAGACATAGAGAACAGACTTGTGGTTGCCAAGGGCGGGGGGGTGCGGGAGGGAAGAATTCGGAGTTTGGGGTTAGCAGATGCAAACTATTATATATAGAATGGATAAACAACAAGGTCCTACTGTATAGCACAGGGAACTATATTCAGTAGCCTATAATAAACCATAATGGAAAAGAATATGAAAAAGAATATATATATATAACTGAATCACTTTGCTCTATAGCAGAAATTAACACAACATTGTAAATCAACTATACTTCAATAAAATAAATTTTTTTAAAAACAGAGCTCATTCTGTTTTATTGCCAAGTGGTCTTCCACTGTATGGATGGTCCGCAATTTGTTTCCCTGTTTTTCTGGTGATGGACATTTGGATTATTTCCAGCTGGGGCTGTTATGAATAATGCATGAACATACAGATAGTGTTCTGGACACATATGCCCAAGTCTTCATGTGGAGGCTCTACCTCAGCTTTGAACTGCATTTATGCTATTTGGGGAATGGCCCCCTCAGTGATGGAAGTTGGTGGGGCCACTGGAGCCTAGACATTTCTGCCCAGTGCAGGACCTCTCCAAGGGGCCGTCATGGCTCCAGAGCTCCTCCCTGGGTGGCTGGTACTGTCAGGTCGGCACACGGTCTGTGTCCCCCTCTCCTCTCCTGTCACAGGTGTGCCTTTCTAGCAAACCTCTTGTACCACTAACGCAGTCTTGGTGTCTGCTTGCCAGAGAACCCAGCCTGAGACACACTTGTAAAGTGCTCGGAAGGGTACCTGGCACACTGCTTATCATTGTGATTATCGTGCAGAGGAAGTCACACGGATTCCGGTGCTGGATGCCAGGGTTCAGCTCCAACCCACAAAAGCCACCGCTGAGGGGAGAACAGCAGTGCCAGTGTCTGCCCCACCTGGGCCCTCCCATGGAGAGCTTTCCAGGAGCCTCCATGGCTCAGCCCAAAAGAGGGAGAGGGTGAGGAAGGAGGGGGTCAGGATCCCAAGCAGAGAAAATAGAGGAGAATTTCCCACGCTCTTTGTTCTGCCCTCAGCTTCCCAGCCTGAAGCCGCCTTCACTGGAGGAAGCAAGAATCTCTGTAACATTCTGAGTTTTCATGATGAAATGGTGCTGCATATTTTTATTACTGAACTGAAACAGCTCTTGGGACAAAAAGTGGCTTCAGGATCTCTTATAACTGAAGAGGATCTGAAACATATGCATCCTTCCTGATGCAGTTGTGTCCAAAGGGCATGGGAGAATTGGCCCACATAGCAATCTACACGGACAGGGAAGGAAAAAAACAGATATGAGGTCGGCTTGTGCCCCCGGAATCCTGATACCTCCACTTGGGAGACGTGGTGGTTCCACCATGGTGATTCCCTGCCCCTCCCTGAAGACTCTGGGACAAAAACCATTAGGTGGGGCACCCAGTAGGCAGGGGTTGAGGGGGAGTTGTCTGGTCCAGAGCAGGGAGTCAGAGCCTGCCCAGGGTGAAGCGGATGTCTACACATGGGGGCAGGGAGCAGGCATGGGAGAAGGTTACACATAACACTATGAGGGCCCATCAAGTAAGCAAATGAATTCACGATAACAGGAGCTGGTCATTTCAGTGTCAGAGGGGGGAAGCCCAAAAACAGGAAGGGAGAAAGCTAGCATGGCACTGTGGCAGTGGGTTGGAATTGAAGGCATCAGTGTGTACCTGAGGTTTTCCCCAGATAGTCAGAGATACAGGCAGACATAAATGTGTGTGTGCACTAAATGGCACCGAGCACGCAGATTTTGGCTTCTAAGTACCATTAACCACTAACAGGAAGCAGGGCTCTTTGAAGATAGGGCTCATTCTGAGGACAGGGCAGCAAAAGTTCAAGGTGAGCCTGGCACATCTTGTTGTGTCAGAAAGTAAAAACATGCACAAGGAAGGATGGGGCCATGTTGACAGGATACAGAAGCCACCTGACATCTGATGGCCAAAAAAGGGATAATTGGGGCATCAAAATAAATAATGATAACGTGTTTGTTTTCTATGGTTGAGGTAACCAAGCACCACAGGGTGGCTCAAACAACAGAAATTGATTGTCTCACAGTCCTGGAGTCCGAGATCAAGGTGTCGGCAGGGTTGGTTCCTTCTGAGGTCTGTGAGGGAGCGTCGTCTGTCCCCCTGCCTCTCTCTCAGCTTCTGGTGGTCTGCAAGCAAACTTCGCTTTCCTTGGCTTGTAGAAGCATCACCCCGATCTCCACTTTCATTTTCACATGGCAGTCTCCCCATGAATCTGTGACTAAATCTCCCCTTTTAATAAGGACACCAATCATTTTGGAGTAGGGACCCACCCTACTTCAGTATGACCTCATCTTAAATAATTACATCTGTGATGACCCTATTTCCAAATAAGGTCACATTCTGAGGCCCTAGGGAGTTAGGACTTCAATACATTTTGAATTTTGAGGGGGACACAACTCAACCCACGATACACAATAACATTATAATGCAATGAATAGGAAGCCACATGTCCATACTGACATATAAATACTGATTTATATAAATTAATTCATTCACAAAGTAAATGTATGATAAGGAACATGATATTTACATAGTCTCAAAGTACCTCCCCACTAGTTAGTTATTCATTACAAAGGGGGAAAGAAGAACGTTTAAAGAGGCCCCATCTCCAAATACAGTCACATGGGGGGTAAGGACTTCAACCTATGAATTTCAGGGGCAGGGGACAAGATTTGGTCCATAACAACTGCCCTGCCCCGAGGAGGGGAACTCTGAGGGGATGTTGTACAGTGATTCTCAGAAGTCCCCAGCAGTACCCTGCTCATCAATACCCCCAGGGTTTCCTCCTTCTCCTCCCACTTCCCCACCCGTTATGGGTGCTTCCTGGGGTCGTGCAACCAACCGAACCACACATCCTTGAATCCTGGTCACTGGAGCTGCTTCTGGGGACCCTGAACTCACCCGGTGCCCCTACCTCCAGCCTTGGACCACATGCCCAGCCTGGCGGTAGGGGAGGGGGGCGGCCAGATACCAGCGTCCCTTGGGGCAGGGGCGAGCACATCTCATGCAACTTCAGAATCCCAGTCTGGACACCAGACTTTTGCTGGCTGACAAGAGTCTCTTTCCCAGGGAATCTGGGACCGGGACCAAGACCAAGAGATTCTGGCTCAGCCTCTTAAAGGACGTGAAAACAGGAGCGGGAGGCAGCCTCCTTTCTCCATGCTGGGCACTGAGAGGCAGGGGAAGCAGAGTTGCAGGAGAGGAGAAGAAAGATGGACAGAGACACATAGAGGTGAGGTAGTGTGGGGCTTGGATGAGGCTGTGAGGCTGTCCACTTCTGCTTCCTTTCTCTTCTGAGACCTGGCTGAGCCCTCTCACAACCTATGCTGTGTCCTAGGATATGCTCCTTCCTGTTTTAAGGTGTCCTGGGTTAGTGCCCCAGTTACTACTGCTGCAAAACAAAGTACCCCAACATCAAGCAACTTGAAACAACCACGTTATTCTCTCTCCCAACTTCTACGGGTCAGGAATGCAGGAAGGGCTCCGTGGAGTGGTCCTAGCTTGGGACCCCTCAGGCAGGTGCAATCAGCCATGCCACTCCTACAAGCAGTGAGACAATTCCTTCTTATTTAAGCCACTACATTTGGGGATAATTTGTTTACACAGCAATTGATAATGAATACACCTAGAAAGTGGCAGAGCTGAGGCTTGGATTGAGATCCGAGTCTAAGATTGGTGTTTTCCGCCTTAGAAAATATTGAAGCTCCAAGCCCGGGCAGGGCTGGGAAGACTTTTAGGGGGATTGCAGGTGGTGACGATTGGGGAAGGGGGCATATGTAATGATCTCCTGAAAGGGAAGGCTGGAAATTTTTGTGAATGAACCCTGAAACAAGACAGACACACACAAGGGTATAGAAGGTGGTCTGACTCCTGCCTGTTTCTTTGGGAAAGTTTTTTGGTTTGAGTTTTAGTGTAGTATGTGTTTGTTTCTTTGTGATTCTACCCAACTTTTACTGAGGAAAAATGTCAAGCCTACTCACAGGTGAGAGCAGTACAATGAACATCTATATCTCTTTACGTAGATCTCACAAATCGTTAACGTTTTGCCACATCCGTTTTAACACACTCCAAACTTCTTCTCGTGCGTTTAGAGGACAAATATGCAGGGCCTAAAGAGACAGCTCAAATTCTCACAAAGCTGACACCCACGTAAGCATGAGCTAGAGCCTGCCAGGGACAGAGGCTGCCCTTGCGTCTCACTCCAACTCACCAGCTCCACCCTCCTCCCCAAAGGCACACCACATCATTGGGGCAGGTTTGAAAGGAGATTGTTCATCTTCCGGGGAGGGTTAAAGTTTCCTAGGAAAATCAGCAGAAAGCTCTCCAGGCCTCTCTCCGAGCTGAAAATGCAGATAGGCACAACAGTTGCCACTCAATTTGAAGAGATTTCCCAGCCCTGAAGTTCACCCCGGGCATGAACCTCCTCCGGGAAAGGGCGGAAGCAGGTACCTACAGCTGGCTCCAGGGGGCGCCTGGGAGACTCTGGGCTCAGGCAGCTCTGCAAGGCCCAGCAAGAGTTCCCGGCCTTCCTCTTCCTCCCACAGGAATCTAGCTGCTCCCCCAGCTTCCCTCTGCAAGCGACCAGAGGACGCACTTCTGCACGGATGCTGGCTTTGTCAATGCGGGGCATCGGGGAGCAGATGTGAACAAGCAGATCCTGGGCCGGAGGGAAAATCGGAGCTCACCCAGATGGAGTCTGGGCTGACCGATGGGTTTGTGAGCACAGGTGGGACGTTTTAAAATGTAGATGTTATTTTTATTCAGCCATGGTGAGGTCAAGAGGTCGGGAGACGACTGCCACTAGAAAGATAGTTTATGACTCACAGGTCCAAAGATGCGGGGGATGATCCAAGCATGAAGGGTCCCATGAGAGAACAGTGAGGTTGGACTCAGGCCTGGGTGGGGAGGGGGGTAAGTGGGCGAGAGCCTTTATTGTGGTTTTTACAGGAAGGAACGGTGGCGGGGGGCGCGGGGGAGCAGGGTTAAGCACGTTTAAAATTGGCTAGTTTGAATCATTTCAGTGGGCTCTGGGGCGTAAGGGGCTGTCCCTAGTCGACTGATGCCTGGCCCTCAGGTAATTAGAACAGGGAGATAGTGGCCCAAAACTGGAAAGTCCCAGAAAAAGAAAGTAGCTGGGGTAGTGAGCTCCGGCTCGGTTATTTTTCATGTGAAAGGCCCGCTGGCAGGCAAGTCATTTGCTATCTCTAGGAATCAGCCAACCCTGTAGCCGTCCAGGGTCAGCAAGGCCTCAGGTGTATCATAATACAGAAAACTTTTAAATGCAGTTAAAACAATCCACGAGCCAAGAAATCTGCTACGCACTTTCTCCGCGTTAGCTCTTTCAGCCCTCACAGCAAAATATAAGGCGTGATCAAATTTATCTGAGGGACTTCCCTGTTGTTCTGGTGGTAAACCATCAGCCTTCCAATGCAGAGGACGAGGCTTCCATCCCAGGTCGGGAAACTAAGACCCCCCCCATGCCTCGGGGCAAGGAAGCCCGCATGCCACAACTACTGAGCTCACACGCCTCAGCTAGAGCCCACGTGCCACAACTAGAGAAAACCCGCACGCCACAACTAGAGAAGCCCACGCGCCACACCTAGAGAAGCCCACGCACCACAACGAAGACCCCGCGCACCGCAACCAAGACCCGACGCAGCCAAAATTAAAATAAAATAAATAAATAAATCCTTTTTTTAAAAAAATTCATCTTATAAAGACACTGGGAACATTTCCTGCAGTTTGACAACTCAGAATTAGTCATGCTGCAGCAAAGGAGTTCGAATCCCCATGGGCTGTCTCCCCAAACAGGAGACCCAGTGTTACATGAGATGTGGGGAAGGGGTAGTGTGTAGGTGAAATTTAAATGACACGGGGCTTTTTTGGTTTGTTTTGCCTCACCCCAGTCTTGTGGGATCTTAGTTCCTCGACCAGAGATTGAACGCACGCCCTCAGCAGTGAAAGCACAGAGTCCTAACCACTGGACCACCAGGGAATTCCTGACAGGGTCTTGACTGACACAGAGAAAAGCAGGCCTGTGAGCAAGAGGGTTAATAAGACCCGGGCTGTGAAGAGAACTCAGGGCCCCGTTGCCTTGGAAGCTACTAAATTAGGCTAAATATGTAATACTGAGTCTGGAAATCCCTTATCTGAAGCTCTGAACCTGGGTTGGGAAAGGAAGCTGTGTCTCCAGATCAGAGCTATTTAGATCCTCCAGGCAAGCGTGGTGGGATGTCCCATTCTCATTAATTTGATTTCAAATACTCAAGTCTCTGACAACTGATTTTAGAGAATGATGTGTCTCCGCCTTTTGTCCTTGGAAGTTAATTAACAAAAGCAATTTTACAGATTCACAGACAAGTCCTATTCAACACCCATTTCACAGATGAGGAAACTGAGGCTCAGCAGTATCAGTCACTTGCTCTGAGTCATGATTGAATCAGCAGCAAACCACACCTATGTGGCTCCAGAGCCTCGGGTCTAATACTTCCTAGACTGTAGTGGGGGCACTCAGAATCCCCTCCCTCCCCCACCCCAAGGCTTCTAATCCATGCAAGTGGAAGGTGCTAGGCATAAATTTCTTAAATGAGTCTTGAGCGTGTGTCAAAGTTGAGTTCTCGCCAACGGGGCCAGCCAGCAGATAGCGTGAGCCTGGTGGCCAGCGGGGCAGCCCAGCACAGTCTTATTTATTTCCCGAGGATGTCAAAGCGCCACGTTCTCGGCAGTGGTAGTGTTAGACTTGGGAGGACATCTTGAGGCAGGAGACATTCATCAGAAATAATAAGCAACTTCTGAGAAACAAACCAATCAACCTGAGGCAATGGAGTTGATTCCAGCAGGGTCAGGTGGGGGGTCTGTCAGGCAAAGGGGCTCCGCTAGCAGTGATCTCTACATTTCTCTAGTGGGCAGAGATACGGAACACACGGTGGGCTTCGGTCTCAGTTTGGGGACAAAATGTTTTCTTTCTCAGAAGCGAGTGAGGGTGGGATGGTGTTTTGTTTGGGGCAAATTGTGCTTCGAGCCTGAGATGGTCTTTACCAATATTTTATCTAACACAGGCTCACTGTGGGAATTATAATAATTTCACAAGGCAGTAGCATATAGGATAACGTCTCTTAAGAAGCCAATAAAGAAAGAACCTTCCCCAAATCAATGATAGATGATTTGTTTCAGGCAAGGGGAGATGAAAGAAATAAAGTCCAAATTTAGTTGAGCTGTACCTTTATACAAGTTGGTTCTCGGGAGAGGCAACTTAACCACGAGCTGAGGTCCAGCTACCCACCAGTGAAAACGGAAGTCCCTCACTGCTAGAGCACGTTGCTAGGGAACAAAGGAGGCGTTGGCAGGCAGGACCATCTTCCTCCAGGCTGCTGATGGCTTTTTGCCCCTGTGGAGAAAAGAGTTGCCTTTACCATGGCAGGAGCTAATGCCCCAAGGTCTTCAGAGAGCTATTTCTTTCTTTCTTTTTTAAAAATTTTTATTGGAATATAGTTGATTTACAATGTTGTGTTAGTTTCAGGTGTACAGCAAAGTGAATCAGTTATACATATACATATAACCACACTTTTTTCTTTTTCTTGATTCTTTGCCCATATAGGCCATTACAGAGTATTGAGTAGAGTTCCCTGTGCTATACAGCAGGTTCTAATTAGTTATCTGTTTTATATATAGTAGTGTGTATATGTCAATCCCAATCTCCCAATTTATCCCTCCCCCCACCCTTATCCCCTGGTAACCATAAGTTTGTTTTCTACATCCGTGACTCGACTTCCATTTTGTAAATTAAGTTCATTTGTGCCCTCTTTTTTTTTAAGATTCCACAGAGAGCTATTTAGATCAGCAAAGGGTAACTTTGCCCAGACTGGACACTCCTATATGGTCCTCACTGACAAGCCCCCCAGCGGGGTCCTCAAGCAGCTGAGCTACTGAGGGCTTAATAGCAACCACAGATGTAGATGATGACATCCTGACACACGATTTCACTTTTACATCAAAACCATAACTTCATTCCTGAAAACAACTTCACTCTTAAAAAACAACTTCATTTTTGTCATAAACAAATGGATCTGAAATCGTATCAAACTGCTACACGGCAGACAGACTGGCTGGGCCCAGGAATCTAGCAGTTCACTATCAAGCACTGCATCCATCTGGTGCTTTACGCTTGGGTCTAGCAGCCTGCAGCTGCCGGGGAATTTACCTAAAACTGGCACCCAGCAGATGGTTTCCTCGAGATCCAGCCGGGATCTTGCGTAGTTTACCTACAATTCGCCCCCTCCTGAAAGGGGTTTTTCATTCTTTCGTTTTTGTTTTCCTAAGTACTTTAAAGGCTTTTTCAGAAAACAATGTGATACTGAATTAATAGCACTGTCCCAACATCCATTTCCTGATTTTTGACAAGGTGCTATTGTTATACAAAATAAGAGCATCGGTGGAAGGCTGGGTGTGATACGATAAAAACTAAACATTAGGGCTTCCCTGGTAGCGCAGTGGTGGAGAGTCCGCCTGCCGATGCGGGGGACACGGGTTCGTGCCCCGGTCCGGGAAGATCCCACATGCCGCGGAGCGGCTGGGCCCGTGAGCCGTGGCCGCTGAGCCTGCGCGTCCGGAGCCTGTGCTCCGCAACGGGAGAGGCCACAACAGTGAGAGGCCCGCGTACCGCAAAACAAACAAAAAAACCCTAAACATTTGGTCTTTGACCCCAGTTCCTGACACACAGCTCCTAAAACCCTTGGAATCTCCAAAGTGAGAGTGTCTTGTGTATGCTGAGGTGGATGGTCACCGGGAGCCCCTAGATAGCTTCAGGATTGGGGCTGGTCACCAGAAAGGCCAAGGCGTGATTAGAGGATTGGAACTTTCAGCCTCATACCACCCTGGACCACTGGGGAGGAGAGAGGGACTGGAGGCTGAATTAATCACCAAGGGCCAATGATGTAATCAATCATGCCTGTGTAATGAAACTTCCATAAAAACCATAAACGGCAGGGTTCAGAGCGCTTCCGGGTTGGGGAAGACATCAAGGTTCTAGGAGGGTGGTGATCCCGGAGAGGGTGTGGAAGTTCTACACACACACACACACACACACACACACACACACACACACACCCATACCTAGCCTTGTGCATCTATTTGGCTGTTCCTGAGTTGCATCCTTTATAATAAGCCAGAGGGACTTCCCTGGCTGTCCAGGTTAAGCCTCTGACCTTCCACTGCAGGGGGCGCGAGTTCAATCCCTGGTCAGGGAACTAAGATCCTGCATGCCATGCGGCGTCACCAAAAAGAAAAAATAAAGCACAAAATGCAAGTTAAGTGGCTCCCTGAGTTTTGTAAGCTGTTCTGGCAAATGATTGAACCTGAAAGGGAGGGGGGTTGTAGAAACCCCCAACTCTGTAGCCAAGTCCAACAGAAGTTCTGGTATCTTGGGGACCCAATGATCGCTACTTGCCTCTGAAGTGAGGGCCGACTTGTGGGACTGAGCCCTTAACCTGTGGAGTCTGACACTGACTCTGGGCAGCTCGTGTCAAACTGAACTGCAGGACACACTGGTTGGTGTTAGAGAATCAGAGACACTATGAGAAAAGCAAACCACACATTTGGTATTAGTGCTGTGAGTAAAATCACCACGGTAAGTGAAGGGTGTATACAGGAACTCTCGCTCCTATTTCTGCAAATTCTTTTGAGTCAAACTATTTCAAAATGGAAAGTTATAATTAAAAAACAATGTGAAAAAAAAACAATGTGAAGGGCACCTGGATTTAATTCTGCATTTACAGTAAACTCTTTTCAAATTTGCAGCCTCTTGCAAAGGACTGGATTATTTCACACACCTGTACCTCTAGTTTATCGACCTTTGTGGACTTATGAAGCAATTCCCCTAAGCACCTTTCCTTTCTAAAACAAAATTTAAATTTAGCTTTCACTGCCCATTAAATGTAATGTGAAATTTTACAGCACTCTGACAGATGCAAATACATCGCAGAGGGGTTGAATTTAAGGTGAGCTGGTCATTCGGAGAAGTCACCAGAGACTTAGAAGCGGAAGTGCGGGACCCAGAAGCCTGCCCCCTTTGGGTGTGTGGAGGTGTTGTCTGTAGACCAGCTCAACCTAAACCTGGACAATGCAAGTGAACACGTATCGAGTGCTTACTGTGTGCCGGGCTTAGAGCTTTGTTGGATTAACTCAACCCTCACATTAACCCTAGGAAGAAGGTATTAGTAATTTTACACGATCACACAGCCAACAAGTGGCAGGACTGAAAGTTAAACCCTGGCCATCCAGCACGAGGCCTTCACCGTCCTGCTTCAGAAGCAGGACACGGCACGGGCCTGCCTCACGGGAGGCGGTCACAACGTGCGGCCCCTTCAGAATCCATCAGCCTTCACCGTGAGCAAAGCTGACTCAGGGGCTTTCTGTGTCCCTGTGTTTGCCCCGGGGTCCCCGGACAGGAAGTTGCATGCGAGAGGTTTGCCTGCATAGTATTCTCAGATCCAGCCTTGTGAGGTGCTGAGGAGGCAGGGCTAGGTGGAGAGATAAGCTGACCTACTGACAGACGGAAGGTGAGGCCTCGGTCCACTCTGAGACCCCACAGGGAGCTCTGAGATTGGGCTGGCCCAAAGTGAGACGAAAAGGTTATTGTGGGTTGACTTGTGTTCCCACAAAGAAGTTGAAGTTCCAGATTCCCAGGACCTGTGAATGTGACCTTATTTGGAAATAGGGTCTTTGCGGTCATCAAGCTAAGATGAGGTCATTAGGGTGGGCCCTCATCCAATAGGACTGTGTCCTTATAAAAGGGGAAATTTAGACACAGAGACAGGCACCCAAAGAGGGAAGATGAAGTGAAAACACAGGGAGATCGCCATCTACAGGGCAGGGAACTCCTGAGGCTACCAGATGCTGGGAGAGGTGCCTAGAACTGCTTCTCCCTCCCAGCCCTCAGAAGGAACCAACCCTGCCAACACACTGACTTCAGACCTCTAGACTCCAGAACTAGGAGCATATAAATGTCTGTTGCTTAAGCCACCCAGTTGGTGGTACTTCATTACGGCAGCCCCAGGAAATTAATACGAGGGTCGGCTTTGGCATCCCTGTACCGACCTGTGGATGCTGACCACCTGGGAGGGGCATGAGCTTGGGCGAGGCAGTTCCCTTCGGAGGGGTAATTCCTAGGGGGTGAGGGAGCAGGAGGCCTCGGCAGCTGGCATCTCTGGCAGGTGGGATGGTGTGCCAGCCCTGAAAGAGTGGTTCTGGGGAAAGCAGCGTAGCACCCACTACACAGGCACAAAGTGAGTGGAAAGTATGTGTGGTTGTGTTCTTGTCAAAGGTGAACCTCTAAGCACCCAGACTCATTTCTTTGGGCCCACATTGGCCCCTCTTCCCCACTGACACACTGGCACATCTGGGGCTATGAAGACGGCTAAGATCTAACCCCACCCTCAGGACTCTCAAAGGCTGGTGGGTCCATGGTAAGAAAACTTGCCACCCAGAACACGCTCGTGAGAGCTGGGACAGGCATGAAAACAGAGGACGTGGCATCAGAGCGGATGCCCCAACCCACCTGGGGCGGAAGCCAAGCTTCGAGGTAGCAGTCACATTCAGGGGAGACCTGAAGGATGGCCGTGAATGGAGCCCAGGGGCAGGAAAGAACAGAGCACATTTGAGAAAATGCCAGAAGCTCAGTCTGTCTGGTGCATGTGCCAGGATCGTACAGGATCTCAGGAGCCACGTGGGGACAGGTGGACCTGATTCTGATTCAGTGGCAAAGGTGAAGCCACTGAAGGGTTTCAAGCAGAAGAACAGGACGAGTTCTGTTTCGGCAGTGATAGAACTCATGGAGATCCATCTGATGCTGTCCCTCCGGATAAGGCTCCACCCGCTCTGACAGTGACACTTCCCCCCTCAGCTCCCTCCACCAGGATGCCTCTCCCTCCCATTCTCCACCCCCGACCCCCTCCTGCCACTGGAAATTCAGCTGACACTTCATGGCTGAATGGTGAATGAATGGATGGATGAATGAATTAATGAAAGATTGAAGACCCACCTTTCTTCAATCCCCCCCAACAAGGACTCCCAGAACACTGTTTTCCCCTCCCTTGTGGCCCGGAGAGCAACGGGAAGGCAGCTTTATAGTTTGCTTTTTTACAGTGCGAAAATATGCTTTAATGAGAGTATTAACAAAACAATGTGGAACACAGAAGGGAGGGAGCAACTAGGTGCCCCGGAGCGTTTTTTAGGAGAGGTGGCTGGAGCTGGGTGGTGATGGGAGAGGCGGCATCACCAGGAGAAGAGAGAGTGGACTGTCTTTGGGGAAGGCAAGGAAGATTTGGGTGGGGTTTCAGACTGCTCAGAAGAACTGGGATGCCAGTAGGCGTATCTTACAGCTACCAACTGAGCAGCTACTATGTGCCAGGCACTGTGCTAGGTGCTGGGGCTGCAGCCGTGAACAAGGCAAAGTCTCTGCCCTTGGGGAGGTGACATGGCCGGGAGGGAGGCACAAATAAGTAAATGATAGGGTAGGTGAGTCGGTGATCACTGCTGTGGAGAAAAGAAAGCAGAAAAGGGAGATGAGAAGCGTTGGGCGTGCTGGGAGTTCGGGAGGGGGGCGCCCTCCAAGGAGGAGATGCTGAAGCAGGAAACCAGTGGAGGTGAGAGGAGGAGCTGCATGCAGATCTGGGGGAGGAGCGTCCAGACGGAGGGAGCAGCCCAGGCAGAGGATAGGGGTCCACCCGGAGTTGGAGCATGGCAGGGCATGGTGAAGGAACAAACAGCTAGGAGAGGGGGCAGCCGGGGGATAATGAGTGGGGCGGCGGGGCAGGGAGAGTGGGAGATGAGGGCAGAAAGCTAACAGTGAGCGGTGGGGTGAATATGTGGGTGAGGGGAGGACTTTGGCTTTTACTCTTCTTGAGACAGAGTAGAGCAAAGACACGATTTCTGTTTTAATGGAATCCCTGTGGCTACATGTGGGGGAAAGACGGCAGGGAGACCAGGGAGACTGCGATGACCCAGACCACAGGGGACAGGGCTCAGACCAGGGTATTCCTCGTTTCTTGAAACTGGAATGACCCAGGGGTCCATCAACAGGGGAGTGGATAAAACAAATGATGGGAAATCTGTACAACGGACTACTATGCAGCCATGAACAGGAATAAGCTGTTGATAACCCAATAACATGGATGAATCTCCAAACAGTTATGCTGAGTTTCAAAAGCCAGGTGGAAACAGAGTGCCCGGTATGTGGTTCCATTTACCTAAAAGATGAGAAAATGTAAACTAACCTATAGTGACAGAAAGCTGACCAGTGGATGCCTGGGGAAGAGGGCGGTGCACAGGGAAAGCAATGGGAGATTCGGGAGATATTCTGGAGGTACAGTTAATAGGATTTGATGACCGATTGGATGGGGGTGTGTGATACGGGAGCTGGGGATGACTGCAAGGTGTGGGAGGGCTGAGGGTAACCACGGAGGTGCTGGGGGCAGGGCAGAGTGGAGGTGACAACGTCGAGTTCCCACATGGGGCTTGAGGGGCCAGTGGGTCTGTACATGGCAACTTGCAGGAGACAGCTGAACGGATTGTTCTGGGTCTCAGCAAGGAGGTGGGCAAGAGAAGGATTTTCGGGAAACATGGAGCAGGGGGCAATGGTGTGTGCTAGTAAACTAGTTCTCTGAAAAGAAGAGTAAAAGCCCTGATTTGTCCTGCTTGTCAATTTCCATGGTGTGTATATTCCCACCATGGCCAATTTCAAGCTACTAATGGCTGAACAAGGAGCTGGCATTCCTGAATATTTAACAGCTCAACGAAGCTGGTGGGAGCAGGCTCCAGCAGCCAGTGGAAGGGGTGGAGACAATAACAACCCTGATAATTAACATCTGGCAAACATTAACTCTTGTCCCAACTGCATCGCATCCTGTCTCGTTCAATCCTTACAATGCACTCTGTGGAGACACAGAGAGGGGCTTTACTCAAAGCCCCAGCCACCAACCAGCAAGTGGAAAGACTGGGATTCGAACCCAGCAGACAGATGCGATGTTGCATACGTGTTTTGTTTTGTTGAGTATAGTTGATTTACAATGTTGTGTTAGTTTCTGCTGTACAGCAAAGTGAACCAGTTGTACGTATTCACATATCCACACTTTTTTAGATTCTTTTCCCATATATATCATTACAGAGTAGACGTCCCTGTGCTATACAGTAGGTCCTTATTAGTTACCTATTTTATATATAGTAGTGTGTATATGTCAATGCCAATCTCCCAGCTTATCCCTCCCCCCTTCCCCCTTGGTAACCATAAGTTTGTTTTTTACATCCGTGACTCTATTTCTGTTTTGTAAATAAGTTCATTTGTACCTTTTTTTAGATTCCACATATAAACGATATCATGATATTTGTCTTTCTCTGACTTACTTCACTCAGTATGACAATCTCTAGGTCCATCCATGTTGCTGCAAATGGCATTATTTCGTTCTTTTTTATGGCTGAGTACTATTCCATTGTATGTATGTACCACATCTTCTTTATCCATTCCTTTGTTGATGGACATATAGGTTGCTTCCATGTCCTGGCTATTGTAAATAGTGCTGCAATGAACATTGGGGTGCATGTATCTTTTCGAATTAGAGTTTTTGTCTTTTACAGTCCAGGAGTGGGATTGCTGGATCATAGGTAGCTCTATTTTTAATTTTTTAAGGAACCTTCATACTGTTCTCCATAATGGTTGTACTAATTTACATTCCCACCAACAGTGCAAGAGGGTTCCCTTTTCTCCACACCCTCTCCAGCATTTGTTGTTTGTAGATTTTCTGATGAAGCCCATTCTAACTGGTGTGAGGTGATACCTCATTGTAGTTTTGATTTGCATTTCTCTAATAATTAGTGATGTTGAGCAGCTTTTCACGTGCCTCTTGGCACATCTGTATGTCTTCTTTGGAGAAATGTCTATTTAGGTCTTCTGCCCATTTTTTGATTGGGTTGTTTTCTCGATATTGAGCTGCATGAGCTGTTTGTATATTTTGGAGATTAATCCCTTGTCAGTCAATTCGTTTGCAAATATTTTCTCCCATTCTGTGAGTTGTCTTTTCATTTTGTTTATGGTTTCCTTTGCTGTGCAAAGGCTTTTAAGCTTAATTAGGTCCGATTTATTTTTGTTTTTAATTTTCATTACTCTAGGAGGTGGATCCAAAAAGATCTTGCTGTGATTTATGTCAGAGCGTGTTCTGCCTGTGTCTTCTTCTAAGAGTCTTATAGAGTCCGATCTTACATTTAGGTCTCTAATCCATTTTGAGTTTATTTTTGTGTATGGTGTTAGGCTGCATAAGTGTTGATGCTTTAATTGCTGTGCCCCAGAAGGTTCCCAAACTGAGCCACTCAGCACCCAGCAGGCACTGGCCTTGGACTGTTCTTCCTAACAACCATCCAAGGTAGATTCTATTATTATTCCCATTTTAGATAGGGAAGCTGTGGGTAGAATGAACAATAGCTTGCCCGATGGCTCACAGCTGGCTAGTGGTGAAAGCAGGACTGGTACCCAGGAAGGCTGGCTCCGAAGCTGTGCCCTCAACCTCTGGGCTATGCCACCCGCAGGCTTCATCCTCCACCCTTAATTCAATTCAGATCATTGAATCTTATTGAGAAGCTGAGCTCAGGAGTTTCAGGAGTAAGCAATTTTAACATGCTTTTATTCCAGTCCGTATTATGTCACCAACATTTCCTCCCATTGTTCAATCTGTCTAGCAACCCCAGATTTTAGTGGCTGCGTGATTGTTCCATTTGGCACAATCAGGACAAAGGACATCAGTAAAAAGGAATGGGGGTTGGGGGTGGGAAGATAGATACTGGAGGTGGAAGTGGGCATGGCTTGGGAGGCTGCGATGTGGGGAAACTCAGACCCTCTCAGTGGTCTGAGCCTTCAAGTCAGCACCCCTCCAGCACACCACTGGCCCTGCTGAAATGAGGGGCTGCATCTGTGCCCACTTGAGATTCACAACCGGGGGAGCTTGAGAGAATTTGTCTCCCTGTGGGCAGCCAAAAATGCAAGAGAGCTTACAGCTATGAGCAGCTATGTTCTTGCCTCCATGGAGAAAGCCAGGCTGTAAGAAGAGAGAAGAATGAATCCACGGTACAGAGAGAGGCAGACATGAAAGAGAGAGAAAAAAAATCCCCTCAGGGGTTTGAGCCTGTTTCTGGGTGTCCTACCTTGGAGTTCCCTTACAACAAATTTCCCTTTTTCCTTAAACTACTTCCAGTTGGGTTCCTGCCATGTGGACCCAAAAGAATTTCAAGAGATACACCTGCCTTGACAGGATGTACCCTGAATTTCTCCTCCATGAGAGAGTATTTTGTCAAGACTAGGTTCGGCTGCAAGTAACAGAAAAACCTAAAATCATATGACATAAACAAGTTGGAAGCTTAATTAACTTTTACATACACAGAGTCTGGAGGTAGGGCATGCAGGGCTAATGTGGCAGCTTCATAATCAAGAGGACCCAGCCTCCTTTCTTATTATTGCTCTGTCATCTTGAGTATATAACTTGTGATCCAAGATGGCTGCTGGAGCTCCAGCCATGACATCCACATTCCAGTCAGTAATGCAAAGGAAGAAAGGCTTAGAAACATTCTCTTTAAGGCCAATCCCTAGAAGTCCCACACAACACTTCTATACTTGTATCTACTGGCCAAAATGTAGGGGAACATAGACAATGTAATTTTTGCTGTTCTAATGTATCCATTTAAAAATCAAGGTTTGTATTACTAAAGAAGAAAGGGTCGTGGATATCAGGGGACTCTCTTCCAAAATCTTATCCTTCCACAGAGATGGAAGGCATCCTGCATCTTCAGTCCAAGGCCTTCTAAACTGAGGAATTTCCTGACAGGCCTTCGGAGAACTGATTCCACCAAAAAGAAACTATCAACAGTGGGCCAGTGGATGTAGCTCACTGGGGGCAGGTGGTGGCCCGGGAAGCAGGCACAAGGCCAAGGGGCTGTTGATCTCCTGTTAGAACCCAGCTCTGTCCTTTCTTATCAAAAGAAGAAACCATCCCTGCTCCACCCAGGGCAAGGTCCCTGCCTGACAAGCTGGGAGCTGACACTAATCGATAATCCAGTCTTCCCATGAGGCAACCACAGCGAGTGCTTACCTGTGACTCTACAGAGCTGTAAATGGGGTGAGGCCCTGGTGTCCTGCAACCCCCAGAGATAGAAGACCCAGCCCCCCAACCACTCTCTGGACAAACACCCATCCTACCACTGTCATTCAAAATACACACCTTTACCACCAGGAGGCACCATTCACAAGGAGTACATCCAACGGAATTATGCAAGGCAGTGGCACACTGGTCCACATCCTCATGGGGTGGGAAGAGGGGGTAGAAGAACTAGATTGAGGGGGTATATTCCCCGCACCACCACCCCCCCGGTATCAGCTTCCAGAGAACAGCATGGTAAGGCGGAGCGGATGGAGTGGAAAGTAACAGTTCCTGTTACAGCCCAAATGACAGGGTCATAGCCAAGAAACAGGAAGAATATGGTAGCAAGTGGATGATGGGCTGGAGCTGGGGGGATAGGCAGACCAGTTGGAGGGGTCTCAGAGCCTCCGGGAGAAGAGCAGAGGGTGCCCTGACCCAGACAGCACATCCTGAACTAACTAGTACCTTGGCCATATTTGTTAGGGTTCTGACCAGCTCTCTGGGGAGGAGGAATTGTGGGCTGAGAGCAGAAACCACTAGGCATCCTTTGGATACTTGGAGAAAATGGGAAGGGTGTTTCAGACACAGGGAACAGCAGGGGCAAAGACATGGGTGTAGCCTTCTCACTGGTATCCCCAAGCCACAAGGCAGGTACGTGGCTGGGAGAGTTACCTTTTGGAAGCACAGGCTTCATCCCATCACCCATCCCTGTCTTTCTCACACTCAGCAGTTGAAGACATCAGCATCATATTTAGGTGACCATAAACTTATAGGATTGTGGGTTTATAGATTAAAAGCCCCAAGCTCAGAGCAAGACTTGTCAACCTTGTTCACCCATCAGAAACACTGGAGGAGACTTTCAAATACCGATGAGTGTATAAGAGAGCTGTGATACATCCACACAAGGGAATACGGTGCCCCTTGAACAACGTGGGGGTTAGGGGCATGGACCCCCTGTGCAGTCGAAAATCCACGTATGAGTTTCGGCTCCCCAAAAACGTAACTACTAATAGCCTACCATTGACCAGAAGCCTTACTGATAACATAGACAGTTGATAAACACATATTCTATATGTTATATGTATTATATTAATATACTGCATTCTTACAATAAACTAAGCTAGAGAGAAGAAAATATTAAGAAAATCATAAGGAAGAGAAAATACATTTACAATACTGTACTATATTTATCGATACCACTGTTTACAAGATGAACCATCTGTCAGTACCTATATCGGTACAGTATACAAAACACTGTAGATGTTAGACGTTTTACTGACACGACATCAAAAACGAAAAGACAGTGTAAACAAAGACATTCATATTTACTTACAGGCATAACAAATCACGCACTGATAATGAAGCAGCAGCAATATGACTGCTTTATGGTAGCCTAGCCTAATTGATGCTGTTGCTTCCTGGTAGCCAAGTCAATAAATTTTAATGGCATACAAATATTACAGTCGTATTCATAATACAGTATTGGAAACATTGCCACATTTTTTAAAAAATCACTTACCTGACACACAGTTTCCCAACTATGAGGGGGAGGGAGGGACGGAGGGAGGAGGGCATACTGTAATGTAATTCTTTGAAAGTCATAAAAACAGTACAAAAACACATTAATTTTATAATATATAAAATATATTTGTATATTAAATATATAAATATATTCACCTTATGCCTATGTAATCAAGTCAAAACAAGTCCTGCACAGGATGTTCTACACATATATTCTTGTATATTTATTGAAAAAAATCTGCATATAAGTGGACCCGTGCAGTTCAAGCCCATGTTATTCAAGGGTCAACTGTACTCAACAATAAAAAGGAATGAAATACTAAGACAGGCAACCACACAGTTGAATTTCAAAAACAATATGCTGAGTGAAATGACTGCTCAGAATGCACTCGATTCCACTGATAAGGAATGCTGAGAGAGACATATCTAACCTTTTTTCCTGAAAAAAAAAAAAAAGGCCAATCAGTGGTTGCCTGAGGTAGAGGGATTAACTGCAAAAGGGGCACAAAGGAATCTTTGGGGTCACGAAAATGTTCTGTATCTTGACTGTAGTGGTGGTTACATGGGTTGAATATATCAAAATTTACACTTAAAAAAATTACTTATTTTTGGCTGCATTGGGTCTTCGTTGGTGTGCGTGGGCTTTTCTCTAGTTGGGGTGAGCAGGGGCTACTCTTCGTTGTGGTGCGTGGGCTTCTCGTTGCGGTGGCTTCTCTTGTTGCGGAGCACGGGCTCTAGGCGCACGGGCTTCAGTAGTTGTGACACATGAGCTCAGTAGTTGTGGCTTGCGGGCTCTAGAGCGCAGGCTCGGAAGTTGTGGTGCACGGGCTTAGCTGCTCTGCGGCATGCGGGATCTTCCCGGACCAGGGCTCAAACCCGTGTCTCCTGCATTGGCAGGCGGATTGTTTATTATTTTTTTTAAATAAATTTATTTATTTATTTTTTAAAATATATTTATTTATTTATTTTTGGCTGTGTTGGGTGGGTCTTTGTTGCTGAGCGTGGGCTTTCTCTAGTTGTGGTGAACGGGGGCTACTCTTCATTGTGGTGCGCAGGCTTCTTTTTCATTTTCGCGGCTTCTCTTGTTGCGGAGCACGGGTTCTAGGCGCGCAGGCTTCAGTAGTTTTGGCTTGCGGGCTCTAGAGCTCAGGCTCAGTAGTTGTGGCACACGGGCTTAGATGCTCCGTGGCATGTGGGATCTTCCCGGGCCAGGGCTCAAACCCCTGTCCCCTGCGTTGGCAGGCGGATTCCCAACCACTGAGCCACCAGGGAAGCCATACACTTCTTTAAAAATTGAGGTACACCTGATTTACAATGTTGTGTTAGTTTCAGGTGTACAGCAAAGTGATTCAGATATATATATATACACATATATGTATATAGATATTATTTTTCAGATTCTTTTCCCTTATAGATTATTACAAGATATTGAGTAGAGTTCCCTGTGCTATATAGCAAATCCTTGTTGGTTATCTATTTTATATATAGTAATGTGTATATGTTAATCTCACACTTCTAATTTATCCGGGGCCCCACAAAGTTACACTTTAAATAGGTGCATCTTTTTTTTTTTTTTTTTTTTTTGCGGTACGCGCGCCTCTCACTGCTGTGGCCTCTCCCGTTGCGGAGCACAGGCTCCGGACGCGCAGGCTCAGCGGCCATGGCTCACGGGCCCAGCCGCTCCGCGGCATGTGGGATCCTCCCGGACCGGGGCACGAACCCGTGTCCCCTGCCTCGGCAGGCGGACTCTCCACCACTGCGCCACCAGGGAAGCCCTAAATAGGTGCATCTTAATGGATATAAATTATACCTCAATAAAGTAGATTTTTAAAGGTAAATCGATATTCTGGTCCACCTTTAGAGATTAGGTTGATCTGGGGTGCAGCCTGGGCACTGGAATTCTGATAAGCTCCCCAACTGATTCCAAAGTGTCTGGGAGCAGTGGTCCTCCAGGTGTGCCCTGCAGATGTGCATCGGAAACACAGGGAGTTGGTTAATGCAGATCCCTGGCTTCCACCCCTGGAGGTTCTGATGCTGTACATCTGGGGTGGGGCTGGGACCCTCATTTTAACAATGTTAACAAGCTCCCCAGGTGATTCTCCAATGCTCTAGAATTCTCTAGAACTTGAGAGCAATTGGCTTAGAATGTGCTGTGGGTTGGGCCCCACTCCCAGGGAAAACCAGGGGCTGAGAAGAAAGTTGAGCTGGGCCCTGCTGTGTGTCCTTGAGCTAGACTCCAGACCTCTCTGATCCTGCTTTATGGTGCATACTTCAGAACCCAGAGCTGTCCACTACCAGCAGTCCACATGTGGCTAGTGGTCTGCTTTGAGATGAGCTATAAGGGTAAAATACACACTGGAGTTGCAAGACTTTGTATGAAGAAAAGAATGTAAAGCATCTCATTAGTAATTTATTATATTGAATACATGTTGAAATGACAACATTCTGGATATATTGGGTTAAATAAAATATACTATTAAAATTAATTTTACCTGCTTCTTTTTGCTTTTTTTTTTAACACCTAAATTCATTTAACCATGGAACCATTTCTTTTTATCAAAGAGGAATTTGTTTTCTGTGGAATTCTACTCAAAGGCAAGGGATAAATATGTACTTTTAGTTCTAAAATTTTATGATTCTTTAATTCATAAATTTCTCAAGAAAGGTTTCAGAGAAGTATTTTTTTATGGATGAGGGCTTCCTCATCCTTTTTCATAAACAAGTTACCCTCTTTCTGAAAACGTGCTGCCATGACAAGATTCAACAATGCACCATCTCTAAGACTGTCAGCCTCTGTTGACTGCTGGAGTCTGCACAGATTTTCAAAGTCCCCCACGATCTGTCCCTATCACGCTCATCCACAATTAGCAGGTATTACTCTCACACAAACCATCTATTCAAAAATCTGGGGGCTTCCCTGGTGGCGCAGTGGTTGAGAGTCCGCCTGCCGATGCAGGGGACACGGGTTCGTGCCCCGGTCCGGGAAGATCCCACATGCCGCGGAGCGGCTGGGCCCACGAGCTATGGCCGCTGAGGCTGCGCGTCCGGAGCCTGTGCCCCGCAACGGGAGAGGCCACAACAGTGAGAGGCCCGCATACCGCAAAAAAAGAAAAAAAAAAATCTGGTCTCCTTACTGTCATCTTGACTTTCATGTCTGTACTTCTGTCTTTTATTTTTAATTGACCTGGTATATCTTTCCCCAAAACTTCAAAGTTTGGTGCATGCCCCATCCTCCACAAACTTTCCCTGGCAGTTCTAGTCTATATTGATCTATCTCTTTACAAACTCCATTGTTCACACGTTAGAATCTGTGTGGAGCTTCTGCCCCAGATGCACAAACCCAGACCCACCCCTGTGAGATACTGACTTAGTGGCTCGGGTAGGGAGCCCTGGTACCTGTATGTTCACAAAGCTCCGCTGACGATTCTGATAACACACAGGAGTGAAAAGTACCTCCCTGACGTAGAGCGTGCAGTGCTGTACCAATCAATTAAACACGTGTTTAGTGCTGCCTACGGGCCATAGCTTGGGGATACACAGAACACAGCAGCATCCTTGAGTGTAGCTGCAGAGTTCCCTCAACTAAACGTGATGGGCACTATGAAGGAGGTATGAGTCCAGTGCTTTGGGAGCACAGAGAGTGGTGAACGGTTACCAAAGAGACCGTGGAGGAAGCTGAGGTGGCCCCTGAAGAAGAGTTGGCTATTGCAGTAACACAGGTGGACCTAGAGATGATCATACTAAGTGAAGTAAGGCAGAAAGAGAAATACCATATGATATCACTTATATGTAGAATCTAAAATACCACACAGATGAACTTATCTACAAAACAGAAACAGACTCACAGACACAGAGAACAGACTTGTGGTTGCCAAAGGGGAGGGGGCTGGGGGAGTGAAGTATCAGGAGTTTGGGATTAGCAGATGCAAACTATTATATATAGAATGGATAAAACAACAAGGTCCTACTGTATAGCACAGGGAACTATGTTCAATATCCTGTGATCAACCCTAATGGAAAAGAACATGAAAAAGAATGTCTATATATGTATAACTAAATCACTTTGCTGTATAGCAGAAATGAACACAACATTGTAAATCAGCTATACTTCAATAAAATAATTTTTTTTAAAAAAGAGTTGGATTTTACCAACTCTCAAATAATTGGGTTATTTTAGCTGGAGCCATATATGGAGTATACGCCTCCAGATGCTCTGGCAGACAGTATATGGAGGGAATGGTAGGGAGTCAGAATGGAAATGTTGGTAGAGGTCAGAATATGAAGGACTTCAAATACCATGCTAAGAATGTCACTGTTTTCCTCTGGACAATAGAAAATAATTTAAGGAAGAAGCATCCAACTTTGCTGTTGTTACCGTTTTCTAGCATTGATTCACATGATAGAAATCTCTATGAGTATGGTGCCCATTCACTTTTTTTTTTTTTTTTTTGCGGTACGCGGGCCTCTCACTGTTGTGGCCTCTCCCGTTGCGGAGCACAGGCTCCGGACGCGCAGGCTCAGCGGCCATGGCTCACGGGCCCAGCCGCTCCGCGGCACGTGGGATCTTCCCGGACCGGGGCACGAACCCGTGTCCCCTGCATCGGCAGGAGGACTCTCAACCACTGCGCCACCAGGGAAGCCCCACCATTCACTTTTATTAATGTGTCAAGACAACCCATTTTTTGTAAGAAACACTAAATCAGCGACGCTCTAAATGTATAAGAATACCATATTCTCATCTAGTTTTTCTTTAGCTGATAATTCATGATACCCAAGTTTCAAGTTATAATTTTCCATGGTTCTTAAAGCTTATATTAGCTACATCTAGTTTCAGTTACAATTACTGATAAATTCAAATCCACCAGAATGACGACATCCTGAAACCAATTTTATGTAGGTAGTGGCAAACAGGTGAAAATAATGATCCTGTCTTTCTGCTTTTTTTTTTTTTTAATGAAACGCCTAGAAATTTTCAAAATACATCTGTGGCTTGCATTGTATTTCCACTGTCCAGTGCTGCTTCAGACTGTAATGACACCCACTTCCCAAGGATTGGTACATGGCTCAGTTCAGCCTAACGTTACATGTAAAAGAGATTGGTTTTAAACCATTGGGGGAAGTTTGATAAACTACAGTAAAAATAAAAATAGTAATAGGTAGCATTTAAACTGAGGCCAAGCACATGTTCTTAGGTACTTCTTCGTTGAATCCTATGAATCCACCTGGTGTCCCTGTGAAGGAGTGTATCTATTGCTGTATAACAAATTACTCCAAAAATTCATGGCTTAAAAACAACAACAGTTATTAAGCGCACAGTTTCTGTGCGTCAGGAATTTGCGAGCGGCTTACCTGGGTGGTTCTGGCTCAGAGTCTCTCATGAGGTTTCGGTCAAGATGAGGGCCGAAGCTGCAGTGAACTAAAGGTTAGAAGATCCGCTTTCTAGATGGCTCATTCCCATGGCTGTTGGCTGGAAGCCTCAGATCCCCGCCAGGTGGACCTCTCTAGAGCGCTGCTTTTAAGTGTGAGGAAACACAGAGAGAAGAGCCTGAGGCTGGAACTGGGGGAAGGGAGGGCTGTAAACTGGGCTTGGAGAGGAGGATGCTCGCCTCAAATGTAGCAGGTGTGGGAGACTGGTGGAGGTTGGTGGGGTACCTCCCCGTAGCATCCATTCCTCCCTGTGTTCCTTGCTGGAAGAGCCCCAGAGCTGAAAAAAGACCACCTTCCTCCCCGCCCTCGGCGGTGAATTAAGGACAGGAGCCCTCCAGACAAGGCAAGTCCTGATTGGTCAAAAGCTGAGCCAATCATGATGCTCCTACTCCCAGCAACAGACATGTGACCTGGTTCTGGCCAATACCAAATGAGAGAATGTCTCCTGGGGGCTGGTGGGAAAGATTTTTATTGTATCTTAAAGAGAACTAGCAACAGGTGATCTTTTTTTCTGCCTTTGGAAGCTGTTGTTGGCCCATGTGGTATCCATCTTGGACTGTGAAGGGATTCTGCCTCAGAGTTCGACCTGCTGAGGGCGGGAAAGGGAGATGCAGAACCTGGGTCTTTGGTGTTATCACCCAGCCACTGTGTTAACCAACCTAGAACGGCCCTCGTTGGAATTCCTGCTACATGGGATAATACATGTCGGATTTTCATAGCATTTTGAGTTGGGTTGTCCATTTTTTGCAACCAAAAGCATCTAAAATGATACTTTGGAGGCTGATTTTCTCACCTATCATAGTCCTGGCTCAATTAACCATGAGAGGGGGTGAGGAGTGGCAAGAAGGAATGTCTATTCAAAGGTTTTAAAATGTGAGATGAACATTAAGGGGAAGAGCCCCACCCACGACCCAAGTAAGACTTGAAGACTGGAATTGTCACCACTGTGGACTTCTTAAGTTTGCAAGAAGACAAGAGATTTTTCAAATGCAACTCTCTGAGAAGTGAGGCGATTGTGCTTTTTTTCCCAAGATTTGGGATAGCGAAATGTCACCATTAACATCCAAATGGGTTACAGCTTAAAGTGACAGGTTATTGAGTCCAAAAGACTGGCCTGGGTTCACAGCCATCCTGGAACGGCTCAAACTAAAATTTTTACTTTTCTCTCCTACTTCGTTTCTTCATTTTGATGGGTGCAAAACGTTGCATGCCTCGTGTTCTATTTGTTAATATTATTCCCATTTCCTTTTACATTGTAAGTTTTGACCATATTGAAGCTGTTTCTTTGTTCTCTTAACACTAAAAAAAAGCCGGGGGGGCCGCGGGGGGAGGATTGCAAGACTTGCCTTGAAACTCTAGGCTGTTCTAACTGGTAACAAAAATCTCAGCAACAAGAAGGAGAAAATATTCCCTCTTCTGCAGCTTATGGAAAGCAGAGGCTTTTTGCCTCGCGAAATTCTCCTTGTAAATGTATTTCGAATAAAGGAGTCTTATATGAAACCCAGACTTCAAAAATTGATGTTTGCTTCATCCTTTGAAAGCCCTCATTAACCTGCTGTATTAGTTTGCTAGGGCTGCCTTAATAAACAACTACAGGCTAGGTGGCTTAAACTACGAGAACTCATTGTTCTGGTAGTCCAAAGTCAACGTGTTAGCAGAGTTGGCTTCTCCTGAGGCCTCTCTTTTTGGCTTGTGGACGGGTGACGTCTTGCTGTGTCCTCAGATGACCTTTTCCCTGTGTGCACTCGCATCCCTGGTGTCTTTTTCTCTTCTTATGAGATCACTGGGCCTGTTGGATTAGGGCTCCACCCTTATAACCTCATTAAGCTTAATTACCTCTTTAAAGAACTGTCTCCAATACAGTTACTCGGGGGTTTAGGACTTCAACATATGAATTTGGGGTGATACAATTTAGTTGCTCATACCTCCCAAATCTGGACTGGTTGTCTTAATAATAATCTGTTGCCCCTGGTAATAATATCTACACTGATACTCCCTTTTCCTGAAAAGTGCAAAGACCGGTTTTCATTGTCACTTCTCTCTTTTTCCACCCTCATGGAGCTAAAAAGAACACCCATAACTCTGCTAGGTCGTTTTATTTAAACAAATAGTGTTGTGTCATTTAAATTAATGTTTTACCTCCTATTGCTATATGGCTGTGACTGAAAACAGCAAGGTAAGAAAAATTGCTTTCACTCAGGAGATGCTATTTCACTTGTGTTTTATATATATTGGGAGGATAGATCTGGTGCTGTGACATTCTTGTGCATATTATTTGACTTAAGATTGGATTAATTTAAATTGGCTGAAAGGGACAGACCCATGCCAGAGAAAGACAGCTGGGTGCCCTCTGATGGAAAAGGTAAAGGAAGCTGACTCTATCAGACCCCACAACCGCAGCACTGAAACTGCAGAACTGACCCACCGCGGGAGCTGCTGCCTCCACCATCACAGAAAGGTGGGGAATCAAAAAGCTGTTACTACAGGCATACAGATATTACACGTTCAGTTCCAGACCATTGTAATAAAGGGAATATCACACTAAAGCAAGTCACAGGAATTTCTTGGTTTCCCAGTGCATACAGAAGTTATGTTTACACTATACTGGAATCTATTAAGTGTGCAATAGCATTATGTCTAAAAAAATGCACATACCTTAATTTAAAAATACATTATTGCTAAAAAGTGCTAACCATCATCTGAGCCTTCAACCAGTTGTCGTAGCAACATCAAAGATCACCGATCACAGATCTCCATAACAAATATAATAATGAGAAAGTTTGAGATATTGTGAGAATTACCAAAATGTGACACAAGAGACACGAAGTGTGCAAATGCTGTTGGAAAATGACGCCAACAGACTTGCTCAACACAGGGTTGTCAACCTTCAGTTTGTGAAAAACGTAATATCTATGAAGCGCAATAAAACGAGTAGGCCTGTACTGGAATTGTCAGCTCCAGAACCACATCACATTTGCTGGATTCACAGAGATGAGAGCCTCTCAAAACGCACAAAGCCAGTCACCTGTGGTACCTCAGAAAAAAAAAAGAGCAGCCCGTCCGTGACTGTGCTTGCCAAAATTCATGGCAGAAGCGTCATAAGCAGAACCTCCATTTCACTTTCACTTTCCAAATCTCATGCAAGTATGTCAGATTGACAGAAATATGGCTTCAAGGGGAGTGAGGAAGTGTAGTTTTAGCTGTGGTACTGGAAGGCACGTCAGAAGGGGGAAGGCTCCCATGGTGAGCAAACGAATCCACAACCTAAAACCCCTGGGACATTTTCTCTTCAGCTTCCTACATCCAGGGGGAAATCCACTTCTGGCCTTTCCCCTGCGTAGGTAGGGCCTGCTTTGCAGAAGAAGGTCCAGATGACATCTGGTTTCTTCGCACGTATTTTTCTACCGGCAACCGGGTGGAGATTTAAGATCTCAGCAAATATCACCCCTCGTCCTCGCCTGCAGGCAGAAACAATTGAGAGAGAGAAAGAGATGCAGGAGTAAGCAAGAGAGAGGATAACATGATGGATTTATTACCCGAACGATAAGCAATAGCAGGGAACATGGCCGAGTCCTGTGACCCAGTGGGTTTGCCATCACCTCCCCCTCCTTTCTGCTGCCCCCAAACTGAACAGCTTAAAATTTAGCTGCGTGTGACAGATTCAAAATAACGATAGCTTAAATTACACAGAGATGTATTTCTCTCTCCTGCAACAGCCCAAGCTGGTGGGCAGCTCTGCTCTGTGAAGGTGCCAAGGAGCCTGGGCTCTTCCATCCTGTTGCACTTGTCCCCTTGGCCCAGGATGCCAACGCACTATGTCCCCACTCTAGCCAGAAGAAAGGGAAAACGAGAAAGGGAGGCCCTCTTACTTTAAGGGCATGACCTGAAAACTACACCTCTGCTCACATCTCATTGACCAGAATCTGGTCACATGGCCGCACTTGCTGCAAGGGAAGCTGGGAAATGTAGTCCTTATTCCAAGCAATTAAGGGTCCAGCTAAAATTTCTTTAACTGAAATGAAAGAGGAGGCTAATAGGTCAGCTGTGGGGGCACCACTAGTTTCTCTTCCTTATAAACTTACCTCCAATAGGCTCTTTATCACCTGGCAGGAGGCAACAGACCAAAATATACAGATCCAAAAACAGAGAGGGACACAAAACAGGACAAAAAACAGAGCCACGCAAGCTTAGTTTCCTCTCCCAGACTCATCAATCTCATAATAACAGGAGGGTGGGGACAAAAGCCGGGAGCCTTACTCTAACTCCACCTTTCTAACTGGTGTGCTGTTGGCTTTTCAGGTGAGACAAGTCTCTGTTGTATGGGACAGTCCCACCTATTACTGCAGGATCTTTACCCCAATAAATGTCAGTACTGTTTCACCCTCAGGCATGTGACGACCAAAATGTAAGCAGATATTTCCAAAACCCCTGGAAGGGGCTGTGGATGCCTCTGACAGATGACAGGACACCCTTCCATGGAAATGTGAAACATGTGGGATAAGGCTTCCCCCACCCAAACTTACCCCCTGGTGGGACAGGGAGTTCTTTTGGCTTTCAAGCTGCTTTTTTTACAATTCTGTCCAGAACTGCCCAGCATTGGCTATTTGTCGTGTTATTAATAAAATGATGCTTTACTGCTCCCCTCCAACACACCATCACACACACACATACTCACACACACACAGAGCAGGAGAAATAAATGATGCTACAAGGACTCAAGGAGCCAAGCAAACAGGATCTGACCTTGTGCCTCATTGTCTTGAGGATGGGAGGAAGGAAGTGAGGCTGGCTTGGGGTGAATGTGGCTTACATCTGTGTGACCTTGAACAATTTATTTAACCTCATCCATGTATCTCTGTTTTCTCACATGAAAAGATGAAAACAATAATAAGGATGTTAGAAGGCCCAAGCGACTTTACTTTTTAAAATTTTATTGGAGTATAGTTGATTTACAATGTGTTGGTTTCCCAAATGACTTTATTTCTTTTAATATTTATTTCTTTGTTTGTTTATTATTTATTTTTGGCTGCGTCGGGTCTTAGTTGCGGCACACAGGATCTTTCCTTGCGACACACAGGCTCTCCAGTTGTGGTACACAGGTTTAGTTGCCCCATGGCATGTGGGATCTTAGTTCCCCGACCAGGGATTGAACCCTAGTCCCCTGCATTGGAAGGCAGATTCTTAGCCACTGGACCATCAGGGAAGTCCCCGCAGATGACTTTAAAAGATTGTTGTGTATAATGTTTAAGATCACAGACTCCAGAATCTGGCAGCTGGATCTACCCAGCCATCCACCAGCTGTGTAGCCTTGGGTAAGACACTTACCCTCTCTGTGCCTCTGTTTCCTCCTTTGTGATAGGAAAATGGCAGCACCCGCCTCAGAGGGCTGTTGAAAGGATGAATGAACTAATATTTGTAAAGTGTTTAGAGCAGTGCCCCACTCGGAGTTGAGTTCTCTGTAAATGTTAGCAATTGTCATGCCACGATTATTTCCTCCAAGTGGGACTCGTGTATTTTTTTAATTAAACTCTCGACTTTATTCTAATTTCACCAATATTTCCACTAACATCCTTCTACTGTTTCAGGATGCAATCAAGATACCATATCACATGTCGTTTTCATGACTCCTGAATCTCCTTTGTGACAGTTTCTTAGTCTTACCTTGTTTTTCATGGCTGTCATAGTTTTGAGGAATACTGGTCAGATATTTTGTAGAATGTCCCTCAATTTGGGTTTGTCTGAGTTTTTCTCAGACTGGGGTTATGGGTTTGTTGGGGGCGGGGGCGGGGCAAGAAATACCATAGAGGTGAAGTGCCCTTCTTATCACATCATATTAGGAGCTACATAGTACTCACATGACATCACTAGTGACGGTAGACTAAGCTATTTTTTTTTGTTTTTTTTTTGCGGTACGCGGGCCTCTCACTGTCGTGGCCTCTCCCATTGCGGAGCACAGGCTCCGGACGCGCAGGCTCAGCGGCCATGGCTCACGGGCACAGCCGCTCCGCGGCATGTGGGATCTTCCCGGACCGGGGCACGAACCCGTGTCCCCTGCATCGGCAGGCAGACTCTCAACCACTGCGCCACCAGGGAAGTCCTAGACTAAGCTATTTAACCCTAATGAAAGAGAAGTGACTTATTAGATATTACATCTGCCATTTGCATTCTTTCTTCCTACTTAAGCAGTCAATCCCCTCCCCAAGTTAACTATGGACTTGATGATGGTTTGTTATGATTTCCACATAATTTAGCTATTTCTTGGAATATAAGCAAGGGTTTATTTTAGACTGTAAAGGCAAGCTATGTACATGACTGTTCCTGGCCTTCTTCTGTTTTTTAAAAAACAATTTTAAAAAATTTAATTGTGATTTAAAAAAACCCTCATGATACAAAATTTACCATCTTAACCATTTTTAAGGTACAGTTCAGTAGTGTTAAGTATCTTCACATGGTTATGCAACAAACAGGCTTGTGTTCTTTTTGTGACACACGAAAAATTTACACAGTTATGTGGACACGTTTTATTTTCATCATTGTTTTTATTTTCATCTGCATTAATGTAATTGGCATATAAGTATAAAATTTTGTGAATGTTACTGTTTAAAAAGTGAGTTGAGGTCTTCCCTGGTGGCGCAGTGGTTGAGAGTCCGCCTGCCGATGCAGGGGACACGGGTTCATGTCCCGGTCCGGGAAGATCCCACATGCCGTGGAGCGGCTGGGCCCGTGAGCCATGGCCGCTGAGCCTGCACGTCCGGAGCCTGTGCTCCGCGATGGAAGAGGCCACAACAGTGAGAGGCCTGCGTACAGCAAAAAAAAAAAAAACCGAGCTCCAGGTGCTGTTACCCGGATAAAAGAGAATGAGTACTGGTGGAGCAGAAACCACAGGGTCCTCATCCATAGATGGTTATTAATCATGTTGCAAATACTTGTTTATTACCCGTCAGTGGTCCCCTGGCCTGGCTAGTTGGTCTAGCAGAGGCCTTCAGAAAAATCATAAAAGAGGCAGTATGGCTAATATTAATAAAGACATAACCACGTCACTTGATAATGACTATTTTTAGAGACTCACGGGGGAGACTTTGCCCCAGGGTGAGGTAGAACCTGGACATCTCTGGGAGAGAAAAGCATGAACTTCTGAGTCAGATCTGAGTTCAAATTCCAACACTCTCATTATACTCACTCACTCATTTTTATCATGCATTCGCTAAAGGAAATTAATTGGGCACCCATGATGTGCCAGGTACGTTCTAGACCCTGGGAAAACCGTCATGAGCCAAACAAAATCCCTACCCTCCTGGATCTGACATTCTAGCTAGGGAGGTGGATGTGGGGGGATAAGAGACAAATAATAAACAAGCAGACAAAGAAATAAGTAATTTCAGATAGCAGTAAATATTGTAAAGAAAAGAAAGCAGTGTGTCTTGCTAGCAAGAAGCTAGGGGCCTGATTTGTAGTAGGTATTAGGGAAGGCCTTTGTGGAGAGTTGATATTTGATTTGAGACTGGAATAATGAGATGCAGTCAGCCATGAGGTGATCTGTGAAAGCCTCCAAGAGGGAGTAGCAGTGCTAAGGCCCTGAGGTGGCCCGCTCCAAGAACTGACAAAAGTCATTGTGAATAGCTCTGTGACATTAGGTGAATTACTTAGCCTCTGTGCACTGCTAGAAAATGAGGATGATCATACCAACCCCTCAAGGTTACAATGAGGATTCAATGAGACAACAGCTGTAAGACGCAATAGCTAGGGCCGGCACACAACAGGTGTTCAGTAAATATTAGCTATTACTTGGACAATACTATTATTAACTTAAGAAGGAAAGAATGGGCCTGGAGGGTAAAAAGGATGAGAGAAAGAAGCTTTTGTGGCTTATCCTTCCAGAATCCAAAATTCAGGATACAGTATGAGCAAGGCTCTGAGAAGGGGCTTCTGATCATGACTCCAGGACATCCTAGATACCAATATTAATAATAATTAGCATTATCGTAATAGCTACGGCCATTCATTGGGCATCTACGATATTCCAGACACTCTGCTGGGCACCTGATGTCCATGGGCCCCTCTGCCCCTGCGGTAGGCACTGTTATTAACACCCCCATTTTACAGAGGCTCAGAGCCAATAGTCACCAAGTCTGGAGCAAAGCCAGGAGGCCAGCATGAGGCCCAGCCACCGCCTACCTGATGACCTTTGGCCGGTCGTTGCCTCTGATGTGGGGTTACAGGGGCAGGACACTTCTGCCCCACTCTCCACCTTCACCATTCTCCCGGCCTGGAGGGGCTGGGAGGGGGAGGCAGAGAGGAGAGCCCCTTCTCCAGGGACCCCGCCCCAGCCTGCTCCCCACCCACACTGCCACCAACCCAGTGCTAGAGAAGAGCGCACACCTGGCGGTGACCTCCCAGCCCACAGCTGGAGCCCGAGGCCTGGGGAGGCGGGGGTTGGGCCGGGAATGGGCGGGGCCAGTGCGGGGGCGGAGCCAAGGCTGCGAACTTGACTGTGCGCTCTAGGGGACCCCACTCCCGACAGGGCGACTTCCCCTGAGCCACCGCAGGACGGAAAACGGTATGAGGTGTCCTCTGGGCGCCGCCGGCTCCGGCCACAGCCCCGCCTGGAGAAGGATGCTTCTAACAGGTGCGTGAGAGACAGGGGCTGCACCCACGGGTTGGAGACAAAGAGGGGACATCCCCGGGGAGAGCCTTTATTCAAATCAGAGACGCCCCCACTCTGAGCTCTGACTCTGGTCAGTTTAAAGCCCATGCAGCACGGGCGCCCGACACACAGGAGCTCTTGAAATCCCCGAGAGGCCGTGCAATTGATCCCTTCTACAAAGGAGGAAAGTGAGGCTCAAATAGGGGTGGGGTCATTCGCTCAAGAGCACGTGACTGACAAAGGCAAAATCAGAATTCAGGACCCCATCCCAGTCCCTTTCCACCAGAGCACCGTGCCTCACCCTAGCTATCCACATCTAATAATAATTTTAAAATAATAAGAACAACAATAATAAAATAACCATAATATAAAGAGGTCATTGTGACTGAGTACTTCTACATGTCAGCCTGTTCTAAGTGGCTTTCTTATAGTAACATTTAATTCTTAACCCCATGAGGCAAGAGCTATCTGATCCCCATTTCATAGAGTGAAACTGAGACACAGAGAGGTTATGGGTCCTCCCCAGGCCACACAGACTGAAAGTAACAGAAGGAGGACTCGAACCCAGATGGTCTGGCCACCAAGACCACACTTTCCAGAGACCACACACATCTGCCTCTCAGAGAATAAATGAATTGCCTCTTTTTCCAGGTCTTAAAAAGTCCAGTTCTGTGTAATTTCAAAACCCCACCCACAGTTTAAGGCTTCACCTCCTCTCCAGCTCTGGCGTGGGTCAGACTGCAGTGGAGACATGGTGGCAAGTGGTGGGCCTCGTTCCTATTTCTCTCTGTAGGTCCTTTCTCCCCACCCAGAGCTGAGGTCTGTGCCCACCCCGCCCCCAAAGGCCATGCGCAGGGGAGAGGAAAGCAAGGAAGGGGCAGGAGAGTTTCAACTTGGCTGCTCTAGTTGTAAGGTGGGGACATGGCCTTCTGTGTGGCTGAGGCATGATGGTTAGATCTTTCTGGGCGGGGAATCCACCCAGCAGGTCGTCTCCCATGGGGCTCTTTGCCAGGACAGCCTCCAGCCGGCTCCCTTCAGAGGCATCCACACTGGCTCAAGGAAAACTCGTGAACATCTTTGTTATCCCACCAAACGCTGGAGGCGTGGGCCATTTCCACCCAGCCCACTCCCCCTCCATCCCTCACCTGGAGACTTAGAGGTCTAAGTTCCCACAGACTCCGGAGCACACATCTCCAGCTCTCCAAGAGGTTTCCTTGGGGCCTCCCTGACTTGGCAGGAGGTGGAGGAAAGCCTCAGCCCCCAGCCCCAGGGGGCACCCCCAGTTCATCCTCAGCTCTCCCCCGGGAAGCCTCATTCTGTGCTATCCCCTCCTCTCCACGAGCGCTCGGCCTCCCTTCCCAAGACCTGGCGGGGGCAGAGCAGCTGGTGCAGGCAGAACTGGTGACCGGTAACCCCTGTTAGCTAGACCTTAGTTGGGAATGGGGAGCTCTTAGCATCTGTTAGTTTGTTCTCAGCCTCTGGAACCTCTGGGGAGATTTTGAGACAATGGGAGAGTCAAGAGTGACATTGTGGTGTATTTATATTTATACTTATATTTATACATAGTGATTCAGGGAGTGTCCTGGGCTCAAACGGGAAAAAAATTGAATAGAGACTTCTTCTCATTTGATTGAAGATTAGAGATGAAATAAAATAGCCATGCTCCTGGCAAGTAAGAGTTCTGGAACCATCTCTATGGTTCCAGCTCTGAAATTCCATATATATATATATATATTTTTTATAGGTATTATATATAAGGTATTATTATGGTATATATTGTATATATAGTATATAGTATTTATAGGTATATATATGGTATTATTATAGTATATTTATATATATATTTTTATAGGTATTTTATATATATAAGTATTATTATAGTATATAAATCTTATATATAAGGTATATATGATATTTAGGTATTATATGTATTTAATACCTAAGTTAGACTGTCCTGAGCCCTGAAAATTCATAATCTCATTGAATCTCAGGCACTCAGTTGGTTACTATCAACCACCCTCCTTGATGAGCGGGAAAACTGAGGCTCAGGGCCCTGAATAAAGAGCAGCCGAGTCAGGGTTATGAACCCAGGTCCAGCGGCCTCGGAGTCTATGAATGAAACCATGATTTTACATCAGCTGGAGTAAGGATTGCTAAGATGCGGGGTTTTCTTCTTAAGATGCCTTGAGGACACTCCCTGAATTACCAGGCACCTGCAGCGGCGTCAGAGTCAGAATTTGATAACAGAACACGGACTGCGTGACCTGGGATCTTCCCCTTCCATCATGTATTCAACAAACACCCCTAATGCCTACTCAGGACCCAGCCTGTGCTGGGGACACAGCTGGGGACACAGCAGCCCTGCCCTCCTGGGGCTCACAGTCCAGAGAGAAGACAGACCCATCCCCAGACAGTGATGACCCAGAATGGGTGGGGCAGGAATGGGTTGGTGGGGGGAGACCCAGAGGAAAGGGCTCAGGTCTGAAGCTAGGAAGGTGGTGGTCAGGGGAGGACCTTTCAAAGCTGTCAAAATCGAAATAGGACCTCGGAAAGATATGACGTCAGCTATGCAAATTGCATCCCTGTGCTCTTTGTTTCATAAAACCGTAAGACAACAAACTTTTCTATCAAGATAGAAAAGCAAAACCTTGAGCAGCTTCTTGGGTATAACACTTTATTCCTGTCACTTTGACAAGAGCTTCCATTGCCCCATCAAGTCAATTAAGGTCCCTGCCCAAACACCGTATAATAGTATCTATTACCAAGCGCACCTGAGGGTCAGGGAAGATTTCAGAAGGCGGGATGCCTGAGCCACAACTTGAATGACAGCCTGATAAAGAGTTGGTGCGGAACAGCATTCTAGGTAGGGAGAACAGCACGGGCAGGGGCCTGGAGGCTAGAGCAACTGCACGGCGTTCAGTCGGACTTATGCAGAGGACGAGGGAAGAGTGGAAAACGGAGCGCAGAGATGTAGCAGGAGTGACAGGTGAAGGAGTCTGCACTATGTCCTGAGGGCACTGGGGAGCCATGGAAGGTTTATGAGCAGGGGGAGTAGAAAGGTCACACCAGCTGCCGACTCAGAGAGAAAAATCAATGGAGGTGGCAGGTGGGCAGTGAGCCTGCCAGAAGACCCTGTGGTGAGATGACTCCTAACTCTCCACTTATGACCTTGGCTCTGAGACTCATGCTTGCTGTGCCTCAGTTTCCCTGCCTGGAAAACAGTGCCAACTTCTGAGTTGTTGAGAGGGACCACACACACACACACACACACACACACACCCTCCCTGGGCACATCACGTTTGTACCTGATGATGCCGCCTGCCCTGGAAGATGTCCTCTCTGGCCACGGCTTCTCCTTCATTTACCCAGAAGAGAGCTGAGGTTTCACATTTGTTCTGTAAGCGGGTATTTCTGATCCTTAAAATGTAACAACTTATCATGTGTTTTTTATCTTAAAAGGCATATTTACGGTACACCCGGTACTTGCAAGTGTGGAGGCAAGAATGATAATAATGATGAAAATTATAAGGAATGTCCAGCATTGATCTGGCAGTCACTTTGTTAGTGCACTAGTCTAAGCGCTTTCCAAGCACTAGATCGGGGCTTCTGAACATCGGCACTACTGACATTTTGGACCCGATGATGCCTTGCTGTGCGGGCCCGTCCTGCTCACTGCAGGATGTTTAGCAGTATCCGTGGCCTCTACCCACCAGATGCCAACAGCACACCCTCCCGAGTCGTGACAACCAAAAAGATTTCCAGACATTGTCAGTGTCCCCTGGCAGGGGGGTGGACTGGGGTGGGGGGGATCATCCCCACTGAAAATCATTAGAGACATTATTATTCTCATTTTATAGATAAGGAAACTGAGGCTCAGAGAGGTTAACTAACTTTCCCAAAGTCACCAGAGCTAGTAAGTTCTGGGACGTGCATGCCGGCAATCCAGTTCTGGAGCCTGCCATCTGGGGTGTGTGCATTTGTGTGTGCAAAACAATTAAGAACCTAGTTTATACTCTCTTATTTCATTTATTCAGATTTTACTTAATTTTTGAATGGGTTATACATTCCCATGGTTCAAGTCTCAATGATATATAAAAAGGCCTTAAGTGAAGTCTCTGTCCTCCCCAACCCACCCAGTTCCCCATGTACCTTCCCTCCCTCCCACCTCCCGCATACAGATAACCACTATTTTTTTTTTTTTTTTTTTTTTTTTACGGTACGTGGGCCTCTCACTCTTGTGGCCTCTCCCATTGCGGAGCACAGGCTCCGGACGCGCAGGCTCAGCGGCCATGGCTCACGGGCCCAGCCGCTTCGCGGCATGTGGGATCTTCCCGGACCGGGGCACGAACCCGCGTCCCCTGCATCGGCAGGCGGACTCTCAACCACTGCGCCACCAGGGAAGCCCAATACTTTTCTTATTGATGCCTAGGAGCTCTATATATAGTAGTGAAATGGGCTCTTCATCTGTGATATCAGTTGCAGATTATTTTTCGTAGTATGTCATTGTCCTTTTGACTTTGTGGGTTGTTTTGTGTTTAACTTTGCAAAAGTTTCTTTTTATTATTATGTCAAAATTTTCAGCCTTTTATGACTGGAGTTGATGTTCTCACTGCAATAGTCACCATTCTAGTGAGAGGCAGAAGAATGGGGTGGGCAAGTGCATAGGGTCTGGAGCCAGACTCCAAGGGTTTGCCTCCATGCTCTATGCAATATGGAAAATTAGGGGAAATGAGAGAAACAGGGATGGGGGATACACTGGACAGTATCGTTTAGTGGCTAAGAATTTCAGCTGCCTGGGCATGGATCACAACTCAAATGTTTATCACTTATGAAATTCTGAAAGAACATCTTAAATTCTCTGAACCTCCATTTCCTCATCTCTGATAGGGGTATAATAGCTGTATCAGTCAGAGGTGAGGCAAGACACAGATGGTCCACTCAAAAGGAGTAATGAGGAGAGTTTAATAGGGGGACTAGGCAGGGTATAGGTAAACTGACATGGGATTTTGCAGCACCCAGGGGCTAGCGACAGCAGGAAGCTGTTACCTCCCCTGGGCTAGAAGCTGTAAAAGGAACAGCAGACCCCCAAACCCCAAAAGAGTGGTGTATGGAGAGGGTCGCCCAATAGGATCTCTAATAGGGGGACCTATTGAACCAGGGCTGATGCAGTAGGGAGGGAGCTGTGGGACCAGCTACCTCAAGGTCACTCCCTTCAGCCCTCCTGTCTTCCACCAATGCTCCCATTGGCAGAAGCCAACCAGAAACAAAAGGCGAGGGATCCCCAGAGATGCAGCTCAGGGAAGTCAGCCTTTTGGGGAGCAGAGCAGAGCAAGGTGGAGGGCGAATCTGCGTGACATCCAGCATAATAAGTGCCTTGTGGGGCCGATGTAGGAATAAGTAAGATAATATATGTTCAACATTTTAGACAGTGTCTGGCTTGCAGGAGGTTCTTAAGGAATGTTCCTTTTTAGTTCTTTATTATTATTATTATTATCGTCGTTGTCATCATCAACTCTCGATGGCACTCATTCTCACCAGCACAGGAAGGGTTACTTGCTGGGACAGCATCCTGCCTTTGATCCCATTGCTTCCTGCTCTTTCTCCCTCCCACCCCCTCCAAGGCAGCCTGCTGGCATTCTTCACCTGCTCTGCCTCCTCGGAGCTGCCCTCTTCTGGGTCTCTGGACCCCTTGACCGAAGGAGCCGAAGGGACCTGCCAGTCCCCAGAAGCCTCGATGGGGTTCTCTCCACTTCTTGGTTTTGAGGGCATGAGGCCCAGCCAGAAGCCATGATCTTCTCCCCTGAGGGCCTCCCAGGGCCCGGCCACACTGGCCGGGAGACGCTGGATACCCAAGGCAGCCTGGTCGTCAGAAATGTGACAACTCAAGCTGCAGGCAGCTACACCGTGGTGCTGGAAAGCAGCAGGGGACGCAAGAGTGTGATGGCGCAGATACAGGTCAATGGTGAGCGGGGCCCCATGGCGGGAGGCACCCGGTTCTCAGTCAGCAGTGCCCATCGGGACCCATTCTGTCACCCATCCTCCCTAACAAACCACCCCAGAACTTAAAATAGCAACCGTATTTTCAGCTCAGGATTCTGCTGAACAGTTCTTTTGGTCTCAGCTAATTTTAGTCGGGCTCACTCATGTTTCTGCAGCCAGCTGGGGGAAGGGATCGCATAGGCACTGGTCCAGGATGGCCTCCTTCCCATGTCTGGCAGTGGCCTGGCTGGCAGCTGGGGCAGTGGGGGTAATTGGGCCACGAGGCTTCTCATCCTCCAGCAGGATAGCCTAGGCTTGTTCACTCAGCAAAGGATGAGAAACACGAGCAGAAGCTTCAAGGCCTCCCGAGGCCCCGGCTCAGAACGCGCATGCCATCGCTTCTGCCATGTTTTTATTGGCCAAAGCGAGTCACATGACCGGCTTTGCTCCAACGGGAGGGAAATAGGCTCCGCCTCTTGGTGAGAAAAGTTGCAAAGTCTCCCGGCTATTTCTTTGTCATCTATCACACTTTCCAACACATATTCATTAAATATTTGTTCATTATCACTTGGGGAAGGACAAGGGTCTCTGGTGGTAGCCTTCAGAACTCACCTCTGTTTTTTGTTTGTTTTTTCTGTTTTTTGGGGGGTTTTTTGCGGTACGCAGGCCCCTCACTGTTGTAGCCTCTCCTGTTGCAGAGCACAGGCTCCGGACGCGCAGGCTCAGTGGCCATGGCTCACGGGCCCAGCCACTCCGCGGCACGTGGGATCTTCCCGGACCAGGGCACGAACCCATGTCCCCTGCATCAGCAGGCGGACTCTCAACCACTGCGCCACCAGGGAAGCCCTCACCTCTGCTTTTATGAGCTATTCAGCTCTGGACTTGCACTTTCACACCTGAACCAGAAAAAACAAGCCCTGAGGTTAACCAGAGCCATCGTCCTTATAAGGTAGTTTAGAGACGTATTAATCTACTAGGGCTGCCACTCCAAAATACCACATGCTGGGAGGCTTAAAAAACAGAAATTTATTTCTCACAGTTCTGGAGGCTGGAAGCCCAAGATCAAGGTGTGGGCAGGGGTGGTTTCTTCTGAGGCCTCTCTCCTTGGCTTGCAGATGGCTGCCTTCTCATTGTGTCCTCACATGACCTTCCTTCTTTGTGTGCACCCCTGGTGTCTCCCTGTGTGTCCTAGTCTCTCTTCTTATAAGGACATCAGTCAGATTGTATTAGGGCCCACCCTCACCGCCCCATTAAAGGCCCTATCACCAAATACAGTCACATTCTGAGGTACTGGGCGTTAGCACTTCATATGAATTTGGAGTGGTGGGGGCGGGGAGGGTAGGGGCACAATTCAGTCCTATAATAGTTAGGGTTCAGATTCTGGTGTGCTAATAAAGACCCAAAACAACAGTGTCTTAAATAAGATAGAAATTTATCTCTCTCACGTAGTTGTCTGGCATGAACAGTGTAGGGATGATGTGGTGGCTTCAGGGTGGCGGGACCCAGGCTCCTTCTAATTGTTCTGTCCTCACTAGGTTCTATCCTGCCTGGGGGACCCAAGAGAGCTCCCATCACATTTGCATTCCAACCAACATAACAGGAGAGGAGAAGGGGAGGGAGGATGCCTTCCTTTTATGGCCCAACACAGAGGTTGCTCACATCCCATTGGCTGGGAACTAGTCACATGGTCATACTTAGCTATAAGAGAAGCTGAAAATGTAGGCTTTATCCTGGGCAACCATATACCTAGATAAAATGTAGGATTCTGTGACTAAAGGAGGAAGGGCAGAAAAGATGGAGGGAGATGCCAAAGGCGGGGATATCTGAGCTGGGACCTGAAGCCTGAGCGGGAGTGTGCCAGGTGAAGAGTTGGGGAAAGTGCTCGTGCAGAGAGACCAGCCAGCGTAAACACAGGAAGCATGAATGAGTGGCTCCAATTTACTGAGCCCTCCCTATGGACCAAACACTGGGGGATTTCACAACAGCATGAGAAACAAGAAGCTCTAAGCACCACCCCCCTTGCACAAGTGGGGAGACTGAGGCTTGGAGAGGTGACATCCACAGCCTGTGGTCACGTAGAAGCAAAGGGCCAAGCTAGGATTCGCACCACTCTCTGTGATCCAGGAGCTCATCTCCTTCCACGCTGCCTCTCTAGCCCTGCAACATCTCTCAGGTACAAGCAAAGGTGGAGAGAGGCGGCTAGGAACCGCGCTTCCGCACCGGGATTTTTTTTTTACCTCCACCAGGACATGTAAGGGCTGCTGAGGTCCATAAGTCTACATATCTGTGATTTGAAGGCCAGTTCTTCTAAAAGCCCACCTCCACACCTTTGCCCGTGCCGCTCTCTGCCTGGTGCTTGTGCAGGCTCTGAAACCGGAACCGCTTGCATTCAAATCCCTGGCTCCTTCACTTACTAGCCACGTGCCTTTGCAAAGTGACTTCCCATTTGTGTGTTTCAGCGTCCTCCTCTATAAATGGAGTCACTGTAGACCCTCCCTCGTAGGAGTGCTGTGAACAACAAATGAGTTGTTCACGTCAAACGCCTAGAACAGTGCCTGGCACAGAGTAAGCAAATGTTCGCCATGAGTTTTTCAGGGGACTTGACCTCTTCGAGCTTTCGTTTTCCCATTAAAAGGGGGATAACAATAAGACCTACCTCATAGGGTTGCTGTGAGGATTAAATGAGTAAATCCAGTGGCTTCTGAGCTTTTAAAATCATGACCCACAGTAAGAATTGCATTTCATATCATGACCCAGTGCGTCCGTATAGCCACACACCACCAGTCACTGAAAGACAAGTGTCATAAAGTAACAATTATTGCTATGAGTAATGCATTCTGATATTTTCTATTATATTTCATGTTTTAAATGCTGGTTACACCCTACTAAATGATTTCACCCAAGCATGGGTCTCATTCGCAATATAACAAGCCAGTAAGGTAACAAGCTATCGTCAACATGTGTTTAGAATGGTGCTTGGCTCATAGTAAGAGCCCAGTCTAGGTGGCTGTTACATATTGATTCTTGTTTCCACACCTGGTGGGCTCTTTCTCCTCCTGCAAGTCTTAGCTCAGGCACCACCTCCTCCAGGAAGCCTTCTGTGAGCTCTCTGGTTGGACTGAAGTTTTTTTCACTTTTCATGTTGCACGGAAATTGGAAATCATCTCCGTGTGGTGGTCCCCAACACTCATCACGACATCAGATTCAAATCCCAGCTATGCCTCTCTCTCTGACCATGAGGCCTGGCCCTAAGCACCCCCAGACCTCAGAGTCTTTCACCTGAGAAAAAAAGAAAAAAAAAAACACGAAAACAGAACTATGGTGAGGATTATATATGTTCTCTGTAAGGAGCCCTCCCGGCAGCCAGTGGCTGAGGCCCCAAGCCTTGGAGGTCCCCTTGACCCCTCACTCTCTCCCACCCACATCCAATCCATCGGCAAGTCCTGTGGGCTCTGCCTGCAAAATGATCCAGGATCCAACAGCTCCTCCTAGCTCCTTGGCTTTTATCCTGGCCCAGCTGAGGGTAGGGGAGCTGGGGTATTTATATACCAGCCCGCGTCAGTCACTGTGGAAGGCTGCCCCACAGTGTGCCCACCCTCTAGCACTCTGGCCTGTTGCCTCCATGGTCAGAGCAGGCTCTGGCAGCTAGCAAAAGCCCTGAAGCAACAGATACAGTGTTGGCAGTTGAAAGGGCTGAGGGTGAGGGCATCAACAGCTCTGCTACATCCAGTGTCTGGGCACAGACCAGGCACTCCAAACACATTTGCTGGTGAATGAATGAGTGGATGAATTAATGAATGAATGCCTCTGTGGTGAACAGAAGAAGTGCTCAGCCTCTCTGAGTGGTCTCCACCCATGTGATCTTGCTCCCTGTTTGCACAGCCAACTCTGATGGGGTGCTGCCGCTGACATTCCCGGGGAATACACAAGGTATCCTCCGGAGTGAACTCAACTACTCAGTGATCCTGCAGTGGGTGGCTTCCATCGAACCTGAACCTGTGCTATGATGGACCTTCAATGGGCATCTTCGTGGGATCGGGGAGAGGCTGATTATCCAGAGGTTGTCCTTGGAGGATCTGGGCACCTATGTATGCTTGGCCGAGGATAGCCAGGGAATGTATTTCTCCCAGCCTGTGACTATCATGCTGCCACGTGAGTACCCCACCCTCACCCCGGACCCTGTACCCTTGCTGGTCAGTGGCCAGCTTTCCTGATTCCACTGAGCCACACTCTATGCTCAGCCCCCTCTGATACCCTTTATAGCCAAGATGGTATCTCATTCTTTCATCCTCCTGGCAGAGTGGGGATTACTAGCCCATTTTACAGATGAGAGGCTGCAGGCCAAAGACATAAACTCTAATGAAAGCTCAGGGCAGGATCTGGAGCCAGCTGCCTGGGTCCCGGCTCCAACCATCTGCTGGCTGTGTGAATCTGGGAAGCCTCTTCGCCTCTGAGTCTCAGCACATGCCGGAGAAAAAATTAAGGTGATAATATAATGAGTGGTTCCAAGCCTGGGCTTTGGAATTTGAATTTTGGCTCCACCACTTCCTGGCTGTGTGATTTTGGACCAGTGCCTTGACTTCTCTGTGCCTCAGTTTCCTCATCTATAAAATTGGGAAAATAATAGTGCCCACCCCAAAGTGTGGCTGTGAGCATTCGATGAGATAAGCCGGTGAACAGCTTAAAATAAGAGTGCCTAGCACTGTGCAACACTAGTGAGTGTTCAATAAACATGAACTAGTATCATTGTTATGATTAGTATTATCCATATTATTATCAATTTTGTGCCTGTTACGGAGGCTCAGGAGGCAGTAACAAGAACGGTCAGTTAACTGGGATTAGAAAAGGGGTTTGGGAGCCCGTCAGAATGGGGTTCAATTCCTGTCCCTGTGCCTTCTTGGCTGGGTGACTTAGGACAAGTGACGTCCCTTCTCTGAGCCTCAGTTTCCTCCTGTGTATAATCAGAGTGATCGTGTAGACCTCCGCAAAATTGCTATAAGGAACGGAAATGGTGTATGTGTGAGGCTAGCAGAACACCAGTTAGCAGATGCTTTAAGAATAGCAGCAGTTATCGTGCATATTATTTCTAGTATTTCTGTTCGTGGAGTGAGCTGGAAAGATACAGAGAAGCTGCCAGTGGAGAAGCAGGGAGGCATGTAGGCAGCGGGGATCACATGAGCAAAGGTCCAGAGCATGGAAAGGGCAGGGATAATGGAAAGCCTGGCTTGGCTACGTTCCTGAGACCTGTCTCTCTCCCCAGCCAGGGTTCAGTGGGAGCTTCAGGATTTGGTTTTGAGGTGATTTCCTGGGAGAAAAAAAAGGTAAAAAATGTAAATCTTGGAGCACCTGTTGACCCTGACACATTCATTGAGAATGACAATACTTCCAAGACCCCGTTTCCTCACTCATCAACTGTTCAGGAAATGCATATTGAGCACCTATTGTGACTGGCCCATGCTGGGCAGTGCTGAGGGCATCTGGTGACAGAGACAGTCCTGGCCCTGCTCTCACAGGACTCCCAGTCCAGTAAGGGACAGACCTGTCCACAAACAGTAATGACCAGAGTGGGCAGGGCTGGGGTGGGGGAGCTCAGAGGGCTGTGAGACCCAAGGAGGTGCCTGACCCAGCAAGGAGATCAGGGCGGGCTTCCTGGAAGAGGGGACATCTGAGCTGATACTAGGATACATAGGAATTGTCCAGGCCAAGGGAGAGAAAATGGCATTCCAGGGGCATAGACAAAGGCCTGGAAGTAGGAGAGAGAGGGGAGTGAGCTTAGAAAATTGAGTAGACTCCAACAGGGCTTGGTTATAAAGGTAAGGGGTGGAGAGAGATGAGACTGGCCAGGTGGCAGGGCCTTGAAGGCCAAAGCGAAGTCCTGGGGAGCCACGGCAAGGTTCTGAGCAGGGGAGGAATAGGGTCAAGTGTGAACTTTAAAAATACCCCTCTGGCTTCTGTGTGGTGGGAAGATGGGTCAGGGAGGGGCTGGGACAGGAGAGCGGGGATGAAGCTGGGGTGGAGACCTGGAGGATGGGGAGGAGGTGGAATGGTGGGAGTGGGGGGTGTGGAGGGAGCGTGTCTCCTCCAGTCTCTCTCCTTCTTGGTTCACAGAAGCCGTCGTGGATCCCACAGACCCTGTGCCCATCAAGCCGAACCCTACCCTCTCCCTGTCAGGAAGCTCTGCCTTTGCCCTCATTGTGGCCACACCTGTGGTACTGGTTGGAAGCGCGGTCTTCACCATAATCTGGAAGCTAAGGTACCTGCCTTCCCTCCTTCCCATCCAGTCAGCCCCCACAAGGTGCAGAGCTCACTCTGCAGCAAGACTGAAGCCAAACCAACTGCCTCATCCCAAGGAGCTTAAAGCTCATTTGGAGAGGATGACATTGACCCCTGATGTGCCCATCCAACTCGTCAGTTCCCAAAGTGGCCCCAGGGGAGCAAAGAGACAGGAGAGGGTTCTGGAGGTGTGTCTTTGCCACAATGAGGGCAAAGGCAGAGCTTCTTCATCCCTTCGTTTTTGTCAAAGAGGAAACTAAGGCTGAGAGAGAACTGTGCCCCAGACCGCACAGTTGAAGAAGGATTCGAACCCAGAATACTGCCTCACTCAGTTCTAGCCCCTAACCTACACTGCCTCTTTTCCGTCATTAACGATACAAGCCTTCGCAGCTAACATACTAAGGAAGAGAAACCTGAATGTTGAAATGGTGTGGAAAGGCCCTGTGGACCAGCTGGGAGGGACTGGGGCCAGGTCTCCTGTCCATGAGTGCCGTGTGGAACCTTCTAGGGGTGAGGGAGGGCCAGGCTGCTGCTGAAACACCCACATCGTCTTCGTCCCTGTGGCTCTAATTTCCTGGGCCCTCAGTAAGTGCCAGGAGCCCTCAAGTCACGGCTCTCAGGATGGGTGCTGTTCTTGTCCTCATTTCCCACATGAGTAGAACTAAATCTCAGAGAAATCCATCAACCTTCCCAAAGGACATGCCGCTGACAAAGAGCTGACCCTGAATCAAACCCAAAGGTCTAACTCCAAAGTCATGTTCTCAGAGGGGAAAGGTGAGAAATCGGGCTGGTGTGAAAAATCCTCACCCAGACCACCTGGAATCCCTCCCTCCATGAGCGGCAGGAGGGGTCACTTCCTGTCCTCCCCGCCATCTTGGCCAATACCTATTATGGCAGACCAATGCTGACATCATCCAGAAGGAACCAGCCTTGTCCAATCAGCTGTGACCTTGGAGATGAGGTCATGAGGACAAGCATGGCTGTGTTGACTCTCCCAGTGGAGAGGGGCAATCTTCAGAAAAGAGGGGTCTGGGCTGGGAGGCACCCTACACACACGTCTTCGATACGCATCCAGGGCCAAGAGAGATCCCCGTGGTTTACAGTGAAGGCCATGGACCCTGAAGCCAGGTCCCTTAGGTTCATCCCAGCTCTGCCATATGCTAGCCTGTGGGATGACTTTGGGTGACTCATTTAACTGCTCTGTGGCCCATCAGTAAAACAAGGATAACGGTAACAGAATACCTGCCTCAAAGGATAGGTGTGTGGATTACGTAAGATGGTGGGAGTAAAGAACTGTAAATAATGCCTGGCACATGGTGAGCCTTCAATGAATGTCAGCCACATGTATTATTATTATTGTTTTTGTTATTATTAATATTTCTCTCTCTCTCTTCACTGTAGGTGTGGCTGACAAAGAAGAAATGGGTGAACCACTTTGGGGTTGTTTTTTTTTCAGTTTAAATAAATTGAATAAAAATTTAAAAAACAAATAAATGAATCTAGACAAAAGGAGATATTACAAGCAGATCTTAATCATGAATTTTTATGTGGTACTCGAAAATACTAATAGCTATTTTACAATGTCCAGTTTCAAAAGATAAATTTTGTGCGGGGCTTCCCTGGTGGCGCAGTGGTTGAGAGTCCGCCTGCCGATGCAGGGGACGCGGGTTTGTGCCCCGGTCCGGGAAGCTCCCACATGCCACGGAGCGGCTGGGCCCGTGAGCCATGGCCGCTGAGCCTGCGCGTCTGGAGCCTGTGCTCCACAATGGGAGAGGCCACAACAGTGAGAGGCCCGCATAACGCAAAAAAAAAAAAAAGATAAATTTTGTGGAACACATGTGTATATTTCTGTTCAGTATATAATTAGTAGTGGAACTTCACAGTTATAGAATATGTATATCTTCAGCTTTTATCACTGCTCCCAAATTGTTTTCCAGTCAAATTCATTGTATTTTCATACAATGGGTTCCACAGTGAAATACTACATAGTAATGGAACAAATTTAGATAAATCACAAAAACATGAAATCTCGTAAACACAGCTACAGGAGAGGGCAGAAGTTATACTACCATTTTTAATAATACAAGCATTACCAGGAACTCACTAGCGGTCCAGTGGTTAGTACTCTGCGCTCTCACTGCTGAGGCCCCAGGTTGGATCCCTGGTTGGGGAACTAAGGTCACACAAGCTGCACGGCATGGCCAAAAATAAAACAAAAAAACCCCCTACTCTTTGCTATTAGAAGACAGGATATGTGGGGTGGCAAAGAAAAAAAAAAGGAGTACAAATGTGCATCTGAAGTGTGGGCACCTATCAGCCCAACAGGTGATACCAAGAAGGAGTGTGGGGAGGGGAGAATCCTGGGGCTGGGGACAAGATGAAGGCCCTGGGAGCTCCATTTGAGACCTCCTCCCTCCAGGTTTTCTGATCATTTTTCTGTGGGATGTTCCCATCTTGTTGAGAGCCCCAGGGACTGCTTTTGTCTCCTCTTGCCAGCTGCCAACACTCCATCTCCCCATCTCCCCAAATCCCTTGGAGCACATAAACAATCAGTCCAGATTTCTTAAAACTCTTGTGCTGCAACCAAAAGAAACTCACTGAAGTAGCTCAAGAAGAAAACACAAGGAAGATTTAATATACGGATCCAGGAAGAGTTCCAGGAATCCAAGGGTGTATCAGTTAGCACTTGCTATGTAACAAACTACCTGCCAAAACTTAGTGGCTTGAAACAACAGCGATTTATTTAGCATACAATTCTATGGGTTATCAATGTGGGTTGGGCACAGCTGGGCAGCTCTTCTGGTCTCTGCTGGGCTCACTTATGCATCTACGGTTGGTTGGCAGGCTACCCAGGGGCTGTCTGGACTAGGATAGCCTCAGCTGTGGTAACTAGCCATGTAACTGACTCTTCCATGTCATCTCTCATTCTCTAGCAAGCAGACACAAGCATGCTCATGACAGAGGCAGGATTCCAAGAGTGAGGGCAGAAGATGCAATGCCTCTTAGGGCCAAGGTTAAGAACTGGCAAATTATCACTTCTGTCACATTCTATTGCCCAAAGCAAGTCACAAGACCAGCTCAGATTCAATAGGTGGGGAAATGACCTCACTTTTTGATGGGAGGGGAAGAATCTGTGGCCGTTCTTGCAATCTACCACAAATGGCAGGACACCATGGTCAGAAAGCAGGAAAGCTACTGGAACCAGGGTAGTTGCTTGCTGCCTCTCCCAGCCTCCCACCCCTCAGCCCTTGTAATCCTCTTCTCCAGGAACATGGAATTCACAGTTCTCTGTCTCACTCTGCAGATGGGCCGTCGATGTTTCTCCATCCATGTGGAGAAAGGCACCATCCCATAGCTTGCAAATCCACAACACCCCTGTTCAAAGAAACTGCCCAACTTAGCCAGCATCCCTTTGCCTTATCTCTGACACCACTGGAAAAGGTATCTGATTACCTTACTTTGGGATAGCTGTCGACCTTGGTCCTATCACTGTGGCTGCAGTGGGGAGCAGAGGTGTTTTGTACAATCAGAGGTCCAGGGGATCAGCCCCATTTGTGAGGGCTCAGTGCTCCGTAAAAAGTGGGGAGGTTTTGCCTTGTAAGCTGGGCAGACACCCCAAAATATGTCTTCTACACATGCAGCTTATTTTTGCTCCTTTTCAAAGGGAAAAAACCTTCCAAATGCAGAGAAGTGGGAGGAAGTGGTCTCAACCCCCAGAAATCCATGGTACATTTGTAAATGAGATCAAACACTTTCTTTCACTGGAGAATCCTGACAGGTGGCAGGCAGAGGGTACTCACTGACCCTACGCAAGTCACTTACCCGCTCTGAGACTCACATGCTTGAAACGAGTATGAATGAAACTCATGTGCAGATATGTCTAACATTTGAGGAACATTCAGTGCTTCTGCGACACACTACCATGTCAACATAGAGGCACCTACCATATCATTACGATTAGCAATAATAGTAGCAGACCTGAGTTCAAATCTTGTCTGTTGAGGGCTGTCCACGTGCCAGCCACTACACTAGATTCCTTATGTGATTCATATGTTATATCATCCTCACTGCACCCACTGAGGAAAGGAGAACTACCCCCACTTTACAGACAAAGAAGGTGAGTCTCAGAGAGGCTAAGTGACTTGCCCCAGGGTCATACCATGGTGGGGCTGGTCTCCAAGCCAGGCTCCCTGGCTCTGAAATCCCTGTTTCCAGTCATTCCACTGCCCCGTTGCTCCCTCCCTAGAGCTGGAGCCCCATTCCCATTCTCTCGTGGGCCCCCTCACGTCCTGTGTCAGGGAGATGTCTTTGTGCTCATGTACATAAGATAAAAATGAGGCACAGAGAGGGCAAGTGACTTGCCCAAGGTCACACAGCCACATTTGATGCCAACTCAAGTCTGCCCAATTCCAAAGCCTGTGCCTTAGACCAGCGCTGTCCAAGAGAACTCTCTATGGTGATGGAAATGTCTATATCTGCAATGTCCACTACAATATTATTCAACAAAAGTGGCTATTGAGCCCTTGAAATGGAGATAGTGTAACTGAGGAACTGAATTTTTATTTTCTTTACTTTTAATCAATTTTAATTTATATACCCACCTGTGGCTAGTGGCTATTATACCGGACCATGCAACTCAAACTCCTAATTGTTAAAAAAAAATAACAAATCCCCCAGCATCCATATGTGTACATTACTGACTCTGTGGTAGTTCTGGGGTCCTTGCCCTGGTCTATCCAAGGGCCCAGATTTGCTCAGAAGCCCCTTATATGGAACCAGCTCCTTTCCCACCTGAGGCATCCTGCCCTACCACTTCCCTCCTCCCATTTCCCTCCACTGTAAAGGAGAGGTTACTCATTTCCTGCCTGGGTGGTGATGGAGGGAGCTGGTTCCTGCAGCTTCTAGTCTATCTGGGTCTCAGAGATGACACTGTAGCCACCACTTGGCCACCAGCTAGAGTCCAGCTGTCCTCTGGTCAAGGCTGCAGCAATTCCCCTTGCCCTTTGGAATAGCTGAGAATCATTATGATGTCCCTCCCCCACTAAAAATAAACTGTGCACATTTTCTCAAACAGATCTCCTGACCACCCCTGTTATAAATTCAGTCCCCTGGTTGAATTTGCCCGTAGCACTGTTCTGCTTTCTAGTACTTAGCACGTTGTGTCATTAAATATTTATTGGTGTGATTATTTAACATTTATCTCATCTATTAGACTGTCAGCTCCGTGGTAGCCAGACCTGTATCTGTTACACAGTATGTGCTCAATGAGTGTTTGTTGAATGAATGAATGAATGAATGAGAGGCTAAAACCACACCACTAGGAAAACTCAAAGGCTCAGAAATGAAAGCATCGATTTGAGTCCCAAACACTCCCCCACGCCGGAGTTTAACAGGAATAACCTGACTCACACACCTCTCATTCTCTCTGTGTGTCAGAAAAACAGGGTCGGGCATCCTGAGGCCCCTTCCCTAACCCGACATGGAGGGTAAATGATCATCTGGCTGCAGCAGAATAGCCCAATCTCGTCGGCAACTATGGTAAAGATTACCCTCAGAGACCCACACTCTCCTCCCTCCATAATAACGGAATCCTCAATTTTAACTGGGCACACGATGCCCAAGGGGAAAGAAAAACTACATTGGCAGTAAACTGTGAGGAGTGTTATGTGTGACGTGCAGAACATGTCCTTAAGGTGAGGGAGCATCCTTTCCTATTGGCAGGAATGGGAATGTGATGGCTGGAACCCAGCAGACATATTGGATCATGAGGCAACCGTCTCACGTGGAGGAGGACAGGTGGCAAGTGAGGGGTGTGCTGAGCCCAGCTTGTGCCAGCTCACGAGAGCTCATTGTGTGCACCTCTTCCTAACTCCACAGTCAATGATGACACATTGGTAGCCGAAATCAATTGTGGTGGTGGTGTTTACACCGAGGAAATTGGAAAATACTACAAATTGGATTTTTTTTTTTTTTCAGAGAGCTGATTTACCAACACACCACTGAAAAATGGATGCCTGGAGATTCTGTGAAGCCATCCAGCTAGCCCTGTCTTAAATACCTCTGGAATTCCTATTACACGAAAGAAGAAACAAACGCCTATTTGCTGAAGCCACTCTTGTTTTAGTTCCATTGTTCCTTACAACCCAGTTGACTCCTAATGGATATATCTAACCCTGAAATTTAAGCCGTAAAGTCAAAGATTTAAATGCCACTTGGCAAAACAAAGGTTGAATGGCCAGGAGGGAGCCTGTGACCACATACAGTCTTGAATGAATTGGGCCACAGTGAAAGCGTGAGTAACAAGGAAAATAATATGCCAGCGTCCCACAGTGGGGGCAGGGGGGTAGGGATGCAGCTATCAGAAACATGAAAGAACTGAGAATCCCACAGCTGTTCTCATTATTCTGTGACTATGTAGACATCACATGTTTTGTATCCAGATAAAAGAAAAACTGGAACTTTCCTTCTCTGCGCAGGCATTCTCTCCCTCCCAGGCAACCATATCTGCCATGATGTGCTCACTGACCACAGGCAGAAGCAGGGAAGGAAGAATAGTCCTGACGTGGGGTAGAAGGAGAGGGCGGAGAGAAAGCTGAACTGTCTTCAGATTAGGGGAGACTCAGGGAGGAGAGGATGCTGATAAGACAAGATGATCTCCAAGATGTGTCCCAAACTCAAAGCGCATCCTCTCAACCTGGCCCTCTCCCAGGTATTCCCCCATCTTAATGGAATATAAGCTTGGTAGGGACCCAAAATCACAGAGGCTTAAACAAGATAGAAGTTGGTTTCTCTCTTATGTAACAGTCCCAGCGGGAAGCAGTCCAGGAATGGTACAGAGGTTGTGCTTGGTGAGGTCATCTAGGGAGCCAGGCTTCTTTACCCTGTGGTCTTGTCATCCTTAGAGCGTTACACGGTCAAGATAGTGCACCACCAAGTCCCCATTCCAGCCAGCAGGGAGTGGCAATGATGGAGATAATCTCACTGCCTTCCTCTGAAGGCGTGACCCAGAAGTTTCTCACATCACTTCTGCTCACATTCCAGCAGTCAGAACTTGGTCATGTGACCCCACGAAGCCCTGCATGGTTTATTACCTGCTCACATCTCTAGTCTCGCCTTGCTCCATGCTCCCCCTCTCCAGCTGCACTGACTTTAGTCAGGGTTGGCTAACTGCTGTAAAAAATATCTCCAAAATGTCAGTGGTTTGACCCAGTAAAAGTGTCTTACTCACTCATGTCATAGGCCAGTGCAGGTCACTGGGGAGACTCCTCCCCATGCAGTCATTCAAGGACCCACGCTCCTTCTAGCCTGTGTCTTGGCCCTGCTCTGGGTCGTGTGACCACAGTAATATGAGAGCTTCTAATAAATGTAATCTCACTGAGTTCCTAGAAATAAGAGGAAATGAGTTGAGGGAACAGCTAGTCAGTCTCCCTCACTCTTTGGTACTTAATGCAGTTCTCTCCTGCCCCAGGTCATTTGCACATGCTGTTTCCTCTGCCTGGAATACTTTACTCTCCTCTCGTTACCCAGTTAATTCCTAGTCATTTAAAAATCCCAACTCAGTCACCACCTGCCTGGATTTCACCCCCCACCTTAGCTGCACATACCCAGGAAACCTCTCCTCAACAGCCATCAAAAGTTGCCAATGTAGGGACTTCCCTGGTGGCCCAGTGGTTAAGACTCTGCCCTTCCACTGCAGGGGGTGCAGGTTTGATCCCTGGTCAGGGAACTAAGATCCCGCATGCCGTGTGGTGCGGCCAAAAAAAAAAAAAAAAAAATTGCCAATTTATAAGTATTTGGGTGATATTTTGACAGTATGTCTCCCCAATCAAGATTGAGTCCCAAAGGGCAAGGAACTGTATCTCCCTTTGCTCAACATCTTATCCTCTGAACCTACAATAATGCCAGTCCATGATGGGCACTCACTAAACACTTGCTAAATGAATAAATGAACAAATAGAAGAAAGAAAGTTAAATACTTTTTGAGCCCCAAAAGTTCTGCGGCGTCGAGTAAAGCACTAACCTAGCTCTCTTCTGTCCTCATGGGGTGAGCCAAGGCCTCCAGGATCTAAGGCAAGGTGAATAAACAAAGCCAGATGCACAAGGGATTTCTAGCTGTAACCTCTGGCCGTAATTTCTCTCCCCAACTCTTACTTTTCACATCCATTTTGCCAGCGGTGACAAAAACATTTCTTCTCAACTACCATTTTTGATAGACTGGCAGTGGGTCGTCAAAGTTCGGTATTAAGAATTCTGGGGCTCCCCTGGGCGCAGTGGTTGAGAGTCCGCCTGCCGATGCAGGGGACACGGGTTCGTGCCCCGGTCCAGGAAGATCCCACATGTCGCGGAGCGGCTGGGCCCGTGAGCCATGGCCGCTGAGCCTGCGCGTCCGGAGCCTGTGCTCCGCAACGGGAGAGGACACAACAGTGAGAGGCCCGCGTACTGCAAAAAAAAAAAAAAAAAGAATTCTGGGAACCTACCCATTCTCCCCAGGAAAAAGTGCCTGTATAGATTGCTGGCATGCTCCCCAGGGAGGAGTGCCTGCATCAATTGTTGATGTGTGCTAAGAACTTGGACAAGAGGGTGGTGTCAGCACCCCCATATTTGCTTCCCCGGCTCATCAGCCAGGTGTCACGATCTCTCTACTCCCCGCTAGGGATCTAAAGAATTTTAGGCCTGCTCAAAGTATACTGTGCTTCACAATTACAGAGGTACAGCAAGATTCCTAGGCTATTTTAACAGTGAATGAATGCCTCGTTCATTCATTCAGAAAATATGTATTGAGCAACTTCTACGTGGCAGGCTCATGCTAGATGCCGGCAGCACTGCCAAGAACAAGACAGACTTGGTCTCTGCCTTCACGGTTTACAGATTTGATCTCCAAAATCCAGCCCATTCCTCGCCCACGTCCTCAGCCCTCCACACCCCTTCCCACCCACCCACGGCATAGTCAAAAGCAGTTTCCTCTTTCAAACATACTCAAAGGCTCTTCCTCAAGCTCTCTCAGGCTCACTCTATCTCTCTATCTTCATATCGCTCTCTTATAAACACACACACACAGACACACACACACACACACACACACACACACACACAAGCTAATGAGTAAGTTTTCTCTAAATTCCAGTATTTACAGAAAACATAATGGTATATACTAGAGCAGGAAAGAGGAATAAAGGACATATAACAATCAGAGATCAAATAATCACTAAAGTCATTCATTCATTCGTTCAACACGCCTTCCTCCAGCAACTGGTCTGTGTGGAGTCCTGTCCTGGGCAGTACTGGGGACCCAGAGGGGACCATCACAGCCACACTCCTGCCCTCCCAGGGCTCACAGTGCAGCGGGGGAGACAGAACCATCCCCAGATAGTGACAACCCGGAGTAGTCAGGGCTGGGACATGGGAGCCCTGAGAGGGCTTCTGATCCAGCCTGGGGGTCCAAGAGGTCATTCTGTGGGAGGGGTCAGCTGTACTGGAGAAGACATTAAGATAATTAACAACAAGAGCAGACATATATGTGAAGGTGATATTTATCAGACATTGTACTAAAGGGCTTTAATGCATCATTTCCATTTATTTCCCCAAACTCTGGAAAGTAGATGCTATTATTAGCTCCATTTTACAAATGAGCAAGTCGAACTGTCACTGCCTAGGTGTGAGTTGCACAGCCCTGGGTTCTGCCTCCGTGGAACGTACAGCCTGGTGGGTGACAGATGTATCCCTAAAGTGACAACTCAGAGTGGGCAGGCCTGGGACAGCAGAGCTCAGTGGGCTCGGGGAGACTTGAGGAGGGATTGCCCAGGCTGGGGAGTGTGGGAAGGCTCTCTGGAAGAGGGGATGGCTCACCTGTGACCTGAAGTGGGAGCCATTAGCTAGTGAAGAACAGACGGAAAGTGTTCTGGCCTGAAGGTGAGCAAACATGGTTTGTTTAGAAGGATTACAAGGGTTTCCGTCTGGCTGACGTTTAAAGGGGGAGAGGAAGAGGCTTCCGTCAGGGGCCAGGTCATGCAGGAACTAGTAAACTAGGCTCTAGAACCTGGACTCTGCCTCAAAGGGTGTGGCTCTGATGGGTCATCAGTGGGGAGAAGTAAGCTGGGAGGGGGCAGGCAGGTCTCATTTCCTTCCATGGGCAGTGAGAGAACTGCCGGAACTGGAAGGGGAGAATGGAGGGGAACAACCACTGAGAGGCACCAGTACGTCCCAAATGGATGTGAGGCTCGGGGGGCTGGTGGGAGGTGAGAGGGGGGACGTGCCTGCTCTGGTAGCTCTTGGGGGAGGACAGGAAGGTGGTTGTTATTTGCCGGCTTTTTCCTGCCTAGCCTCAGAGTATAGAAGATGAAAGTTCTGCCCTCTCCAACCCCACCACCCCATCCCCTGTCCCACACCGCAAAGAGGGCAGGACAACAGGGCTTGTCATCGCTGTTTTCCACGTGGGGAACATGAGATTTTTCTGGCATGAGGTCCTCGCCCTGCATAAAACTCGATGACTCTCTGCTGTGCATGGCAGCCGTTCCTAACCAGGGTGCGCGGCGAGGTAATACAGGGCGGTCTCCCAAGCCCCGGGACGCCAGTAATAACAGCTACCATTTGTCGAGCGGCAAAACAAATAACCTTTCTAGCCATATAACTTATTTCTAAATAACCTATTTAACCATCACCACAGGTTTTTATGATCCCCTATTTTCCAGATGAGAAAAAGGAGGCAAGAGAATCAATATAGGTTGCTTAGCATCACCAGCTATTAGTTGGTGAAGATGGAATTGGAACCAAGGGAGTCACACTCAGGAGCCCCAACCCCTACCCCACTGTCCCCAGCCTCCATCTCTCTCCCTCCCCCCCCCCCCCCCACCCCTGCCTTTCTCCCTGCCCCATTCTGCCTCCTGCCCACCCTCCCTCCCTCCCTCCCTCCCTCTCTTTCTCTTCCCACCCTCCCAGCCAGCCTCCAGGTTCCTACATCAAATCCTTTGGGGCAAAACTTCACATCTGAAATTTTATTTTTTATTTTTGGCTGCATTGGGTCTTCGTTGCTGCGTGCAGGCTTTCTCTAGTTGGGGCGAGCGGGGTCTACTCTTCGTTGTGGCGCACGGGCTTCTCATCGCAGTGGCTTCTCTTGCGGAGCATGGGCTTCCGTAGTTGTGGCACACAGGCCCTAGAGCACAGGCTCAGTAGCTGTGTCGCCCGGGCTTAGCTGCTCCGCGGCATGTGGGATCATCCCAGCCCAGGGATCGATCCCACGTCCCCTGCTTGGCAGGTGGAGTCTTAACCACTATGCCACCAGGGAAGTCCCCACATCTGAAATTTTAAAAGCTTCAGTTCACTACCGTGTGCATCCATGGGTAGGAAACACTGGTTGGCAAGAGCAGGGGATGACAATTTGTCAATATCCTCCACAACCACAAGTGCACATGCCCTCTGACCCAGCAAATCAGCTTCTAGGAACCTATGGAACTGATACAGTCACACGCATGGGAAATGGCGTGGACACGATTACTCCAGGCAGGATAGTTTGCAAATGAAAAGAGTTGGAAACACCCGAAAGGCCCATCCACTGAGGACAGGTTCAAAGTTTATGGCGTGTTCATGCAATGGAACGCTGTACAGCTGTGAATGAATGAACAAATAAACCAATGAATGAATAAATGAATGAGTCAGCTTGCTATGTCCTTGTGTAGAAAGACATAAAAGTAGGTAAAAAGCTGGAGGAGGCAGAACAATGCTACTATTTATTTTTTTTCTATGTGGGAGGGAAGACTAAAGAAATATATTCATATTTGCTTGATTATACAAGCTTCCAGGTGATTCTTTTGGGTGCGGAAATTAATCACAGTTTCAATGTCATTACTTGTGATTGGTCTGCTCATATTTTCTGTTTCTTCCTGGTTCAGTCTTGGAAGGTTATACCTTTCTAAGAATTTGACCATTTCTTCCAGGTTGTCCATTTTATTGGCATAAAGTTGCTTGTAGTAGTCTCTTAGGATGCTTTGTGTTTCTGCGGTGTCTGTTGTAACTTCTCCTTTTTCATTTCTAATTTTAATGATTTGAGTCCTCTCCCTCTTTTTCTTGATGAGTCTGGCTAATGGTTTATCAATTTTGTTTATCTTCTCAAAGAACCAGCTTTTAGTTTTATTGATCTTTGCTATTGTTTCCTTTGTTTCTATTTCATTTATTTCTGCTCTGATCTTTATGATTTCTTTCCTTCTGCTAACTTTGGGTTTTGTTTGCTCTTCTTTCTCTAGTTCTTTTAGGTGTAAGGTTAGATTGTTTATTTGAGATGTTTGTTGTTTCTTGTATTGCTATAAACTTCCCTCTTAGAACTGCTTTTGCTGCATCCCATAGGTTTTGGATCATCGTGTTTTCATTGTCATTTGTCTCTAGGTATTGTTTGATTTCCTCTTTGATTCCTTCAGTGATCTCTTGGTTATTTAGTAACGTATTGTTTAGCCTCCATGTGTTTGTGTTTTTTTACGGTTTTTTCCCGGTAATTGATTTCTAATCTCATAGCGTTGTGGTCAGAAAAGGTGCTTGATATGATTTCAATTTTCTTAAATTTACTGAGGCTTGATTTGTGACGCAAGATGTGATCAATCCTGGAGAATGCTCCATGCACACTTGAGAAGAAAGTGCAATTTGCTGTTTTTGCATGGAATGTCCTATAAATATCAATTAAATCTATCTGGTCTATTGAGTCATTTAAAGCTTGTGTTTCCTTATTAATTTTCTGTCTGGATGATCTGTCCATTGGTGTAAGTGAGGTGTTAAAGTCCCCCACTATTATTGTGTTACTGCCGATTTCCTCTTTTATAGCTGTTAGCAGTTGCCTTATGTCTTGAGGTGCTCCTATGTCGGGTGCATATATAATTGTTCCATCTTCTTCTTGGATTGATCCCTTGATCATTACGTAGTGTCCTTCCTTGTCCCTTGTAACAGTCTTTATTTTAAAGTCTATTTTATCTGATATGAGTATTGCTACTCCAGCTTTCTTTGGATTTCCATTTGCATGGAATATCTTTTTCCACCCCCTCACTTTCAGTCTGTATGTGTGCCTAGGTCTGAAGTGGGACTCTTGTAGACAGCATATATATGGGTCTTGTTTTTGTATCCATTCAGTGAGCTTGTGTCTTTTGGTTGGAGCATTTAATCCATTCACGTTTAAGGTAATTATCGATATGTATGTTCCTATTACCATTTTTCTTAATTGTTTTGGGTTTGTTTTTCTAGGTCCTTTTCTTCTCTTGTGTTTCCCACTTAGAGAAACTCCTTTAGCATTTGTTGTAGAGCTGGTTTGGTGGTGCTGAATTCTCTTAGCTTTTACTTGTCTGTAAAGCTTTTGATTTCTCCATCGAATCTGAATGAGATCCTTGCCAGGTAGAGTAATCTTGGTTGTAGGTTCTTCCCTTTCATCACTTTAAATATGTCATGCCACTCCCTTCTGGCTTTTAGAGTTTCTGCTGAGAAATCAGCTGTTAACCTTATGGGAATTCCCTTGTATGTTATTTGTCGTTTTTCCCTTGCTGCTTTCAATAATTTTTCTTTGTCTTTAACTTTTACCAGTTTGATTACTATGTGTTTTGGCGTGTTTCTCCTTGGGTTTATCCTGTATGGGACTCTGTGCTTCCTGGACTTGGGTGGCTATTTCCTTTCCCATGTTAGGGAAGATTTCGACTATAATCTCTTCAAATATTTTCTCGGGTCCTTTCTCTCTCTCTTTTGCTTCTGGGACCCCTACAATGTGAATGTTGTTGCGTTTAATGTTGTCCCAGAGGTCTCTTAGGCTGTCTTCATTTCTTTTCATTCTTTTTTCTTTATTCTGTTCCACAGCAGTGAATTACACCATTCTGTCTTCCAGGTCACTTATCCGTTCTTCTGCCTCCGTTATTCTGCTATTGATTCCTTCTAGTGTAGTTTTCATTTCAGTTATTGTATTGTTCATATCTGTTTGTTTGTTCTTTAATTCTTCTAGGTCTTTGTTAAACATTTCTTGCATCTTCTCGATCTTTGCCTCCATTCTTTTTCCGAGGTCCTGGATCATCTTCACTATCATTATTCTGAATTCTTTTTCTGGAAGGCTGCCTATCTCCACTACATTTAGTTGTTTTTCTCGGGTTTTATCTTGTTCCTTTATCTGGTACATAGCCCTCTGCCTTTTCATCTTGTCTATCTTTCTGTGAATGTGGTTTTTGTTCCACAGGCTGCAGGATTGTAGTTCTTCTTGCTTCTGCTGTCTGCCCTCTCCATTCACTTATTTATTCTTTCAATAGATATTTTGGCACTTGAGGACAAAAAAATGTCTAGAACTGGTCCCAACCCTCAAGGAATTTAGAGTCTTGACAGGAAGACACAAAGAAGCAAGTCTGAAACCAAATTTGCTTTTCCTTCCAAACCTGCTGCTCCAGCCATTGCCCCCGTTTCAGTCAAAAGCACTTCCTCCTTCCCTCAGGCCAGGACCGTGGGGTCCTCGGTGGGAAAGAGAGGTTTCTTTCATGCCCCACATCCAATCTGTCAGCAAATCCCTGGGTCTCTACCTTCAAATTACATTCAAATCCAACCGCTTCATCTCACCTCCCCTTCCACCACCCAGCAATGATCCTTCATCACCTCCCACCTGGACCATTGCAGTCACTTCCCCACTGGCTTCAACCTGCCACCCACTACAGCCTGTTCCCCACAGGGCAGCCAGAGGGATCCTGTTAAAACACAAGTCTGGGGACTTCCCTGGTGGCGCAGTGGTTAAGAATCTGCCTGCCAATGCAGGGGACGCGGGTTCCAGCCCAGTCCGGGAAGATAAGACACAAGTGTGATCAAATCAGCTCAAAACCCTCCAAGGTCTTCCCACCTCCATAAAATATCAACATCTTACCATGGCCCACTAAGTCTCATAACATCTGACCTCTTCCTACCTCTCTGAACTGTTCCTCATACTTCCCATTACTCTTCCTACTCCAGCCACACCAGCCCCTTTGTCAAGTCAGCAAGCAGGTTTGTGCCTCAAGGCCTTTGCACTTGCTTCTTCCTGTGTCTGAAATACTTTATCCCCAGGAAATCATGGAGCTGACTTCATTTAGTTTTCAACACCCCATCTCAGAGATGATTTTTCTATCAGTCAGCTTTCACTGGATTTTGCTGCAATAACAAACAACCCCTAAATCTTGAGGATTTGCTCATCAATTTCTCACTCATGTTACACATTGACAGCAGGTCAGCTGTGGCTCTTCTTCACACATCTTCTTTGTCCTGGGACCATGGCTGAAGGAGCAGCCCCATCTGGGACAGGTAGTTATGGGAACCAAAGAAGAAGAACAATGGATGAGCCAGGCCATAACTTTAAAACATCTGCTCAGAACTGGCTTGTGTTGTCCCCTCCAAATGCAAGTCAATTGGTGACACCTAGTTCACAGGCTTGTACCTGCTGAAAGAAACACTAAAGCTGTGAGGGTTTTTTGGTTTGTTTGTTTGTTTCTGCCTTGGGAAGGAGGGACATGCAGGGGAAGCTGGAGGGAGTAGAGTCAAAAGTGTTGGGCAGCCACAAAGGAGGAATATTGGAGAAATTCTTCCTTGTCTCCTTACCGTGTCTTATTTTCCTTTATAGCTTTTATCATCCCCTGGTATATAGAGTACCTGTCTACTTTTTTATTATCTTTCTCTTCCCAAGTCCCATCCAGCATGGTACCTCCAGGAAGACAGGAACTTTGTCTCTTGCTCACTACTGTATCTTCAGCACTTAGGACAGGGCCGAGCACATAGTAGGTGCTCAATAAACATGTATTCATTGAATGAATACAAAGAGCAAAGGGCCATGGTGGTGGAGCCCCGGCAGCTGTGGGAACCAGAGGAGGGTGGTTTCCATGAGACCCCAGACCACCCCTCAGGGCTCAGAGGTGGAAAAGAGCCAGCAGAGGGGCTGTCAGGGGAACCAGACAACTCCTTAACTCAACCCACCCATTCCAGCTGGCACCCATCTCCCTCCGTCACGTCCTCACCCAGCCTCACCCAGACCTGCAGCAAGACTTTTTATTTAATTCAGCAATTTTGACAGCCTGGACCTTTTGGCCTTCCCAAGTATTTATTGACTCAAAGGTTTTTCCCCAGGAATACCAGTCACCAAAGGCCCTCCCCCTCCTACTGACACTCACCACATCTTAACCCTATCCCTGAGAACCTCCCTTTTCTTGACCCCCTCTTTGAGTTCATCCCTGACCTTCACCGCATCCCTGACCTCAGCCCCACCCCCGATTTTGAGCTTCAGTAACGGAGGCTGTATCATCTACATGGCGTGGGATCGTTCAGGACCAAGGCTCTAATGATTGGATTTCAGACAGAGGCCCCACTCCTGTCACCGAGAAGTCAGATGTCCAGTGGGGAAGAGGCAGGATATGGGGTGAGGCGGGCCCCAAATGTGAAGTCCAAACATTGGCAGGGGGGAAAGAGGGAAGCCTCTGACCATCCAGAGCCAGGGAGGAGGCTGCTGCAACCACAGTAAGCGTAGCTGGGAGCCCTGGGAGGAGGGGGAACCACAGAGGTGACATCATGGTCCAGGGGAGAAACATAGCAGCAGCCACAATTTCCCAATTTGGAAATAACTCAGAGGCCCAGAACAAGAGTGCCAGAAAATTCAGAGATTTCCCAGAGACCAGCTCCCACATTTCCATTCAGAAATTCACCTACGTACATGCAGAGCAAGAGACGCCATGCATCAGAGCCACCCACCCACAGCTGTGTGCCAGGGGTGGGCTCTGGGGCCAAGTCAGAGAGGGCAGCAGGGAACAGAACCCTCCAAACTGGCCAAAGTCCAAAGGGGGAATTTTCTAGAAAGATATGGGGATGTCACAGAACAAGGGTCAGAGCTGCTAGCGGGCCAGGTGGGGATCATGACTGGGATGAACAGGGCTGGGGACCAGCAAGTCTCCCAAGCTCCGTATCAGCATAGGGCTCTCTGGGTCTCTCTGTCGCCTCTCGATTCTCTCCCGTCTCACTGTCTTGTGTCTCTATCTTTGTGTCTTTTCTCTTTCTCTCTCCCCATCTCCCAGTGGCCATCTCTGAGTGTGTTTATCTCCATTCCTCTCTCATTCCTCTGTCTCTGTCTTGGTGTCTCTCATCTCTCTCTCTCTTCTATATGTTGCTCCCTAACCATCATCACCTCTAGACATGATGCTGGTCTGTGTATCGGTCTGTTAATGGTCTGTTTCCCTCTGATAGAAGGTGGGCTTCATGAAGGCAGGGATTTTTGTCTGTTTTATTTTCTGTTGCATCCCCTGTGCCTGGAATGCTGCCTGGTTCAATAAAGTATCTATGGAATGAAAAATGAATGAGCCCTCATTCTCACCAGCACTATTATTTGATGATAACTGTAAAGCAACAGTTGTTGTCATTGTGATAGCTGTTTGTTGAGTACAAACGATATACCGGGAATTGGGCTAAACAGTTGCTTAAGTCTTACAAACCCTCCCGTGAGGTGAGTGCTGTTATCCTGTCCATTTTTCAGATGAGAAAACTGAGGCCTCAGGAGGAGAAGCACCTTGCCCAACATGAACCCAGGGGATTTAAGCTTTTGAGCTTAGGAACTCGGGATCTGTCCTGATTATAGACTCGAATCTCTGCTCTGTCCCTCGCCAATCTTGAACTTTAGAAAGTCGCTGAACCTCTCTGCGTGCCTCGGTTTCCTCGCCTGTCAAATGGGGATCCTTATACCGAAGCTTCCTCGAATCAGAACCCACCTCCTAGTGATGTTGCCCTAGTGACAAGTGTCAGCGCAGGCGCGGAGGGAGGGGCCGTACCGGAGCCTCGGCGGGAGCCCCGGGAGCGGGCGGGGACCCGGGAGCCCAGTTCTACTTCTTCTCTACTTCTTCCCCGCTGCAAGTCTGAGGAGGGAAGGGGTAGAACTTCCCCTTCCCTCCCCTAGGCTTCGGCGGCTGAGTGACGCTAGAATTCCTGGCCAGGACCTGCGGCGGCCGCCCGGCTGGCAGGGCGAGCGGAGGAGGCGGCGGCGCGACTGGCAGGGCGAGCGGAGGAGGCGGCGGCGCGCCCAGCATGACCCGAGCCACTCCCTTAGCTTGGCCGCCGCTGCTGCTGCTGTCCCTGCTGTGGCTGTTCTGGGCGCCCTCGGGAGCCGGTGAGTGACCCCACGCGGTCGAGCGGCCCCTGCTCCCCCTCTCCCTCCCCACCCGCCTGGGCCCGGCCCCCTGGGCTCCCCAAGGCAGAGCGCACTGCCCTTCGCTTTGTGCTCCCCTCCGCCCCAGGGATGGAGAAACGCCGGGCCGGCATTGTCAATGCCACAGTGGACCTGGCATTCGAAGCCAGACTAGCATGCTCACCGCTCCACAATCCCCTCGTGTCCAGACCGTGCCCTCCCTCAACACAGCACGCTCCAAGCACCCCAGTCCACTACCTCCCAGCCTCCTCTTCCTCATAACAATAATTATAATATTCCCCTGTATAGGGTGCTTGGCATATCTAATCCCTTTACATAAATTTCCTCATTTAGTCCTCCCAACGCCCTCTTAAGCTATAACCACCCCCATTTTACAGATGAGGAGACTGAGGCTCAGAGGAGTGAAACCAGCAACACAGAGGCCACAGCTAGTGAGTAGCAGGACTGAGAGTCAAAGCACTTAACTCCTTCTCACCTTGTTCTTATCCTTATTATTATTAATAAGGACACACAGCATTGTGTTTCTTGATATCGATAAAAGCCAACACATATTGAGGACCTACTGTGTGCAGGGGGCCCTGGGCAGAAAGATTTTCATCTGGAGCCTGGTGGATGAGAGATCAGGGGTCTTAATTGTAGATGGCCCAGGTTCAAATCCACCTCTGCCACTTGTGCTCTGTGTGACCTGGAGCACAAGACTCTGTGCCTCACTTTCCCTCTAAAGTGGGGCTGACGGTAGTGCTTACCTCAAGGAGCTGTTTAAGGCCTAAATGCTGGGAGATGTGTAAAGTGCTCAGAACAGCCCCGATCTTTGTAAGCAACCCATGAATGTTAACTGTTCTTAGTCCCATTTTACAAACTAGGAAAAAGGATCAGAGAGGTTAAGGAAACTGCCGGAAGCCTCACAGCAGAGATCTGAGGGGATCCAAAATGCTGGGGCTATGATCACCTCCCTTCTTGTGCTAGGATCCCCTACAAACATTTTCCCAACCTGAGTCCGCACAGAGTAATAGCAGTAATACTTTATTTCATGTACTCTAAGACCTAGAGTTTCTTCCCCTTTCCACACCTCTAAATCCAGGATTCTCTAACCACTGAGGACGGGTCGTGCTGTAAATGACATCTTAAAATTGATGACTCAGGGGTGATGAAAAAGTTTGTGGTGGTTGCACAACACCGTGAATGTACTTCCTGCCACTGAACTGTACATTTTAAAATGGTTTAAGTGGCAATTTTAATTTTTTAACCACAATATTGACCACAATTTTAAAAAGTGATAATGCTGAGATAGAGGAAATACGGTAATAACAGCCCGACTGAACGGGAGCGACCAGGTTGCAGACCAAGTCCAGCCGTCCTCACCCTCATCCCTGGATCCGGACTGACCCTCCCCACCTCCCTCCTCCTCCCCACACACACTCCCAACCAAGGGGCTCCAAGGCCCAGGTGAGCGACCTCCCAGGCGCCTCTCCCCATCCAGGTCAGGGACACCCGGGTGTGACTCGCCCCGCGTTTCCCCGCAGGGACCGAGACAATCGGAGTGCTGGCCCCAGCCCAGGTGCGCGGCTTCCTGGGCGACACCACAGAGCTGCCGTGCAAACTGCAGCCTCTGGGGCACAACGTGACGGTGACGCAGGTGACCTGGACTCGGCAGAAGCTGAAGGAGGCCTCCCGCAGCGTGGCGGTCTTCCACCCCACCCAGGGCCCCAGCTTCCCGGAGCCCGGCCGGTTGGAGTTCGTGGCCGCCAGGCCAGGCGAGGAGCTGCGAGACGCATCGCTGGCCGTGCGGGGGTTGCGCGCCGAAGATGAAGGCAATTACTCCTGCCAGTTCGCCACGTTCCCCAACGGCGACAGGAGCGCCCGAACCTGGCTCCGGGTGCTCGGTGAGCCGGTTGGAGGGGGGCCGAAAGGGAGGGGTGTGGGGCGGGGTAGGGAGGTAAGCAAAGAGAGGGAAGGGCCCGGGAGGGAGGGAGAGTCCCTCCCAAGCAGAGATTCCGCGGGGACAAAAGAAGGAGGTCGGGCAATGGTGGGGTGGGGATGCAGAAGGGGAGATTAGAGAGGGGAGGGGCTGGAGGACCAAAAGAGAGTACTAGAGATGCTGGGAAGTAAGATCTTGGAGATTGAGGGCCGAGGGGATGGAGGGGATGGAGGGGCTGGAGGGGCTGGGGGTGCTGGGGAGCGGGGAGGGGGGGAGTGGCTGGTGCGAGAAAGGGGTGGGGACAGGAAGGGCCCTGGAAAGCGGAAATGCCGCTTGGGAACCTCCTTTTCTCATCTGTAAAATAGGCTTAGTAACAACAGTGCCTTCAGAAAGCTGTCCTGAGGGTCCCGGGAGTTTATCCAGGTGAACTGCTTAGAGCAGAGGCCTCTGTGAGCTGGTGATAGGGGGTCAGTTATTGTTACTTCCTTTGGTGAGGAACGGAGAGTTGAAATAGACAGACTGGGAGGAGGGGATTCTCATACCCAGTGGGGCGGGGGGGACACCCTTGGCATTGTCATGGAACCATGTGTTCTTTTTTTTTTTTTTTTTTTTTTGCGGTACGCAGGCCTCTCACTGTTGTGGCCTCTCCCGCTGTGGAGCACGGGCTCCAGATGTGCAGGCTCAGCGGCCATGGCTCACGGGCCCAGCCGCTCCGCGGCATGTGGGATCCTCCCGAACCGGGTCACGAACCCGTGTTCCCCGCATCGGCAGGCAGACTCTCAACCACTGCGCCCAGGGAAGCCCCCCATGTGTTCATTTTTATGAGCACCAGGGAAAACATGACAGGCCCTCCTCTTGGCAGCTGAGTACAAAGTCTCTGTGGCTCGTTTCCTCATCTGTGAAATGGAGATCCGCTATGAGGATGAATAAGAGCTGACGTTTCTTTTCTGCTTATGTGCCAGGAACTGTCCCAGGCCTTGCATGAATGACTCAGGAAAGATTAAGTGCTTGGAACAGTGCCTGGCACACAGTACCCAACCAAAGGCAACTGTCGTCATTTCAGAAAACTTGGGACTTCAGGTCTTATGATTTAGGATGAGGGTAAAACAGAACCAATGAGTCAAAGAGAAATCTTCAGTAATAAGAACACAGGTACTGAGGCGAAAGGAACCAAGTGAAACCCCAGGTCTTGGAATCACCAGAATGATTAAGAAATGGTCAAGGTAGGGACTTCCCTGGTGGCGCAGTGGTTGAGAGTCCGCCTGCCGATACAAGGGACACGGGTTCGTGCCCCGGTCCGCGAAGATCCCACATGCCGCGGAGCGGCTGGGCCCGTAAGCCATGGCCGCTGAGCCTGCGCGTCCGGAACCTGTGCTCCGCAACGGGAGAGGCCACAGCATTGAGAGGCCCGCGTACCACAAAAAAAAAAAAAAAAAAAGAAATGGTCAAGGTAGTTTTGGAGTCAGACAGACCTTGTGGGGAGGTCCAGCTCTGTCGCTGACACCCGTGTAACCTTGAGCCAGTCACTTTCCCTCTGAACCTCCAGGGCACGGCTCATCCCTCCCTCTCCTCCATGAAGCCCTCCGTAACCCCGCCCCCCAGATTCAGGCACCCCTTCTGGGCTCCCCCATCCCAGCCTTGCCCACTCTGAGTCCTCACTGCCTCGGGACGTCTGTCTTCCCCTTGGAAAGTCCACCCCATGAAGGCGGGGTGGGGTTGTCTCGGTCATTGCTGGGTCCTCAACACTGCCCATCACAGAGCCAGGCAATGTGTCCAATTACCAATAATAATAACATATATTGAGCACTTACTACACGCCAAGTACCATTTTAAGAGCTTTACCTGCAAATTCTTATCACCGGTGATCCTCTCATTACACCCAGTTGACAGACAAGGAAACTGAGGCATGGACTTGCCCAAGGCCACCCTACTGCTCAGGGGCAGAGCTGGGATTTGAACCTGGCCGCATCCTGTCCCCTCAATGAGCCGCCCTCCTCTGCTGCTGAGATGTTTGTTGAATGACTGCAGGTGAGGAGTGACCCGTCCCTTTTGCTTCTTCCCCCCAGCCCAGCCCCAGAACAAGGCTGAGACCCGGGAGATCCCGCGCAGCCAGCTCAGCCTGGAGCCTGTGCCCGTGGCCCACTGCATCTCCACGGGGGGTCGCCCACCCGCCCGCATCTCCTGGTCCCCGCCCCTCGACAAGATGGCCAATACAAGCCAGGTGCCAGGGCCCCTGCCCGGCACTGTCACCGTCATCAGTCTCTTAACCTTAATACCTTCCAGCCATGTGGATGGCAAGAATGTCACTTGCAGAGTGGAGCACGAGAGCTTCGAGGAGCGGGTGGTACTGCCCATGACCCTCAGCGTGCCCTGTGAGTGGACCCAAGTGTGAGCAATGACAGGAGGGTCTGCCGGGCTGTCTCTACCCTCCCCCACCATTGTCTACACTGACCCCCCACCCCACCCAGGCCACTTCCAACATCACCCCCATCGTCCTCACTGGCTTCCCTGATTACTGCCTACCCCCGTCCGCACATCGTCTACACCGGCTCCCCTGGGCCATAAATGGCACTGTCCTTCATTGTCTATACCAGCTTCTTATTTCTTTTCTTTTGGCTGCACCACGTGGCATGCGGGACCTTAGTTCCCCAACCAGGGATTGAACCCGTGCCCCCTACAGTGGAAGCACAGAGTCTTAACCACTGGACTGCCAGGAACGGCCTATACCAGCTTCTTAGGCCACAGTCCACACTGCTCCCCGATTGTCTACCCTGGCCACTGCCTACACTGACGCCCCATATGGGCTCCTCTGAGGCCAATCTACACACAGTGCCTACACCTGCTTCCCTGGGCAACTGTCCACACTGACCCTGTGCACACTGCTACACCAATTCCCCACCATCTACACCGGCTCCCTTGTCCGTTTCTACCCTGCCTTACCAGCCATCTACACTGGCTCCTCTGGGCCCCAGACAGCGCTGCCCTCACTGTCTACACCAGTCATGTAGGCCACCAGCTGTGGGGAGTTGGCACTGTTCCCTGTGTTGTCTAGAGAGGTGCCCGTGACCACTGCTGCACTGAAACCCTGCATTTTCTACACGGGTTCTCCCAGGCACTCTCTCACACCGACCCACAACATTGTCTACAATGGATCCCCTGGAGAGAGGTCTACACTGGCTCCAGTGTCTATACTTCTCTCTAGCCCACTGTTGTCTACACTGGCTCGTCTATGGGCTGTGTCCTCCCATCACTGTCTATACCGAATACTCCCTCCCCAGTAGGTGCTGTACTGATTCCCTCAGCACCCCCCCACCTCACACACACACAAACACCCTGTCTCATTGGCCTTCCCTCTGGGGACTTTGAAAATCTCCCCTGTCGATCACATTTGAGTTGGATAAGCAGCAGGCTGAAACAGGGTCATCCAGGATTCTTTCCTGCAGGACTTATCAGAGCCTTGAATATACTCCTGTGTATTATGAGCGCCAAGGAGGCCTCTTCTCACAGGACAGCCCAGGCACACCAGAATCTGGCTTTACCCAGGAAAACCAGTAGAGAGAAGCAGGTCCTGAGAAGCCCTCTCTGTGCCCCACCTCCTGGCACCCTGTTGAGGACTCCCAGACTTCTATTCTCGGAGCCGGGGGGTAGAACCCATCTCCCCAGACCCCTCGGAGGCCTCTCCACCTTGAGCTGTTCCCCAAAACCCACCAAGGCCCTTTTCCTGTTGTGACATGAATCCCATTATCTTTAGGCCCCTCTGAAGGCTCTCTGTCTCTGAGCCTGTGTATCTGTTTCCCCCAGACCCCCCCGAGGTCTCCATATCCGGCTATGATGGCAACTGGTACATCGGCCGTAGTGAGGCCTCCCTGCACTGTGACGTCCGCAGCAAACCAGAGCCCACAGGTTATAACTGGAACACGTGAGTTCCTGGGTCAGAGGGGGGAGGGGCTGGGAACCCAGCTACCTGGGTCCTGAGAGATGAGGGGGTTGGGGACCTCGACTCCTGGGTCTGAGGGAGGAAGGGTGTAGGCAGGAAAGTAAAAAGAGAGCAAGCAGTTAACTGGAGGCCCCCAGGAAAATGTCTGTCTTGCATGTGCAGAGTTTATGAGGTGCTTTAGTCCAGGTGTGCTGAAACACCTGCTCTTTACGGCATGCCTGCTGTACTTAGCTTGAAGCCACATGATCCCCACACTCCAGGCACAGTCTGTGCTATGGCCAGGCCCGGATTAAAGATTAGCTCGGCTGCAGGAGCAGCCGTCATCTGCCCGGGCACACAGCCATGGGGCACAGAGGTGAGCCTCCCATCGGCGTCTCACTCCCAACCTCTGGGCTGTGCCACCTCCCCAGCCATCACGTGTTACCTGCCCAGTCACCTCTCACAGAGCAAATACTGTCCCGCCCCCGTTCTCTTGACTGAGGGGCAGAGCAATGAGAAAATCTCCTCAAATTCATACCGAGGCCGGGGTTACAAGTGGGGAAAGATAAAGGCAAAGGGGTAAATTGTTTTATGTAATTTTTTAAAACTTATTTATTTGCTTGCTCTAGGTCTTAGTTGCGGCACGCGGGCTCCTTAGTTGTGGCATGTGGGATCTAGTTCCCCAACCACGGATCGAAACCCCCTGCGTTGGGAGTGCAGAGTCTTATCCAATGCACCACCAAGGAAGTCCCATGTTTTATGTAATTTTTATTGGGCCTTTTTTTCTTATTTCAAAAATAACTTAGCATTGTAGAAACTTTAGACAATATGGTTATAAGTAAAAAGGAGAAAATAGCACCTGTAGTCATGTACCCAGTCACCTCCAGAACACCTCCACTGTTACCCTTTGTTATATATCCTTCCCGTCTTTTTTTCCAATATTTCTAAACAAAAACTGTGCTGTATGTACAATTTAAAATTTTTTTCTCGGGTTTCCCTGGTGGCACAGTGGTTGAGAGTCCACCTGCCGATGCAGGGGACACGGGTTCGTGCCCCGGTCCGCGAAGATCCCACATACCGCGGAGCGGCTGGGCCCGTGAGCCATGGCCGCTGAGCCTGCGCGTCCGGAGCCTGTGCTCCGCAACGCGAGAGGCCACAACGGTGAGAGGCCCGCGTACCGCAAAAAAAAAAAAAAAAAAAAAAAAAATTTTCCTCCATCTCACGAACACCTCTCCATGTCAAGGCACATAGATCTATTTTCCCCCAACACTTTATGAGGAAAATTTTCACACATACAGAAAAGTTGTAAGAATTTTCCAGTGAACACTCAAAACCCCTACCACATGGATTCTCCCTCTGATATTTTCATGTACTTCTTTAGCACATTCCTGCCCATCAGTCCATTTCTGTCTCCATCTAGCCAACAGTCCTTATCTTTTATGCATTTCAAAATACCCACAGCCCCCTTCTTCATGGTGCCGAGATTCCATCATAGATGAGCCCTTCAATGATTTAACCAATCCCAAATGGGGATACGGAGGTGCTCTACTGTTTTCAACTATGCAAATGCCATGGTGGTGAGCATCCCCGTCTGTCCATCTCTGTGGGCAGCCACAGTCGTGTCTCAACGGTTGGCCAGAGGAACTGCCGGTCGAAGGTTTTCAATTGGTATTGATGGCTGGCCGTTAACCTTCCTGCCCCAAAGCGCCATGATTCAGGCTCACGAGCCACACAGCCGGGTTTCCGTGCCAGCTCTGCAGCCCAAATCCATGCCTGCGTCTCCTCCATCCATTAAACCAGTGTTTCTTGACTGCTTACTATGTGCCAGATGCTGTTGACCCACAAACCTTGGTAAATAAAATAGACCAAATTCCCTCCCCTCTCAGAGCTCCCATTCTGATGGGGGAGAGAAACAATTAAACAAGACAACATGGGAATTCCCTGGTGGTCTAGTGGTTTGGATTCTGCGCTTTCACTGCAGGGGCCCAGGGTTCAATCCCTGGTCAGGGGACTAAGACCCCACAAGCCTCAGGGCGTGGCCAAAATAAAATATATTTTTTTAATTTTAAAAAATAAACAAGATAACGTTGTCAAGAACAGAGTGTGTCAGGTGGTGATAAATGCCATGGAAAAGACAAAGCAGAGGAGGAGCGTGGCCAAGGAAGGCATTACAAAGGTGACGTCTCAACAGAGGCCTGAAGGAGGTGAGGGTGGGCGGTATGGGTACCGATGGGAAGGGCATTCCAGGCATAGGGAACAGCATATGCGAAGACCCTGAGGTGGGAACATAACTGGAGTGTTCGATGATCAACAAATAGGCTACCATGTATATAGAGGCGAGAGCAAAGGAGTCAGTGGCATCAGGGAGCCAGCTTGTGTGGGACCTGTGCCCGTGCTAAAGAATTTTCCTTTACTGGAGGGCTCTGGACAGAGGAGGGACTTGGGCTGACTTAGTTCTTTTTTTACATATATAATTTTTTTTATTTATTTTTGGCTGCATTGGGTCTCCGTTGGTGCGCGCGGGCTTTCTCTAGTTGCGGCGAGCGGGGGCTGCTCTTAGTTGCGGTGCTCGGGCTTCTTTGAACCCGTGTCCCTTGCACTGGCAGGCAGATTCTTAACCACTGTGCCACCAGGGAAGTCCCCGAGCTGACTTAGTTCTAACAAGGTCTCTCAGATGCTGAGTGGGGGACAGAGCGGGGTGGGAGTGGGGGTGGAAATAGGGAGCCCAGTGAGAAGGTTCCCCCAGGAGTAGGGGGAACAGACCAGGGTGGTGGCCGTGGTCCTTTGCTCTCGCCTCTATATCCACAGTGGTCTCCTTGTAGATCCTCAAACACTACAGTTATGCTCTCACCTCAGGGTCTTCACATATGCTGTTCCCTATGCCTGGAATGCTCTTCCCATCGGTACCCACACGGCTCACCCTCACCTCATTCGGGCCTCTGCTCAGGCCCTGAGGAGTCGTCAGACTCAGGCTAGATTCTGAAGGTGGGGCAGACAGGATCTGCCGATTGGCTGGATGGGAGTGTGAGAGGCAGAGCTGGGGGAACTCCAGGCTTGCTCTCAACTTGTACTGTAGATGGCGTGAGGGTTTCTGTATTCCCGGCATACAGCGAGTGCCCCATCACCTGTTATTCTAGGCCTCCAACTGAGGCCACTTCCTCACCCATCTGTCTCTCCTAGGACCATGGGACCCCTGCCACCCTCTGTTGTGGCCCAGGGCGCCCAGCTCCTGATCCATACCGTGGACGAGTCCATCAACACGACTTTCATCTGCCTTGTCACCAACGCCCTAGGGACTGGCCAGGCAGAAGTGACCGTCCTGGTCACAGGTAAGAAGCCCCCTGGGTGGGGAGAACAAAAAGATCAAAAGAGGAAATCGCGGTAGGATTCCCTCTGAAGGAGGAGTTTAGAGGTGGTCCCTGGTTAAACGAGTCCCTCAGCCACAAGAATGCTCTCTAGCTCCCATCCTTCCCCTAAGCCCCCTCACAGAAGGTTCAACAGGATCAGCTTTACTCTCTGTTAACTCAACATCTGTACCATTGGAACCACTGTATAGCCACCTGGACACAGCCCCTCTGCAAACCCAGGCTGGGGTAGTTGCGTGATGCCTTTTCCCAATGGACTCAGGAAGGCCTTTCCAAGTGTATTGGACAGAACTCTATCACTTGCAGTTGATAGAAGCACAACTCAAAATAGTCCAAGCAAAAATGGGACGTTATTGGAAAAACACCTTCAGGTATGGTTAGATCCAGGTGCTCCAACTATGTAACCCAGGAACTTTTCTTGACCTCTCTTGTCTCTGCTTTTCTCTATGCTGGCTTTATTCCCTGGCAGCCTTTCCCCTCAGGAAGGTAAGATGGTCCTCAGCAGCTATAGGCTCACAGCCCACCAGTTTAGAAATCCCAAGGGAAAGAATATACCACTTTCAATAATCTAGCCAAAATCCCAGGGCTGGCTCTCATTGGCTCAACTTAAGTCACAGAACACCCCCACCCCCATGAACCAATCACAGTAGCCAGGGAGAATGGAATGCTCTGATTGGCCAGGCCCAGGTCAAAGTCCCATCCTAGGAACCAGAGGGTGGGGTCAAGTCCACCTAAACCATATAGACTGAGGGAAGCAGAGTGGTAGCTTCCTTAAAAAACGAAGGGTAATATTTTGGGGGCAGGTAAAAAGCCCATAGCCTCTCATCTTATATCTCTCCTTCCTTCTCTTCCTGCAGGACTTCCCAGGGAGCCATCACATTCGGGCTCATCCTCTGGGATCATTATCCTGACTTTCACTATCACCCTGGTTGGTCTACTCCTGCTGGGGCTCCTGATTTATTTCTGGAAATCCAGAAACTTCCGTGAGTCCCCTTTTTTTGCAACATCCCCCGCCTGTCTGCCATAAATGAACATCACCACAGCCAACATAATTGAGCATCTACTATGTGCCAGGCTCTGCACTAAGCCTTCCACGTGGCAGCCTCTCACTGAATCCTCACCCCAATACCATGAGGTTCTCTCATTTGACAGACAAGGACACTGAGACCAGGCAGTTTGATTCATTGGATCAGTGATTCATTTTACACAGTGGGAGCAGCGCCTGTAGGTCCTCGAAGGCCACAGTAAGGATTTGGCTTTTAATCCAGGTGACGCAGGAGCTCCTGCCGGATGGATGGAGGGTGGAATAACATTTAACCCCCACCCCAGCTTTCTTCCCTCTGTCTTGCTCACGACTGGCTCCCTCCCTGCTCTCACGGAAAGGAGGGGGGTGGCAGGAACTGGTGCCCCGATCCGAGCTCTAAAAGGATCTGATGTTCTCTCACCTCAATGGCTTTACAAGCCTGTTGTGCTGCCTGGAGCAGCATCCCCACAGCTCCCTCTGGCAAAGCCCTGCAGCTAATTCTGTAATCAAAAGAGCTACATTTTGCTGAGCACTTTCTCCATGCCAGGCACTTTCTGCGCACAACCCCCTTGAATGCTCACAACCACCCTGCAAAGAGAGTCCCTCTATGAGCCCATTTTACAGATGAGGAAATGTTTGCTCAGAGAGGTTATGTCACCGGCCAGCTGGCACACAGCTGGAAAGTCAAGAGTAGAAGGCAGTTCTGTTGGCTACAAAGCTTTGTTCCTTCAACCACTAAACAAAATGGCCTCCTCACATCCCAGCGGGAGGCCCCCTCCTCCAGGAAGCCCTTCCTGATCTTTCCCGAAATGAGCCAAGCACCTGCTCTGGGCTCCCCCACCCCAGCCTTACCCACTCAGGGACATCACTGTGTGGGGACTTGTCTGTCTCTCCAGTGGACCGGGAGCCCCGGGAGGGCAGAACTAGAAGTGTCATGGTCATGGCTATGTCCTCAGCACCACCTACCACAGGGTCGGGCACAAAAGAGGCATTTGAGTAAGTGTTTGCTGAACGCATGACGTCCAGAGCCAGACTACCTGTATCTAGCCCACACTCTACCGCTTCATTGCGTCACCATGGGCAAATGCCTTACTCTCTATGACTCAGTTTCCTCCTCTGTGAAATGGGAGTGACTGTACCTTATAATATAGGTACAGTACTTAGTGCAGCATTTGGCACCCTGTAAGCCACACACTGGGTGTATATATAAGCTATGATTATTATCACTATTACTAATACGCCTATTGTTATTACCACAGGCACCATGAGAAGAGGGATTTTTGTCTATTTTGCTCACCACATCCATATCCCCGGCATCCAGAATGCACCTGGCACAAAGTAGACATTTTCTATTTGCTGAATAAATCCCTGTTTGATGGTTGAGGAAACTGAGGCACAGAGAGGTTAAGTCAATTACCCACGGTCACACAGCTGCTAAAGGACAGAGCTGGGATTTGAACCCTTCCATCTGGTTCCAGAGCCTGCGCTCAGTAAATATTTATGTATACTTAATAACTGAATGAATAACTAGATGAAGCCTATACCCCAGTTGTGTTTTATACACGTAGAAACCATTCGGGGAAGCGATTCCCCCACATCAGTAGCAGAGCCAGGACTTAGAGTTCAGGGGGCCTGGTCACCCACACGTGCCTTCTTCCCATACCTTCCAGCATTGTCATTCACTTCTGACCACTTCTCCTCCTGTCTCCTCAGGTTGGAACCGGCACAGCTCGTCTGCTAATGGGGTAGGTGTGGTGATGGAGCTGAGAAGGGTATGGGGGAATTCTGCATGAACCACAGATTAATCACTGTGGGCTTTCCCAAGGAGGGGCCAGGCCTCTCTGGGCACCTGCAGCACCTAACCAAAAGCCAGCATGGCCTCAGGAGTCAGGTCCTGGATCTTTTCTTCAAAGGCCTCGAGCATCAGTTCCCAAACCCTTCCTGCTGGGCAGAATCCCCCGTAAGGTTTGCTGAAACGCAGGTTCCAGGAACTCCCTGGCGGTCCAGTGGTTAGGACTCCACGCTCTCATTGCCGAGGGCCCGGGTTCAATCCCTGGTCGGGGAACTAAGATCCCACAGGCCACACGGTGTGGCTGGCACGCATGCATGCATGAATAAATACATACATACATACATACATACTGCAGGTTCCTGGGCTCCACCCGCTGAGAGTGGTCTGGTGGGTCTGTGCTGGCGCCTGGGGACCTGAATTTTCATAGGCACCCCGTCCCTCCCCTCCCTACTCATGACCACACCTGGAGAAGTGCTGCCCTGGCTTCCAGGGGTGGGGAGAGGGGCAGGCCTGTAGCTCTCTGCATGCTGGGCTTCAGCAGGAAGCACTGTTTTGGAAGGGCCTGAGGCTAAAGTTTGTGTATTCCCCCTTCCAGAATGTCATCTATTCAGCTGTTGGCTGTAATGCCAGCTCTCCGCAGGATCCACCGACAGAGGGCACGAGGTGACAGCATCGGGACTGAACAGAGAGAGTCCTCACTGGAGCTGGTGAGGAAGTGGGCCTCGCAGCTGGACAGCCACCCCACCTCAATGGATGACGTCTCCCTCCAAAGAGACCGGCCACCCTTCCCGTGCCAGACCTCAAGAGTGTCCCCTCTGCCTCATAACACAGTTCAGGGGTCCTCAAGACCAACCCTCAGGTTGAGTCACTCAGTGTAAGGAGTCACAGAACTCAGGAAAGCTGTTTACACACGGTTACGGTTTACTACACTGCAAGTGTGACAGAGAGTTCGAACTGTCTGTTGGAGAAAATACCTTAGGGAGATAGAGACCTTGAGGCAGAATGCAGGGCATAAGCCACTCTGCAAGAGAAAGTGAGAAGGATTGGGGCTTCTCTCTAGGCAGATGGGAGAAGGCAGAACAGAGAAGGACGGGAAAGAGATGCGACCCAGCAGCATGGGAGTGGTAAGGGGGTGACAAGGCCAGTGGGGCTCCACAGCGTCAGGGACAAGGGATACTGGTTGCCTTGCTGCCACATAAACCCCTTGTCCGTCCCCAGCCCCCAAACACCTCATTAAAGTTTATTTATTACACCTCAAGTGGCTGTGTGCAAGGGGATCTTTTGTGGGAATTGAGGAGGGACAGAGTTTTGCATGGACCGTCACCATGTGAGACAGAACCAAAGGCATGGAGGGAAGACCTTGGATCAAGAGGACCACAAGGACACGAATCCCCAGGGTTCTCAGACACCAGGGGGAGAGCATGTCTTACTTCTCTCTCTCTCTCTCTTTTTTCAATTCTTTTAACTACAAAATACAGGCATACCTCGGAGATATCGCGGGGTCAGTTCCACACTATCGCGATAAAGCAAGTCACGCGGATTTTTTGGTTTCCCTGTGCATATAAAAGTTATGATGGAAATTCCCTGATGGTCTAGCGGTTAGCATTCAGCGCTTTCACTGCCATGGCCCGGGTTCAATCCCTGGTCAGGGAACTGAGATCCCACAAGCCATGCGGCACAGCTAAACAGAAAAAAAAAAAAAAGCTATGTTTACACTATACTGTAGTCTCTTAAGTGTGCAATAGCATCATGTCTAAAAACAATGTACACACGTCAGTTTTAAAATGCTTTATGGCTAAAAAACGCTAACCACCATCTGAGCCTTCAATAAGTCGTAATCTTTTTGCAACAGTAACACCAAAGATCATTTTTGTCATCTCTATGTTACCCCAACTTTTAAAAATTAATAACGTGATATACCCAAAAACCATTGAACTGTATGCTTTAGGCAGGGGAATTGTATTACCACAAACTTGGTGGCTTGAAAAAACACAAAATTATTTGTTTACAGTTCTGGAGGCCACAATTCTGAAGTGAGTTTCAGGGGGCTAAGATCAAGGTGTCGGCAGGGCTGGTTCCTTCTGGAAGCTCCAGGGGAGAGGCCCTTTCCTTGCCTTTCCAGCTTCTAGAGGCGGCCAGCCTTCCCCGGCTTACGGCCCTGCATCACATCACTATTTTTCTCGCTGCTACATCATCACATTGCCCTCTTCCTTCTTTGACCTTCCTGCCTCCCTCTTTCCCCTATGAGGACCCTTGTGATGACATTTAGGGCCCACCTGGACAATTCAAGATTAACTCCCCATCTCAAGGTCCCTAACTTAATCACATCTGCAAAGTCCCTTTTGCCATGTAAGGGGACATATTCACAGGTTCCAGGGATTAGGATCTGGATATCTCTGGGGACTCATTATTCTATCTGCCTTCTACCCTGGGCCCCTGCTCCATCTCAGATAACCGTGGAACTACTTCCTGGTAAGTTTATTGATGCACAAACATATACATATATATTCTCTTCCCCACGATAGGTAACATCCCATACACACTGCTCTGACCTTGCTTTTATTACTGAAGTTTTCTGGAAATTCAGAGAGAGCATCTTCAGCCTTTCTATAGCCACACAGCCCTCCTCCACAGGGGAATGTCCAGGAGTTTTTCAACCAGGCCTCTATGGATGGGTATTTGTGTTGTTTCCACCCTTTTACTACTAGTACCATGTTGCAGTGCATGACCTTGCATGTGTATTTGGACACACCCTGGAGGTGGAATTGCCAGATCAAAGAGCAGAGCCCCTGTCGTTGTGACAGACACTGACAAATGGTCCCCCAGAGAAGTCATGGGTCTCTGTCCCTACCAGTGATGGACGTGACAGCCTGTCTGGGGGGGAAGATGTGTGGATTTCACAGAGCCCAGAGTCAAGAGTGGACCCAGAATTTTGGTATAGATGTTGTGTAAACTTCACATTAGACTGAGAAAACCACACTTATCCACATTGGAGAATGGGGAGGAGAGGGTCTGATGAAGATCGTGGAGAGGCTTAGAGAGCCCCAAACCCTCCCCATCCCCAGCTGCTTCTGCACAGAGTAAGTGGAGCGGGGGCTCAAACCAAACCAATACCATCCTGCTTTGAGTTACTGCAAGATCCCCAGAAACCTCTGGACTGCAGATTTCTCAGGGTGAGAATGCCTACGCTACTGACATCTAACTTATTAAAAAATGATGAGGACTTCCCTGGTGGCGCAGTGGTTAAGAATCCACCTGCCAGTGCAGGAGACACGGGTTCGAGCCCGGGTCCGGGAAGATCCCACATGCCGCGGAGCAACTAAGCCCATGCGCCACAACTACTGAGCCTGCGCTCTAGAGCCCGCGAGACACAACGACTGAGCCTGCACGCCTAGAGCCCGTGCTCCGCAACAAGAGAAGCCACCGCAACGAGAAGCCCGCGCACCGCAACGAAGAGTAGCCCTGGCTCACCGCAATTAGAGAAAAGCCCAGGCATAGCAACAAAGAGCCAATGCAGCCAAAAATAAAATAAAAATTCATTTAAAAAAAATGATGAAATGACCCAGGAATTCCACTCCTAGGCAGATACCCAAAAGAACTGAAAACAGGTACTTAAATACGTATGTGTACACGAATGCTCATGGCAGCGCTGTTCACAACAGCTCATCGTGGAGACAACGAAAATGGCCATCAACAGATGAATGGATCAACAAAATCTGGTCTATCCATGCAAGAGAATATTATCCAGCCATGAAAAGGAATGGAGGACTGATCCACACTACAAACTTGGAAACATGATGCTAAATGAAAGAAGCCAGGCACAAATGGTTACATCGTGCATGATTCAGTTTATATGAAATAGCCAATATAGGCAAATCCATAGAGACAAAGAGATATGGGAACATATGTATATGTATAACTGATTCCCTTTGTTATAAAGCAGAAACTAACACACCATTGTAAAGCAATTATACCCCAACAAAGATGTTAAAAAAAAATGAATGTATATATATGCATATATATATGTATATACATATATATAATCACCTTACTGTACAACAGAAACTGACACAACATTGTAAATCAACTATATTTCAATAAAACAAACAAACAAAAAATCCATAGAGACAGAAAAGACATTAGTGTTTGCCAGGGCCTCGGACAATGGGGAGTGACTGCTTAATGGGTTCAAAGTTTCCTTTAGCACGATAAAGATGTTCTGGAAACAGCGGCGATGATTGCGCAACATCGTGAACGTACTAAACGTCGCTGAATTGTACACTTTAAAACGGTGAATTGTATGTGGGTTTTATCACAATAAAAAAAATTAATTTTGATAGAAACATTTTTTTCATTTCCCAGCGCTTGCTGGCAGAATTTTTAGGAACCAATTAAATTCACGAAGGATAGGTGAATCGTGAAAGAAAAAAATAATATTCTAACTGTTAAAGGAAAAAACTACTTAATGACACCAGTTAAAGCAAAAGGCAGACTTTATTCAAGGGGAAGGGGTCATCGCCATAGGTGTAGGGAGCATCTGCCATAGGGAAAAGAGATTGGACCCAACTCCAAATACAGCATGTGCACGTGGAGACTTATAGCCAAGGAGCAGGCTGGGAGTCAGTGCATGAAAAACAACTAAGAGGTAGTGATACAGAGCAGGACCCTGCGCGGCTCCTAGACACAGGAGCCTTTCTGCGCCCCCCTGTTTCTTGATTGCAGGAAATCCGCTTCATTCAGCCTCCGTGACCTTCCCTGAGTTCCAACAGCAGGTTCAAACAGTTGCTGATAAGGGAAGGGAGGGGATGCAGAGACGAGGGAGGAACAGTCAAAAGAAACAATAGTGCAGCCTTGGGGCAACGTCCTGGTTCCCCCTCAACGGATACACATAACAAGATCTTTGAGCTGTTTTGCTGAAGCCCCCACCAGGTGGGAAAAGTTAACGGTATGCTGCCCACAAGCACGGAGACTCCAGACTGGCTGGAACCAGAAGGTTGATGATGCCGACTCCCAATTACCTCACCACCAAACAATCAGAAGAATGGCCGTGAGCTGACCACGCCCTCTTTGAACCACTACTATAAAACTCCTCACAGCCCCCTCCAGGTTGGGACACACAGTTTTGAGGGCATTAGCCCACCATGGCCCCCTTTGCCTGGCAAAGCAATAAAGCTATTCTTTTCTACTTCACCCAAAACTCTGTCTCCAAGATTTAATTCGGTGTCAGGGTACAGAGGCTGGATTCAGCTTCAGTAGCCTTAAGGGTAAGAAGGATTCTGGCTACACTGACCTAACGGGATTCTTGCGGGGGGGGGGGCGGGGGAGGGGACCCAAACAGATATCAAAGGTGATCAGATATCAATGGTGGGCAGTTCCAGTTAAACTAACTTAGGATTCTTGCTAAAACTGGACAAGGCAGAGATGAACATAGAAGTCAAAAGTCAACCCTAGTTGGAAACAAGTTCAGGAGAGCCTGAGCAGAGTTCAGTCAATGAGAGAATCTTTGTCAGTATTTGAAAATGCAACAGTGTGGATGCTTCAGGTGCCAATAGCAGAGAGCCCCCTTCCTCCCCCCGCCCCGGACTCCCCAGGCTGGGATTAAAAGCAAACAACTGGATTGCCTAGTTGGACTCCAGGTACTACATGTAGGGATCAGCTCTGCTTCTCTGCTGTTTACTCTGTTTTCCTCCACAAATTGGCTGTCATGCTCAAGCTGGTGCCAAGATGGCTGCTGCATTCCGGGCATCGCAGCCAAACACCTAGCTGGAGAAGAAGCCCACCCCATTCTGGGGGAGCTTCCCCAGGACCCTCCCCTCAGCTCTGATTGGCCAGCACTACCCACGGCTCAACCAATCCCTGGCCAGAAGAATGGGGGAGGCTTGGACCAACCAGGATCTGCTTGCTGGGGCTGGGGAGAAACCAGGATGAAGGCTGCAGGTCACAGGATGGAATTAACACGTGGTATTAACAGTGGCTCTCTCTGGGCAGTTGGAAGATGGCTGAATTTTACTCTCTTCCTTTTGAGTTCATTCTGTCTACATTTTCTATAATAAACTTTGACTTTTAGTTATTTTAAGAGGAATCAAAATCATTATGTGAGAGGGAGGTGGGAAGGAAGGAGGGAGGGAGAGAGGAGAGAGAGACAGAGAGAAGCTTCAGGAACTGGAAAATCTAGAATAACTGGCTTTGCTTTATGCCCTGCCTCTCAATGCTCACAGAACCTTTGCTCCTGAGGTTTAACAGTGAAAATTCATCAGAATCCCTTTGGCCCCTAAACTCCACTTCTGCTGCACACCAAACTCCTACCAGAATAAGGCCAGTTTGGGCAATCTGGTTGCGGCCCAAGACTGCGGCGGCTACACTTGGAAATAACGGCAGGGTTTGCAACGACCCGTCTGAGGCAGACAGACGGGAAATCTCAAACCTGCAGCAAAAAGGACTAAGGGTAGATCCTGGAAGGATTCTAACCCCAGGAACACCACCTCAAAACCTTCCAGGGACTTCCCTGGTGGTGCAGTGGTTAAGAATCCGCCTGCCAGTGCAGGGGACACGGGTTCGAGCCCCGGTCCGGGAATATCCCACATGCCGCGGAGCAACTAAGCCCGTGTGCCACAACTACTGAGCGTGCGCTCTAGAGCCCGCATGCCACAACTACTGAAGCCTGCATGCCTAGCGCCCGTGCTCCTTAACAAGAGAAGCCACCGCAATGAGAAGCCCGCGCACCTCAATGAAGAGTAGCCCCCGTTCGCCACAACTAGAGAAAGCCCACTCACAGCAACGAAGACCCAACGCAGCCAAAAAATAAATAAATGCTTAAAAAAAGAAAAAAAAATTTTTAATTGCCTATAAAGGGTAACACGTCTTTAAAAACAATACAAATCAACTTGTTTACAAAACAGAAACAGACTCACAGACACAGAAAACAAACTATGGTTACCAAAGGGGAAAGGCAGGAGGAGGGATAAATTAGGAGTATAGGATACACACCACTATACGTAAAACAGATAAACATCAAGGATTTACTGCATAGCACAAGGAACTATATTCAATATCTTGTAATAACTTATAAAAGAATCTGAAGCCACACACCTGAAACTAACCCAATATTGTAAATCAATTACAGTTAAAAATTTTTTAAAACTATAAAAAATAAATTTAAAAAAAAAAGAAAAGGTAAGGCGGCTCACGGGACCTCCACGAGGCTGGCGACCAGGAACAAGGTATAAATGACTTGGTGGAACTGCTCCTGCCAGAGTAACCATTGTCCACAACATCAGCCTTGGCCCCAGAACCCCTGCCTGAGGGGCCCCGGAAGGCTGCATTCATTCATGCATCCATTCAACAAACATCTATTGAGCACCTACTGTGTGCCAGGCACAGAGTTTACAGACGGAAAGTACAAAGATTGCTGCCCTTGTGGAGTTTATATGTTGGTGGACGTGCCGGCTCTGTCCTCACCATCAAAGGCTTTATGTGGTGCCTGCATCTCTGGCTTCTGCATCCAAGCCTCACATGGTTGCATGTGATCAGGGAGCCTGGGTCACATGACAGTGCCAACAGAAAAGGAGCCTAAGAAAGCAAGTCTCTGAGGTGGATGATTCGCAGAAACATAACAAAAGGCACAGGACATGTAGCTACTACGGCGGTCCCCAGTTTACAGATGACAACACCAAGGCTCAGAGAGGGGATGTCAGTTGCCCAAGGTCACACAGCCCGTCAGCAGCAGAAACTGGGCTCAAAAGCACAGAGGGGGCTTCCCTGGTGGCGCAGTGGTTGGGAGTCCGCCTGCCGATGCAGGGGACACGGGTTCGTGCCCTGGTCCTGGAGGATCCCACGTGCCGCGGAGCGGCTGGGTCCGTGAGCCATGGCCGCTGAGCCTGCGCGTCCGGAGCCTGTGCTCCGCAACGGGAGAGGCCACAACAGCGAGAGGCCCGCGTACCGCAAAAAAAAAAACAAAAACAAAACAACTAACTATATGATGCCAAGGGTTTAGTATCAATACTTACCAGCAATGCTGTTAATGAATTAGACGCAAGGCCCGCCCTTGGGGCCCTAGCTGAACCGACGCCTCCCGTGGCTCCATCAGGGAGCTCTTTCCCGCTCAGGCTCAGGTTCTAGCTGCCAATAATAAAACTGAATTTGGTGCAAGACAGGCTTGAGAGTGTTTAGAGAATGGAGAAGGGGAGCTTCTGCGCTAACAGAACCTGCGCCCCGAAAGGAGGAAAGTAAGAGGATTTTAAGGGTTAGGAAGCAGACAGGTCATCCGGGCTCTAGGAAAGGGGCGGAGATTTTAGGGCAGCCGTGGGCATGCGTAGTCTCCACGCTCCTTTCCGCACAGTCACGCACGCTCCTTTCCACGGAGCTCGAATTGTGCCTAGCAAAGTACAAATGCCCTCTTTGCGCAGAGATCTTAGCGTGGAAGGTAGCAGATGTAACTCTGGGACACCTCCAGGTCTCATCTGCGGAGGCATATTCCTGTGGTCAAGTCAGAGCCCGTTCGGGGCGGGTGACCACTGTGTATCTCTTAAAGCACAGCTGCACAGCATCTCTGTCAAATACCAGGTGCTCTTGAAACAAACACAGAGCTAAACCGAGGCAAGGAAAGCCGGCCATCTTGGATCTAGCCGGTTCAGTCTGGTTTTCTCTTGGGCATTTGCGGTATCCTATTGGTAAAACACAACAAGCCTATATGGCTAAAAAACAAAAAACAGTTTCTGCAACCGGGACCTGGGCTGCATAGCATGGGTGACAATACGAGCTTTAGTCAAATGGCTAAACCTCTCAGAGCCTCTATTTTTATATCTGTAAAAGAGGGGCAATGGCAGCACCACCCACAACAGGATCCTTTAGAGGACTGGCTTGGCAAATCCATGGAAAGCTGCTGCCTTTGAAGCTGTGGTAATAAAGAACAACCAAAGGAGAAAAGCAGAGGCTGTTACTTCAGAGCTTGCTATAGCAAGGAAGTCCGGCAGTATCACTTGCATTTGGCAGAGACTCAAAGGCAGGCAGAGAGGTGTGAAAGCTTTATAATGGAAAACAGGAAAGGCTACGTACGAGTGTGCCCTTGCTGGAGGCCGTTGGCACAGAAAAGAAGAAGGCGGGCTTCTTAGAAGCAGGACGTCCTAGCTGACTGATTAGGGCGCATAGCTGGCTTTCTCTGGCTGGTCCTAAATTAGAAGAAGGGACAAAAATTAGGGAGGCTGTTCGTTGTTGATCGAGCCCTGGCCATTCGGAGCTGATTGTTACAGAAGTTATTGTTTAGCTTCCTGCATTGTCACTAGAGATAGTAATCTGGCTTCCTGTTAAGTCCGAGTTAAAGCAAGCTGGCTTCCTGGGCTGTTTTTAAGAGGGTTGGTTTCCTAGGCAGCTTGCTGCACCTCGTGAGTCAGAATTCTATTTTTATAGATGGTCTGACAATTTTCAGTTTGTATACTGGTCTCTCAAAGCACTTTTTAGATGTGATTGTATCTAATCAAAGATCAACATGGGGGACTTCCCTGGTGGTCCAGTGGTTGAGAATCCATCTTGCAATGCAGGGGACGCTGGTTTGATCCCTGATCGGGGAACTAAGATCCCACATGCCACAGGGCAACTAAGCCTACGTGCCACAGCTACTGAGCCCCCACACTCTGGAGCCTGCATGCCACAACTAGAGAGAAGCCCACGCACCACAACGAAGATCCCACGTGCAGCAACTGAGACCCGACGCAGCCAATAAATAAATAAATATTTTTTAAAAAAAGAGAGAGAGATCAGCATGGATAAATCTGCTCCACGGAAGACCCATATGATTCTTTGTTAGTAGAACTGAAAATAGATGGTCCCAGACACCAGTAAAGGGAAAAGCCAAAAGAAAATTTTCAGTCCTGGAAGAAGAAACAGAATGCAGGGCTCTGTTCCAGTTACTTCTTGCTGTGGAACAAACTCAGTGGTATAAAACAACAACCATTTTATTATGTTCACGATTTCTGGGATCAGGAATACAGACAGCTTCGTGATATCAAGCCTCAGATGAAAAGATTCAAAAGGCTGAGCTTGGCTCAAATGCTGGAGGCTAGAATCACCCAGAGGTGTCTTTACTCACTCACCGTCAGCTGGGAGCTCAGCTGGGGCTATCAACCAGATCATCATCACACGTCCTTGCCAATGTGACTGCTTGGGCTTCCTCACAGCATGGTGGCCAGGTTCTGGGTTCATGGAGGGAAAGCATGTGGAGAGCAAGTGTTCCAAAAGACCAAGGCAGAAACTCTATGGCTTATTCTGACCTAGCCTTGGAAGTCACACACTGTCACCTACACTGCATTCTTTTGATTACAAGTGAACCACTAAGGTTGGCCCAGATTCAAGGGAGGGGGATTAGACCTTCTGCTGGATAGGAAAATGGCAAAATCCTATCACAGAAGAGCATTCGGTTGTAATCAACTTTGGAAAATACAAGTTCACGGTCTATGATAAAAAGCAGAAAATATAACAAGCTGCCAAAATCACGTGAATCAGGCAAGGTTTCTGCGGCAGCAACAGCTTCTGGCTGATTTAAGCAGAAAAGGAACAAATTAAAGGATCCTGAGCTGTTCAAAGAGTCTCCAGGATGGCAGGGAACCAGGCTTGGGAGGTGTTGTATGTTGAATTATGTCCCCTCAAAAAGAGATGCTGAGTCCTAACCCCCAGTACTTCAGAATGGGACCTTATTTGGAAATAGCGTCTTTACCAAGGTAGTTAAGTTCAAATGAGGTCACTAGGGTGGGCCCTAATACAATATGACTGGTGTCCCTATCAAATGGGGAAATTTGGAGACAGAATTTTGTATGTGAAATTGCCCCGGGTTGGAACATCACAGCAATATCGCATCTTGTTTGGTCAATACAGTGCTTTAAGGCATGTTCCAAGGAGTTGTGCAAAAGGAGGCTGCAGAGGAGGCTGGAAAATGTCTTTATCTTGGGCAGGCTTCTGCCCAGCTAAAGTTCAGGATTCTTTCCAAGGAAGAAGGAGACATGGATAGTGCCTTCATGGTACCAAATGACTCCAGTCTCCATGTTCACAACTCCTCGAGAGAAAGCAAGGCCAGGCTGTGTCTGCTGATTCAGGGAGCCTCCTTGGTTGCTTTCAGAACGAGGGATCCCTTCTTCCATAACTCTGAACCACCGTCCTTCACGTCACTCTGATTGGACCAATCTGAACCAATCCCTAAGGCCAAAGGAATGCGGCACTCTGATTGGTTTAGGTCTGGATGGCTGCCCATCCCTGATCCAATCACGGTGACGAGGGGTGGGACTATACAATGGGAATAGCTAATGAGAAGCCCACACAGAGCTGGGAGTGGGCTCAATCCCGCCTAAACCCCTGGAGGCCTCCCACTGGCGGAGCAGTGGCCGGCGCTAGGGAGACACCCACATGTCCACTCTACCGACATTAATCAACTAATCACATAATTAAGTTAGTAAGCTATGAAGAAGAAGTGTATCAGGAGTCTCCTTGGCCTGGGGTTGTCAGAGCAAGCAGATTCGGGGAGAAGGGGCTCCGGATGTTGCAAGAAGCCTGGGCAATGGGGGAAGGGGGCGGAAAGGGACTGGGAGGCTCCCTGCATCCACAGACACAGCCTCCGCCTTGCCCCTCCTCCTGAGTCACTCACAGAAGCCACTGAATTTCCACTTGCTCCTGTGGGCATTCAATAAAGCAGAAGGTGCAGAAGTTGCTAGCACAGTGTCTAGAAGAGGGACAGCCTTCTATCCTCTGCCCAGATGCAGCCTCTCTTGGCCTTGCTTTGCACCTCTGCAAAATGGGCCTAATTTAGCCACCTCCCTGGGCCGTGGAGACAGCTATCAAATATGCCCAAGTATCAGACAAGTCTGGATATAGGCTATCCCCTTCCTCCTAATGACAAGATTAAATTTCAAAATGGGCTTTGGACACTTTGAACAGGAAAACTTTTAGGGAGATGGGTGAAATAGGCAAAGGCCGAGTTAAAATATTTATTAATGTCATTACACTATAATATATATACATATATATATGTATATATAGAGAGAGAGAGAGACAGAGACAGAGAGAGAGAGAGAGAGAGAGACTGTAGTCCATTTAGAAATAACAGTCTTCACTACTCACACAGAGCCTGAAATAGCTGATTCCCACCATTCAAGGGCTCTCAGGACACAGGCACCTCTTTCAAAATCCACGTGCAGCGGTCATTAGGCTCTCCCCCTATGGTGTGACAAGATAGCTCCCAGTGGCTCCAGGCTTATATTCCACCAGCTCAGCCACCCCAGAGGAAAATAGTACCTTGTTCCTGATAGTTCCAACAAAAGCCCCAGGGCTGCCTCTCATTGTCTTAACTTAAATCACGTGTTCTTACATGAACCCATCACCCTGGCCAAGTGTTAGAATGCTCTGATGGGCCAAACTTGGGCTATTTGTGTAGCCTTGGAGCCAGAGGCAGACCCAGCTCCACATGATCAAATGGATTGAGAGAGGGGAGGGGTTCCAAAACCAGACGTAATTGCTAAAGAATGGGAGTGGATGGTGGGCAGGCAAAGGCATCAGATGGTACCTACCTTTGGGGGAGGGGGGGTAGGCGGGAAGGAAAGGGGGAGGGGGCCTGTTTCCCCAGGGGACAGTCTATTCATGAAAAATTCCTTCCTCATGAGATCAGTCTCTTCAGAACTTTGTCTCCTGACCTTGATTCTGAGCTGGTTGCAGGTAAAATGTCTAATTTCACTGCCACTCGGTAATCCCCAGAAAATGAAAGCAGCAATCTTGTCTCCTCCCTCAACTCTTCCTTGTGTGTTAGTTTCTTGACCTTCACGATTCTATTTGTCTTTCTCCAAATACATTCTAATTTGGGTGGGCGGGGGGAGACAGACAGCTTTCACCTCCCAGCCCAATTCCGATCAGTAAATCGACACATATATGTTGAGGGCCCGCTATGGGCCAGGCACTGCTCTAGGCACTAGAGAACTTGGTGGGAGAGGAGGTGGGGGTCACATCTAAGTTCAGTGGGAAGGGATACTGTGATTGATTAACAATGTCTGCCACAGTCATATCAAAGGTAGTGGAGGCACATAAGCCATCCCTGCTAGACATCTTTCTTAGCTCAGGTGATTCAAAAAGAGGTGATGGGACAGAGTTGGCCCACAGGCCACAGTTTGCCATAGTCTCTAGAGCAAACTAAGCCTTAGAGACTGCAAAATGGCATAGAACTGGGCTGTGAATGGTGAAAAGTTCCCACGATAGGAAGCCTACCTGAATATCTTGTAATCTCCAGAACAAAAACTAGACACCACGTATCCTGAGCCTCTGACCAGCTTTCTTTCCAATAAAGCCAATGATTCTCTATAAGTCTGAAATATTTCCAAATAAAAAATTTTTTAATTTTGATGTTTTTTTAAAGTTATAATATTTTTAGAGATTTTTTCTTTTTTATTTATTTATTTTTGGCTGTGCTGGGTCTTCGTTGCTGCACACGGGCTTTCTTTAGTTGCGTTGAGTGGGGGCTACTCTTCATTGCGGTGTGTGGGCTTCTCATTGTGGTGTCTTCTCTTGTTGTGGAGCACGGGCTCTAGGCACGAGGGCTTCAGTAGTTGTAGCATGTGGGCTCAGTAGCTGTGGCTCGCGCAGGCTCTAGAGCACAGGCTCTAGAGCACAGGCTCTGTAGTTGTGGTGCATGGGCTTAGCTGCTCCACGGCATGTGGGATCTTCCTGGACCAGGGCTCGAACCTGTGTCCCCTGCATTGGCAGGTGGGTTCTTAACCACTGCACCACCAGGGAAGCCCTAAAGATTTTTTTAATTGATGTGGACCATTTTTAAAGTCTTTTATTGAATTTGTTACAGTATTGCTTCTGTTTTATGTTTTTTGGTCTTTTGGGGCACAAGGCATGTGGGATCTTAGCTCCCTGACCAGGGATCGAACCCTCATTCCCTGCATTGGAAGGTGAAGTCTTAACCACTGGATCACCAGGGAAGTCCCTAAAGTTATGATATTTTTAAAGGCTTTGAATCACATGGTGAAAAGAATTCTTTTTTCTACTCTTTTTGCATGATTCTGATAGTGGCAAATGAAAGTCTCGATCAGATTCTAGTCGGCCTTTAATGCCTTTCTAATACTTGCTAACTTTTACAAAGAGAAAATCAGCGACCATATAGAGCTACAAGTCTAAACCACTGTTTCACTTTATTTTCCCACTTTCAACTTACCTTGGTCTGTACAGTTTTTTTGTTTTGTTTTTTGCAGTATGCAGGCCTCTCACTGCTGTGGCCTCTCCCATTGCGGAGCACAGGCTCCGGACGCGCAGGCTCAGCAGCCATGGCTCACGGGCCCAGCCGCTCTGCGGCATGTGGGATCTTCCCGGACCGGGGCAGGAACCCGTGTGCCCTGCATCGGCAGGCAGACTCTCAACCACTGCACCACCAGGGAAGCCCTGTACAGTTTTGTTTTCATTCACAATGTAACAGCTTCCGCCTGGTCTCTCTGCTTCCACTCCTGCCCCCATGGTCTGTTTCCCATTCAGCAGCCAGAGAGATCCTGTTAAAATCAGTCAACCCTCACTTCCAAGATGGCAATACTTTCAAGAGTAAGCTCTCTGAGCCTGACTGCATGCCTTCTAGCTCACTTGGTACCAGCTTTGTTATACAATAAATTGTGTCCCCCCAAATTCATGTTGAAGCCCTAACCCCCAATGTGACTCTATTTGGAGGTAGGGCCCTTAAAGAGGTAATTAAATTTAAATGAGGTCATAGGGTGGGAACCTAATCCAGTATGACTAGTGGCCTTATAAGAAGAGGAGGAGGGAACTCCCTGGTGGTCCAGTGGTTAGGACTCAGTGCTATCACTACAGGGGGCCCGGGTTCGATCTCTGGTCAGGGAACTATAATCCCACAAGCCACATGGTGCAGCCAAAAAAATAAATAAATATAAAAATTAAAAAATAAAAATACCATTAAAAGAAGAGGACGAGGAGACACTAGGGATGCATATGTGTGGAGAAAAAAACAGGTGAAGTCATAACAAGGAGGCAGTCCTTTGCAAGCTGAGGAGAGAGACCTCAGGAGAAACCAAGCCTGCTAACACCTTGAGTTTGGACTTTCAGTCTCCAGAACCGTGAGAAAATAACTGTTGTTTAAGCCATCAAGTCTGTGGTATTTTGTCATGGCCACTCTAGCAGACTAATATAGGATCTTACTACAGCCTAGGAAATGGCTACCATTCCTTCTTCCTTCACCACGACAAAACCAGATTTAAATATAATGATAACAGCTACAGTGAAGAGGGCCTGGCCTTTATACCTGTCCATGTCTGAATTTCTTAAGTTCTCCGAATAGCCTTGGGAGGCGGGACTATTATATTCCCATTTTGCAGATGGAGAAATCGAGACTCAGAGAGGTGAAGTGACTGCCTCAAGATCACACACCAAGTATAGGAAATGCCAGTGTTGCAGTCAGGATGAGCTGGGTTATGCTGCAGTAACAAGCAACCCCACACTCTCCATGGCTTAGAACATCAAAAGGCTCATTCCCTGCTCATGCTACGTGTTCATGTCAGGTAGGCAGGCGTGACAAGGGTCAGGAGAGCTCTGTGTCACATCTCCTCATTCAGGAACCAGGCTTACAGAGGGACTGTCCCTACTATGCAGGGAACGGGAGGGAACCTGGCAAAGCATGCACTGGTTTTTAAAGGCTTCCACCCAGAAGTGACACTCCTACTCGCATTTCATTGGCCAAAGAAAGTCACATGGCACAATCTAATGTCAAGAGGGCTGGGCAGGTGCAATTCAGCCACGTTCCCAGAATAGGGAGAACCAAAATTTGTATGAACAGCCCAGTCAATACACCATCAGGATTCACACCAGAGCCCACACTCAACCACTATGCTTTCCTGAGAGAAATTTCCAGGCAGGCCTGCCCTCCCCCATCTATTCCTTCAATGGCTCATTCATTCATTCAGCAAGTGCTGGACCAGAGTGGTGAGGTTGGCTGGGGAAGAAGTGCACAGAGCTGAAAGATATTTAGAATGAAACACTGATAGAATTTTGTCCTGGAGTAGATGTGTGGGATGAGGGAGAAGGGTGTTGTCAGTAATGTGTTCCTGGGGCTTCCCTCGTGGCGCAGTGGTTGAGAGTCCGTCTGCCGATGCAGGGGACACGGGTTTGTGTCCCGGTCCGGGAGGGTCCCACATGCCGCGGAGCAGCTGGGCCCGTGAGCCACGGCCGCTGAGCCTGCGCGTCCGGAGCCTGTGCTCCGCAGCGGGAGAGGCCACAAGAGTGAGAGGCCCGCGTGCCGCAAAAAATAATAATAATAATAAAATAAAGTAATGTGTTCCTTCATCAATTCAATATTTATTGACCACCTGCTGTGCAGGTGTTTTAGGCTCTGAGGAGATAGCCATGAACAACACACACAGAGATCCCTACCCCCAGAGATTTGACAACAAACAGCATCGAATGTAACGTCCAGTGGGGAATGATGCTATGAGGAAGAATGCAACAGGTGCTGAGGAAGCTGGGGTACTAGAGCAGAGGAACCCCCAGGTGCCTGGTTTGCCAGTGAGGGGTAGGAGACAGTGGTGGCGTTCAAACAGCAAGAGGACCAGGTTTGCAAGAAATGAAGACATACGTCCACACAAAAACTTGTCCACAGATGTTCATAGAAGCATTATTCATAATAGCTGGAAATTGAAAACAACCCAACTGTCCATCAGCAGATGAATGGATAAGCAAAAGTGGTCTATCCATACTGTGAAATATTACTCAGCCATAAAAAGGAATGAAACACTGATCCGTGCTACAACATGGATGAACCTCGAGAATATTATGCTAAGTGAAAGAAGCCAGACACAAAAAAAACGTAGTGTATGATTCCACTCATATGAAATGTCCAAAATAGGCAAATCCATTGAAACAGAAAGCCAGTTAATGTTTGCCAGGGCCTGGGAGGGAGGGGGCATGGGGAGTGACTGCTAACAGGGACAAGGTTTCTTTTGGGGGTGATGGAAACGTTCTAAGATTGTGGTGATGTTTGCACAACCCTAGGAACATACTAAAAACATTCAGCTGTGCACCTGAAATGGGTGAATTGTATGATATGTGAATTACATCTCAATAACACTGTTTAAAAAAAAAGAAAAGAAAGAAAGAAAAGGGAAGGGTTTGGGAGGACAGTCTTGAATTCAGTTCAGTGTGTCAGCAGGGGAAGGCAGCTGGAGACCCGAGATGTAGGACTGGGGACAGTGAACGTGAGTGCACCCTGCAGTATGGTCGCCCAGGAAATGTCTTCTTTTGTCACTGGTTGTGTTTGGGCTTTGCTGGATCCGTCCTGGTTGCCAGACTTGCAGGCAAGACACAACTCAAGGCGGAGCCAGCAGGGGGCAGCAGAGAGCCACGCAGACCCACGGACCAGGGCCTGGCCGCGTGGTGTCCCGCATTCACCTGCCTCCAGCCTCTGCCCCTTTCTTTACCCTTCGGGGCTCCCAGAGAGTCCACACAGCTGCCCAGGCCCCGAAACATGGGCGCATCCCTCCCTCGGTCTCACTGGGGCAGGCACTGGACCCTGCCCACTAGTCGCCTGAGCTGGACCTTCCCCCCTCCTCTCTACAGCCCAGCCCTGGGCCAGGCTGCCGTTTTTTCTCCCTTTGCCTCCCCAGCCTCCTACCTGGTCTCCTGCCCTCTCCAATCCTCCCAACACAAGACAGCCCAAGGGATCTTTCTAAAGCCCAAACCCGACGCTGCCCCTCTCTGCTCAGAACCATCCGTGGCTCCCCAGTGCCCTTAAAGTCCAGGCTCCTCACCACAGCCTTCAACTGATTGCCAGGTCTGGTTCCTGGGGGGCCTCTCAGCCTTACCTCTCAGACCCCTGTCCCTCACCTCCACCCTGTGGACTGTGATCTGAGGGACTGAACTTCTTCGAGAATCTCGCATATTCCCTTCCATGCCCGGAGCCACATCACTTCACTCTACCTGCCCCAGGTCCGTATTCATCCTCCAGTCTCAGCTCAGATGCCTCTTCCTCCAGGAAGTCCTCCCTCACTCCAAGCTGGGTCAGATCCCCACCTCTGAGTTTATATCCACCCCAGCCCTGCCCACTCTGGGTCGTCACTGTCCGGAGATGGGCTTATCTCCCCACTGGACTGTGAGCCCCCAGAGGGGGCTGCCTCAGTCACCCAGTGGGTCCCAGCACCACCCAGCACAGGGCAGGGGCTCCAGGAATGCGTGTGGAATAAGTGAACATGTGTGGATTCTCATTACCTATATCCTTCCCTTCCTGTGCCCAGCATCTCCATTCATTCATTGGCAAATGTTTATTGAGCAACTACTATACACCAAGCTCTGTCAAATGAACTCAACTGGGCACCAGACCAGCCCCCACTCTCAGGGAGCTCAGAGTCTAGTGGGGGAGGCAATATGGAAGCCAATGTAATAATAATTAATAATAAGCGTCTCTTGAGCATTTACCAAACGTCATGCACTGTGTTAAGTGCTTTACTTATTTATTTTATCTGCAAAACAGTTTCATAAGGCAAGTACCATGATTATCCCTATTTTACAGATGCAGAAACTGAGGCTAAGAAAGGTCAGATAAGGGACTTCCCTGGCGGTCTAGTGCTAAGGACTCTGCGCTTCCACCACGGGGGGCACGGCTTCGATCCCTGGTCCAGGAATTAAGGTCCCACATGCCACACACAGCCAGGGAGAAAAAAAAAAAAAAAGAGGTCAGGTCACACAGGCTGTCAAGGGACAAACTGGGAATGGAACCAAAGTCTTGCTAGCATCCAAGCTTTATCCTGTGCACGTTTCCAGTCTGGAAGGAAGAGGGACCAAGATGTAACCCCCACCCACTAAAATTTAGTTGGGATCTGTGTGGCAAAGCAAAGGGCACCAAGAACAGGGCAATGCTTAACCCAAAGGAGGTATCGCTGATGGTGGGTTCAGTGTTTGGCCCAATTAGGAAGAGACCAATGTCCTTGGCTGGGACTGGGAGCTCCCAGGCTCCTTGACTCTCTCCACCCCATCTCTACCCACCAGGGGTCACTGCCCACCACTACCTACTTCCCGTGAGTCCATCGGCACGTCTAGATTCTCAGGGCTGTGGCTCCTTGTTTTACAAACGAGGAAGTGGCTGCGTGAGGAAGGAAGTGGACTGGGCCATGACCAAGGGCGATTATGATTCATGGGGAAAACCCTTCTCTCCCAAATTCAACCCCTTTGTGTGCAAAAGGACACTGCACTCTGAAAGAGCCTGCCGGGGTCACATGGTGTGGGTAGCTTGGCTTCAGAGGTGTAAACGCCCCCTCACCACCCTTCACACCTTTAATGAGAGTGCAGGCTTGTCTCTGTATCTGGGGGAGTGGGCTGTGTTGAGACCGAGGTATTTTTATCTGCTGGACACACTGGGGCTCCATGGAGGATTTCGCTTGAGGAAAGCATTCCACGAATGAAGCAAACATTTCAAAATATTGCACCATTTTTGGATCTTGGCACCAGGAAACCATTGGGGGTGATGAAAGGGTTCTAAAACTAGATTTGGGGAATGGCTGTGCAAGGTGAATATTATGGGATGAAAAGTATGACTCAGTGAAGCTGGTAAAGAGATTATGACATTTAGGAGATGATTGGAAATTTGGTCACTGACTGGGTATTGAAGATACTAAGGAATTGTTCATTGTTGATTTTGTTTTCACATTTTAGGCAAAATAATGACATTGTGAGGGTTGGTTTTTGTTTTGTTTTGTTTTGTGTGAGTCCTTATCTTTTAGAGATACAGGCTGAAGTATCTCTGAATAAAAGGATACCATGGCTGGAATTTGCTTTCAAATAAATGAGAAAGGATCATGGGTAGAGGAGAGGAAATAAGATGGGCTCAAGCTGCGTGATGGATGTGGGGGGAAGGACATTGCTCTGCCCTTGATGAGTGTGTAAACTTTGGAAGTTTTCCAGAATAAAATATGGCTTTTGAATTGCTTTTAACCATAACTCTAAACCCAAGTCCAACCATTGATGGGAAAAATGAGGCCCAGAGAGGAAGGATACCTAGCCAGGTCACCCCTCCCAGGTCCTTCTGGCCCTTTGGGGGTCCCCAGAGAACCGTGGCACTCTCTCTGCTCCCCTCCACCTCCCTAATTCTGCCCTTCACTTCCTGCCCTCGACCACCTTCCTGAAAAGCCCAGCCCCTCACATGTACCAACCTGTCCCCCTGCAGCCCCTCACCCCACACTTAGACCCTTCCCTTCTGTCCCTCATTGGCTCTCATACCACAAGCTGGAACTTACCATCACCTGACTCATCTATAATGGGCCACCTCGTGGCGTCCAAAGCGCCCTGTTCTGGGTTCCCTGCTCCTTCTATAACCAGCTCCTCCCACTGTCCCCCTCCCTCACTCAGCTCCAGCCACACCCGCCTCTTGCCATCCTCACACTCGTCCAAGACCTTCCTGCCTCAGGGCCTTTGCACTTGCCAAGACTTCTGCCAAAAACACTCTTCCCCCAGATTGTCACATTCCTCCTTGGTCACCTCCTTCAGGTCTCAGCTCAAACATCACCTCCTCAGAAAGGCCCTCCCTGACCCCTCCCTACGAAAAGAGCAATCCCTGCCACTCCCAATCCTCTTGCCCTATTTCATATTTTTATAGCACTTATCTCCACCTGACGTGATACATTCTATCAGTTTCTTGATTATGGCCCATCTCCCTCCAATAGGATTTAGCCCCACAAGGAAAGGGTTGTTGCCTGTCTGCCCAACACAGCGTGGCAGATAATCAGTGTTCAATAAATATTTGTTAAACGATTGAATGACTTGGAAAAACCCAGGTGAATGAGGTGAGAATGGGGACAAGGAGTGGGGGAAGGGACGGGTATCCCGCCAAAAGGAACAGCCCGTGCGGAAGGTCTGAGGCTTGCCCCTCCAATCCACTCTTCCCTCTGGTACAGTAGCCTGGGTGTTCTTTCGAGGGTGAGGAATTAAGGGGACATAACAGCCTCCCCAGGACCAAGGCCAGACCTTGCCAGGCCGGCACAGGAAGCCACACCCTGAAGTCGGATCCATGAGTAAATATTACATCTCCCTCAGCCTCCCTCTGAAGAGATAAGGGGAACAGAAAAGGGGGGTCCAGAAACCCGCTTCAGCTTCGCCCAGGAGGACAGGACAAAGGTCCTGCCACGGGAGCCCAGGCCATCTTACAAATATTAAGTCAGTAGTGGGCGGGGTCTCAGCAGGGAGACAGAATGAGGCGGTCCCAGGTCACCTCCCACTCCCTAGGGCATTAATGATGTGGCTGGTGAGAAAAGAGAGCCGGGGTTGGGGGAGAGAGCTGACAAAACAAGGTCAGAGAAACTTGTCCCCAGCTGCGGAGAAGATAACGACTTACCCACTCTAACCTCCTGAAGCTAAGGCCTGAGCCTCAGTTTCCTTGTCTGCAAAATGGGTTCTCAGGGAGGGAGGGTGATGCTGGCTAACAGGGAAAGCCAACAATGTCAACAAGGATAATGAATCATTAGTAAGATATACCAACAATCTGGCCACTTCTCTTCTCTCTGGTCCACCACCTCTTGCTTGGTCCCGGGCCATGCAGTAGATACGATGTGAGCCACATATACACTTTAAGATGTCCTAGTATCACATGGAGAAAAGTAAAAAGAAACAGGTGAAATGAATTTATTTTACCCAACCTAGGCAAAATGTTATAATTTCAACATGGACTCAATATAAAAAGTGAACAATCTATTTTGCATTCTTTGTGTGTGTGTGTGTGTCTGCAATAAATCTTCAATATTTGGTGGGTTGTTGTTTTTTTTTTTCACCTTCAGAATCTTTTTTTTCCAGTTTTATTAAGAAAAGTTGACATAGGGAGTTCCCTGGCAGTCCAGTGGTTAGGACTCCTTGCTCTCACTGCGGAGGGCTTGGTTTCAATCCCTGGTCGGGGAACTAAGATCCCAGAAGCCACACAGCACGGCCAAAAGGAAAAAAGAAAGAAAAAATGGACGTATATCACTGTGTAAGTTTAAAGTGTACAGCATGATGATTCAATTTACATATATTATGAAATGATTATCACGATAGGCTTAGTTAAATCTATCATCTCCTATAGATACAATAAGAAGAGAAAAAATTTTTAATCTGGAGATGTTATGAGATGAAGTTTTAATACCTCCACCTCTCCTCTCATCCTCTCCCCAAACTTTTATCATACTTTTAATTGTATCAATAATTAGCGTTTGCACCAGTATAACAATGTAAATGTTGTTCGTTGCAGAACCTATTAGGATACTGTGATTACGTGTCCTTTCTCTTCTTTTAATTGAAGTGACATTGACCTACAACACCATGTTAGTTCCAGGTGCACAGCAAAGTGATTCAATACTCCTATACATTACAAAATATTCACCACTTTGGTATGTACTTTTCGCTCACAGCTCATCTAAACTCGGATAAGCTAATGGTAGTGGCTACCATACTGGACAGCACGGCTAGACTACTGCAGTCACCTCACTGCCTCCCAGCATCTGCCCTCACCTCCCACAGTCTGTTCCCCACACTCAGCCAGAAGATCCTATTGACACCTAAGTCAGCTCCTATCCTTCTTCTGCTCACATACCTCCCAGGGCTCCCATCTCAGAGTAAAAGCCAAAGTCCTCCTGCAGCCCACAGAGCCCTGCAGGATCCGCCCCTGTTCCCTCTCTGCCCTCACTCACTCTGCTCCAGCCACACCAGCCTCACACTCACCAAAACACTCCTGCCTCAGGGCCCTTGCACTTGCTCTTCCCTTCGCCTGGAATCCTTTCCCTCAGATTCAGCACAGCTCCCCCATGGAGTCTCTACTCCAGTGTCGCCTCCAAAAACATCTTCTCTCGGCCCTACATGAAACAGTGTCCTAGACACCTCCATCCCCTCCCCTGCTTTCTTCTTCTCCATAGCATTATCTCCACCTGATATATTATACCTGTTTGTGTTTGTCAGTTGAGTATCTGCCCAAACAAAAGGTCAGTGCTATGGGGCAGGGATTTTTGTCTGTCCTATTTGTGGCTATAACCCAGTGCCTAGCACAATGCCCGGCACCTGGTAGATGCTCAGTAAACGTTTGTTAAAAGGTGAGTGAACAATGGCCCCCACGTACCCGGTGCCCACTTTGGGGCAGGCACAGCATTGAGCCTTCCACACGCCTGCTGTCCCTCACTCTCAGAGGAATCCCAGGGAGGTCAGTGTCATGATCACCCACCACCCACCTCCCAGACAGGCAATGGCCCCTGCCCAGGGTAGCCAGGTTTACTTTCTGCCCGCTGGGCCTGGCACATAGTAGGTGTTCAAGAAACTGCAGGGCTCAATTGGACCAAATATCTGGGCTCGTGTCCGGGAGCACCTGAGGAAGGGCTGGGGAGGTGAAGGCTGGGAGCAGATCGGGAAGGGCGAGGACAGCAGAGAAGGGTCAGTGTGATGCTGTGGGTGGTATGGAGCCATGGCGGAGTCTGGACAAAAGCCGGGATCTGCCCCCAAGTCTCTAATAGCCACAACTCTTCTCGTTCCTCAGCCAGATGGCAAATCACCAGAAATCTGGACCTCCCTGGAGACTCCTCTCTCTGTGCCACCTACCCCTGGTGTCCAGTTCCACAAACACTCTCTCAGCCTCTGCTCTGTATCCGATCCTGTGCTGGGCAGTGCTGGGGACACGGTGGTGACCACAACAGCCCTGGTCTTGCCCTCCCACGACTCACAGTCCATTTGAAGAAACAGACCAACCCCCTGACAGTAAGGACCCAGGGTGGTCAGGGCTGGGACTGGGGTTGAGGGGTGCACCTAACCCAGTCTGAGAGTCAAGGAGGGCTTCCTGGAGGAGGAGGAGTTTGAATAGGCAATGGAATAGAGCAGAGGGAAGCAGGGGTGTGCTGGGTAGAGAGAGCGCCAGTGAGGCAGAATAACTGGAGCAGAGAGTTCCCAGAAGGAAGGGACGTTCCGTGAGGCTGGTCAAGCAGGCAGGGGCCAGGCCATGCAGGGCCACGGTGAGGAGCTGGGCTTTCTCCTGAGGGTACTGGGGAGCCATAGCAGGTTCTGGGCACCACGAGGGGGCCAAACCAGGGCCAGAGACCAGGGAGGAGTTGGGGAGGGGAAGCCAGACAAGGTGGGCGGGAGACCTGGACCAGGGCAGGGGCCATGGGGAGGGAGACAAAGGCACACAGGGCATTTAAGAGGCAGGCATGATAGGGCGTGGTATGCGGTGGGCAGAGGGGGATTGGACTTCAGGGACAAGGCCCAGTCTCTCGGTCCCAGTGACGGTGGATGGTGGCGCCAATCCCTGATAAGAGGACGGGAGGAGGAGCGGGTCTGGGGGAAGATGTTGTCGAGGTCAGTTTGGGACAGGGTGAGGGAGAGGTGCCCAGGAACATCGAGGGAGGGGGGGAGGCATCCTGAATGACACTTAGGACGAGGTCCCGGGCTCAGGGGAGAGGGCTGGGCCAGGACAGAGAAGGGTGAGGTGAGGTCACAGGAGGGGTGGAGGCAGCAGGAGGCGCCAGGTCACCCACAAGTCACCTGGCCGCACCCACCCCTCTCACCTCACACTACCCCCGCGTCAGAGCCCCTCCCTGCCAGGGCAGCTCAGGACGAGGTGCTGGAGGAGCAAACCAGGACAGGTGAGCCACAGGTATGGCCCACTGCCCAGAAGCAGGATGCTCGGGCCTTGGAGAAACCAGGACCCAGAAGCTATTAAGATACCGATAATAGCACGTTTGTCAAGAATGCTCTTCCCCCAGATTCCTCCATGTCCTCTGCCCAGCATCATCTTCCCAGAGACATCCTCCCTGACCGCCCCCACTCTGCCCCCGGCTCCAAAATCCCCAGCCCCCTTCCTGGTTTTCTTTTTTTTTCTTTCTTTTTCTTTTTTGGCCCTACGGAGTGGCATGCGGGATCTTAGTTCCCCCACCAGGGATTGAACCCGGGCCCCTGCATTGGGGGCACGGAGTCTTAATCACTGGACCACCAGGAAAGTCCCTTCCTGGCTTTATTTTTCCCCCCCGAAGCACTTACCTCCATCCTATGTGAAATAGACTTTGTTTATTTGTTTACCCTGCAAATGTCAGCCCCATGAGGGCAGGGATTTTACCTACCAGCCTCTAGGACAGTGCCCGGCAGACAATCTAGGCTCACTAAATATTTGTAGGATAAATGAATGAGTGATTTCTTGAGGCTTGCTCAGGGCCAGGCATTGTGGTAAGTATTTCACACTTCATTTTTCACAACAGTTCATGAGGAGTGTACTATCATGACTCCCATTTTACAGATGAGGAAACTGAGGCCCAGTGGGCTCCATAACTTGCCCTGGGTCATGGAAGCTAGGAACAGTGGAACTAGGTCCAGTAACGTCAACCACACCTCATGTTTGGGACCCGACTCTGCCTGGTGCTGGCTAACTTCCTGACATGTAGCATCTGCTCTCAACAACCCTGAGTAGGGGCCACACCATCCCTCTTTTTCAGAGCAGTCAATGGAGACTCAGGAAAGGGCCGCTCCCAGCCCCACTTCCAGTAAGTGCAGAGCCAAGGTCAAAACTGGACTCTCTCTAGCCCCAAAGTCTCCACATACACCCATTTGACCTATAAAAAGAACAAGGCCTCAGGAGGAGAAGAGAGAGAATGTGGATTTCTCAGCCCCACGCAGGAGGCCAAGAAGCAGAGCCCCAAAGGAAGTGTGCAGCCATCAGCCTTCCCTTCTGTGTGGCTTTGGAAATAGAGCCACACAGGCCTCCCCGCCTGCAAGAACTTGGGTAAGTCAGAGCCCTTACCTGGTGCCTCAGTTTCCCCATCTGCCAGTGGGGCTTCTGACAGTGCTCACATCACAGGGCAGCCACTGAGATGACACCTAAAGGTCACCCACAGCTTTGGGGCTGGGAAAACGGCAGTCACAACAGATGGGTTTTATCCCTTGGTGACCCCCAAGTTCACCAGGGAGACCAGGGACTGGGCCGTGGGTAAGAACTGCCTTAAAATCTTCCCCTGCCCCTCCTTCCTCCTCCCTGATGACCTGGTTCTTCTCCTGGTACCAAACCTGGGCCCTCGGCACAAAGAAGTTTAGGCAGCGCCCCAGGAGGCCTGGCCAGGTCGTGGCCCCTGGCCCGTGCCTGCCACACCTGCTCTGGTACCCAAACGGGGCCCCAGATCCTCGGTGACTCGATCCCTCCAAATTCAGGTGATCTCCCCCGGCTCCAAATCACCGAACCCTCCCACGTCCGGCGCCAGACGGAGCCAAACCCCAACCAGGAAGGGTCTCGGAGCACCGGGCCGCCAACGCCGCTGTCTCCAAGAGCTGGGTTTGGGGTGAAAGATGGTGCTGACCAGATGCGGCTGGCTCCTCCTCAGTGGTGAGCGAGAATGGCGCCCCCAGAACCTCAGCCCCCACGGCCTCGGGGAAGGGAGGGGATCCCCGGCCTGGGGAGGGAAGGTGTCAGCCAGAAATCCAGCACGTCAGGAGGACAGCTCTGCTTCACACAGGCACAATTTGCTCCACTAAGAGTCACCAGTGTGGGGCAGGCCGGGGACTGTCACCCAGAGAGGTTTTCAGGGTGGACTTTGGAGATTTCTAAGAGCGGGGTGTACGCTAGGGCAAGGGAGCCACTGCTATACCTTCATTCACGTGGCAAACTCTTACTGAGCTCTGGAAGCCTTAACTAGAGCAAGTTGTAACCAGCCACTCTGCCCCTCCCTCAGGCTATGGTTTGGGCAATTGCCTTCCTCCTCTCAGCCTCAGTTTCCTCATCTATGAAATGGGCCTAACTCCTGGGGTCGTTTGAAGGTCATTCCAAGCAGCGTTTACTAGTGCTTGCTGGGTGCTGTTCTAAATGCTTTCCACGTATTCATAACCACCCTATGAAGAAGGCCCACCCATGACCCCCCACTCCATAGACCAGAAGCCTGAGGCTCAGAGAGGTCAAGGCACCGGTCGGGGTCACACAGCCAGAAAGCGGCAGGGCTGAGTGCTAGACGCAGAGGCCTCGCTCATAGTCAGCCTTTATCAACACGGAAAGTACCAGAAACCAAGCCAAGCATGTAAGCACTTCTTACGTGAGAACCGCCGCGGCTTCTCAATCCAGGCAACCACACACAATTCAAACCCAGGCAGCCCCAACCAGCTAGTCAGGTTTGGGGCTTATCTGTTGGGCTGAGAACAGAAGGGGTGGAGTGTATTAATCACGGCCCTACTTTCTGCCTCTGGAGAGGCAGAGGAAGGGTGCTGGACGGGGAGTCGGGGCCCAGGGGCTACACAAGGCAGCCTGATCTCGTAAGTGGAGGCCTAGTGACTCTCACAGCAGTGTGGTGGGGGGGGGAACCCTCTGGGTGGTATCCAAGGTCCTGCAGGCTGAGAGTGTGCTATGAGCTTGCTATGAGCAAAGCCTTAGGCTAGATCCTTAGCACAGCCCATCAAATCCAATCCTCAGATCACAGCCCCCTCCCCAGGACTGAGACTCCACACCTGGCTGACAGTTACTGAGCACTTACTTGTGGTAGGAACACATGTGCCAGGAGCCACGGCTCCTCCTCCATCAAACGTGGGGAGCGATCAAGTCCACCTCATCCCACGCCTCTGGCTCCTTTTCCTCAGCCGCTTTCCTGAGCGCGGGGGCTGAGATCACTATCACCTCCGAGCCTGCCCAGCCAGCCGAGGGCGACAACGTCACACTGGCTGTCCAAGGGCTTTCAGGGGAGCTGCTTGCCTACAACTGGTATGCGGGGCCCACGCTCAGTCTGTCTTACCTGGTGGCCAGCTACATCGTAAGCACAGGCGATGAGACCCCTGGCCCGGCCCACACGGGGCGGGAGGCTGTGCGCCCCGACGGCAGCCTGAACATCCAGGGCGCCCTGCCCGGGCACTCGGGCACCTACATCCTGCAGACTCTCAACAGGCAATTTCAGACGGAGGTGGGCTACGGACACTTGCAGGTCTATGGTGAGACACCCCCCAGAGCCCCCTTTTCCCCAGCTGGGCTTTCCCATCTCCTTCCCAATCCTTCCTTTAAAAAACAACAACAACAAAAAAAAAGAAACTCTAAAAAATATTAAAACCATCAAAAAAAAAAACTGACCTAAAATAACATTAAAATGCTCACCTCCTCCCAGATGGCTTCTGGGATTAAACCTGCCTCTCATCCTGTTCTTTGCCCCTCTGGCTGGGGGTTCAGGGGCACCACCGGGATCCAGCCATGCCCCCTGCCTGGGGAGGGGGAGGCCCTGGAAGCAGGCAGTGCCCGGCCCCCTCCCCCTCTGTCTGTTGCCCCACAGAGATCCTGGCCCAGCCTGTGGTCATGACCAATAGCACGGCGTTGGTGGAGCGCCGGGACACCCTGCGCCTGATATGCAGCAGCCCCAGCCCCGCCGAGGTCCGCTGGTTCTTCAACGGCGACACCCTGCCCATCGCCGTCCGCCTCGGCCTGTCCCCTGATGGCCGGGTGCTGACCCGGCACGGCATCCGCAGGGAGGAGGCCGGAGCCTACCAGTGTGAGGTCTGGAACCCGGTCAGTGTCAGCCGCAGCGAGCCCATCAACCTGACCGTGTACTGTGAGTCCTCCTGGCCCAGCCCCTGCAGAGATACCCAGTGCCCCAACCCCATAGATGGGGAAACTGAGGCCAGGAGAGAGTGTCCAAGGGCATGCAGTGAGTCAGTAGGCCAGCTGGGGTTAGAAACCAGGGATTCCCCATAAAATGCACTTGACCCATCTCCTAAGGACGAAAGACCACGTTTGAAATTGAATAATCCTTCCCTTTGAATCAATACCTCCAGGACTGGCTGGTTTTGAAAGGGTGGGGGGACGGCGTGAGTGGTAGAATGGGAGGGGAAATAAAATTAAAAACATAACCAAAGCATGGAGTCATTCCCAGGGGCAGCAGATATGCAATGTGCCATCCAGAGAAAGGAAGTCACTCAGGTACACGAGGGCCGGCAATGTAGAGAAACTTAGAACCTAGAATCCTACAACCAGGGCATTCTGGATCTAAGAAGCGCTGGATTCTAGACTCTGAGAATCCTAGAAACTCTAGAAGCAGAGGTTCTTAGAATCTTAGAATCTAATTCTAAAACCTTAGAGCCACCCAACCCTAGAATCTTAGAAACATAGATTTCTAGAATCTTAGAATCCTAGAACATAGAAATATCTGCTCTTGGAACCCTAGAATTCTAGACTCTTAGAATGGCTTATCAGAAACCATTTAGACTTTTTTTTTTTTTAATGGAACCATAGATTTCAAAAATATCTTGAAATGTTGTCTGGCCCAACACCCTCTTTTTACAGAAGAGAAAACTGAGATTCCCCTGAGAGGGAAGGTGATTGTCAAGATCTCAGAGCGAGTTAGAGATCCATGTGGGATTCGAAAAGGCCAGAGCTCTTTTTCCCTCCAGATATTCCCAGGGGCCCATCCTGGTGGAAAGAAAGCCAGGGGGGTGCCCACCTCGACCACCCTCTCCCTCCACTGCCCCATTTCTCTCCCTCCCCCCCCTCACAGTTGGCCCAGAACGCGTGGCCATCCTCCAGGATTCCACCGCCCGCACGGGCTGCACCATCAAAGTCGACTTCAACACATCCTTCACGCTGTGGTGCGTGTCCCAGTCCTGCCCGGAGCCTGAGTACATGTGGGCCTTCAATGGGCGGGCCTTAAAGAATGGCCAAGACCACCTCAACATCAGTAGCATGACGGCAGCCCAGGAGGGCACGTACACGTGTATTGCTAAGAACCCCAAGACCCTGCTTTCTGGATCTGCCTCAGTGGTGGTCAAACTGTCTGGTGAGTCGTCCCCAGCCTGACCAACCCCCCCCCTCCATGGAGGCCCAGTTGGACTCAAGCTTTGGCTGCTCTACCCGCCATTAGGCCACCATTTGCCCAAGAGATGATTGGAGAGTGAGAGATTCTCAACCCATGCGTTGGCCAAGTGACAAAGTGGCATATCAGGTGGACCCTCTTCATCCAGGTGACAAAAAGAGGAAGTCTGTGCCTTGTCGCCCAGAAAACAACTGACGAATCAGGCTCTCTTCCTTGAGGGTTGGCAAAGTGAGAAATGGGCCGCATGTCCCAAACCGTGCAGCTGCAGAGTGGGAAAACATTCGGATGTCCCTTCCTATGGGTGCCCATGTTCTAAATTCAGTCTGTCACAGCTGCTCCAGGCTGGACCCACTCCCTGCCAAACAGACAGCTGAACCTCAGCACATCCAACTAGATAACCCAGTTATCTGGCCCAGATGCCGGTGTGCGCATGCGCACACACGCACACACGCATACACTCCTGGAAAATCACAGCCAGTCGTTGGCAAATGGAAAAACACAGCGAGAGAGGCGCTGTCTTGCCTCTGTCCTTAAACAACCTGGCGGTGGGGGTAGTGCAGACACAGCTGGTTTTCTCAGAGATATCAGGATCCTCAGGGGACGTTTTCTCATCCCCTGGGGATGGTGGCTTTGAACATTAGGGCCTCATTCATTCTGCCTTGGTTCCTTCCCAAGTGGCCACCATCTCCCAGGGACAGTGGGAACGGTCCTTCCCTCCCTCCTCCCTCCCTCTTACTAACAGGCTGGGCCTCATCCAAAGGGTGGATACTCTTTCACCCAAAGCAGAAATGGCATTCCCAGAGGTAAGTGTACCTCCTGCCCCACCCTACTGGGGCTTTAGCAGCTGGTCTTGGCAGGAGACAGGGGGGTGGACCAGATGACCTCAGGCGCTGTCCAGAGCCCTGTCTGTGCAGGTCAAGATGGGGGGTGTCCAAGGTGTGCAGGTATGTGCAGGGAGTGGGTAAGGTGCCCCCAACGGCCTCCTAAACTGTCAGCACCCCTGTGGCAGGTGCCAGGGGAGAGACAGAGGAAAGGGAGACGCCACCCTTCTTCCACCTGGGGGAGACTGATCTGATGGAGGAGACATGGTCTCTGCCCTTGCAGAGATGGCCTTGAAACAGGGAAGCATAGCCTCCCTATTCAAGAGCTGCCAGTTAGGGAGAAGAGGCAATGCCTCATACTCCATTCTAGCAGTGATGAAGGAGACATAACAGCCACCCTCAGTGAGCTTCCAATCAGATGGAGGAGGCACAGGAGACACTTGAGGAGATTTTGTAATCTGATGGGGGAGACATGGTCTTGAGGAGACGTGGCTTTTTTTTTTTTTTTTGAGAATTCCTAGTCTGATGGGGGAGACACAGTTCCCACCTTTGGGATACTCCCAATCTGATGGGGGAGTACAAGCCCCCCACTTTCTAGGAATTTCCAGTCTGATGGGATAGACATGCCCCCATTCAAGTTCTGGGGTCCCCAGCCTGACTGGAAAGACCCAGCCTGATAATAATCTGGAATTTCCAATCTGATGGAGGAGACATGGCCTCCCACCCTCTGGAATCTTTCAATCTGATGGGGAACTATAGCCCCCATATTCTGAGGCCTCTTGAGCTGACAGAAGAGACAACACCTGGAGTACACAGCTCCCAGCTATCCGATGGGGGAGACACGGCCCCCATATTCTGAGAATTTCCAATCTGATGGAGGAGACATGACTCAACCCTCTAGGGTCTTCCAGTTTAATGGGAGAGATATTCCCCCAAAGGCTGGAAATTCCTAGTCTAATGGGGGAAGAGACAGCCACAATCTGACGGGTGAAGACAGCTCCCTGGCAGGCAGGCATTGCTGAGACACAAAATCCACCTCCATACCACACAAGTCACCTCCTTCCTCTGTCTCCCTCCCGCCAACCCGCATGGGGAGTGCCAGCCGGGGGATGCATAGGTGAGCTGGTTGGGGGGTGGGCGGCGGACGCTCTGCCCCACCAAGGCCCAGGTGACCCAGCCCCCCTCGCTCTCTCCCCAGCGGCCGTGGTCGCCATGACAATCGTGCCGGTGCCGACCAGGCCGATGGAGGGCCAGGACGTGACACTGACCGTACACGGCTACCCCAAGGATCTGCTGGTCTATGCCTGGTACCGTGGGCCTGCCTCTGAGCCCAATCGGCTGCTCAGCCAGCTGCCATCGGGGAACTGGATCGCAGGCCCCGCGCACACAGGCCGGGAGGTGGGCTTCGCCAACTGCTCGCTGCTGGTGCAGAAGCTGAACCTCACCGACGCCGGCCGCTACACACTCAAGACCGTCACGCTGCAGGGCAAGACTGAGATGCTGGAAGTGGAGCTGCAGGTGGCCCGTGAGTGTGTGGGAGGGGACGGGGAGAGGGGGGCCTCTTTTCAGACAAGGGCTCCCAGAAGAGGGGCTCCGCTTTCTCCATCTGACTTGGGACTCCCCAAATGGAGCTCTTGCCTCTTCTGTCAAACTGATGACCTGGACCAGGGGTTGATAGGCTTCCTCCATCAGACTGGGGACACTAAACGGGGCTTCCATGCCTTCTCTCTTCTGTAAGAGGCACACCAGACCAAAGGTTTTAAAATACAGTGTGTAGTCTGAGGGTAAGGCATCCTTTTTCCTGGACCATAAAACACAGGAGATATTGCCTCTACCACCGTACTGGAGGAGCAGGCTAATGATGGTCGTTTACCTCTCCCATCAGACTAGAGGTATAGAGGGTGGAGCACGCCTCCCTCTTCAAACTGTCATCCTAGACAACGGGGATCATGTTTCATGCTTTGCGTTACAGTAAGAGTGAGAACAGAATTCCTACCCTCAGAAGGTAAATTAATCTCTCAAACTGAAATAGGGATGATCTCCTCCATCAGGTTGGAGATTTCTAGGTGGTGGGAATTGTGTTCCCTCTTCAGACTGGAAATTCCCTGTGTTCAGGAACAATGTCTCCTCCATCAGACTGGGAGCTCCCAAAAGTCAGGAACAATGTCTCCCCCATCAGACTGGGAGCTCCCAGATGCTGGGGACCGTGTCTCCCCATCAGACTGGGAGCTCCCAAAAGTCAGGAACAATGTCTCCTCCATCAGACTGGGAGCTCCCAGATGCTGGGGACCGTATCTCCCCATAAGACTGGGAGCTCCCAAAAGTCAGGAAGAATGTCTCCTCCATCAGACTGGGAGCTCCCAGATGTTGGGGACCGTGTCTTCCCATCAGACTGGGAGCTCCCAAAAGTCAGGAACAATGTCTCCCCCATCAGACTGGGAGCTCCCAGATGTTGGGGACCGTGTCTCCCCATCAGACTGGGAGCTCCCAAAAGTCAGGAAGAATGTCTCCTCCATCAGACTGGGAGCTCCCAGATGTTGGGGACCGTGTCTCCCCATCAGACTGGGAGCTCCCAAAAGTCAGGAACAATGTCTCCCCCATCAGACTGGGAGCTCCCAGATGTTGGGGACCGTGTCTCCTCCATCAGACTGGGAGATCCCAGATGTTGGGAACCGTGTCTTCCCATCAGACTGAGCATCCCCAGAGGTCTGAGATGTCATGTCCCTGGAGCCTTGCCTCTCCCATCAGACCAGGAAGTCTCAGAAGCCATGTCCCTGAGTTAAAGACAGTGACCCCCCTCCCTCAGACTTGAAGCTTCCAGGATCAGGGACCCAATCACTGACAGACACCCTAGCACCCTCCCCATTCACTCATCAAACCCTAGTTTCCTGGGTCAGCGTTGGGGGGAGAAGGCTGGTCAATGACAGCAGGCCACCCCCGATGAAGCCTCGGAATTCCTTTTCACTCTGTCTCTCTTCTCACAGTCAACCTCCCTTCCTCGCACAAGGACCAACGCCACCTTCCTGAACCTGAACCTGGCACAGGCTGAGCATGGGGCGGGTGGGGCCGCTGGGAGGCCAGGGTTGGGCAGGGGAGCAGAAGGAATGGGGGCACTGGGGACCTGGTCCCCTACCTCCCTGACGGCCTCCTCCACCCCTGTGCCCCATCCTCCCCCACAGCCCTGGAGTAGCACCATGGCCCTGGAGACCTCCAGAGAGACCAGCTCTTCGTGCCACCCTCCTTGTTTCCTCCCCCTGAGTGGAGGACCACTTGCTTCCAGCAAGGATGCAGGACCATGGTTCACGGTTCTCCTGCTTCCACCCTAGAGTTAGAGACAACAGGGCCCTACTCCTTCACTGAGCTGTCGGAGAGCCACAGAGGCTATAAACATCCTGGTTAACACACGCCTGTGTCAGCCTCTCCTTCCACCACTCCCAGCCCTGCCATTCCTGGTCATCACACTCACTTCTTTTCCCACCCAGGATTCTTCTCAGTCTGGCTGCATGCATGCACAGGGGTGCCCAAAGCACAGGGCTCCCAGCCCCCACTGCTTGATGTCAGGGCCTTAGGCCCTTCCCACATCTCCCCAGGTTATATCTGAGTGTCCTGCTTCCCAGTGGCCCAAAGAGTGCCCCTCCTGTGGTACAAAACAGCTGCCCTGTTTGAACACGGCCCTCCCCTACACTGCGCCTCACTCCATAACCCAGGGACTGATTTGTGCACAGGACAAAGAATGACCAAATTTCTCAAGAAGAGTTCCAGCATCTTCTGGCCCTCATCCATTTAACCAAAGATGCCCTTTTGTGTCCTCCATTGTCCTGGGATCCCCCCACCCCCCACGCCATGTATCTCAAACATCACTTGCACAGTCGTAAAAATATCTCCCTCCTCCTCTAAACACACAAAAAAGCCCCTATGAATAAATAAATGCAAATGGGGAAGGGGTGGGGTTGAGGGGTGGAGAGCAAGGGAGCAGGAACCAGAAGGAGTGTGTCTTCTAACTCCTCTCACTAGTAGGGTATGAGCCGCAAGCCTAACCCAGCCAGGATGACCTACTATGGGGAGACTCTTGGTGTTAGTCAGAAGTGGTAATAGCAGACTCCAGGCTTGGGGTAGAAAGAGAGATTTGCGCAAGGATGGAAAGGCCTAGTAGAGAGATTTCCCAGAAACTTTCAAGACAGATCCTTTCTGGGGATGGCCATGTTGAGCTGAGATGGTGAGTGGTGAAAGGCACCCAGAATGAGGGTTATAAAATCTGGGTTAGAATCCTGCATTTGCTATGGATTCACTAGACTCTCAATTTGTCCATCAGCAAAAATGTGTGGACTTAGGATAGACTAGAGTTTTCCAAACCATTTTATTACCCTCAGAGCCCTTTCTTCAAATGCGAACTTACATGGTAGGTCAATATATTATTTAAAATAGCAATGCAATAAAAGTAGATATCAATTCAAAAGCTATAGTCCTCCCTCTCACCTAATTTCTACACATTTTTGAAAAATATCCTTAAATTTAAATAATACTTAGATTAGAAGCAATTAAAATGCAAAATACCAACCAGAATCAATTGCCAGTGAAAACATTATATATATATGTATATATATATATATATATATATATATATAGAGAGAGAGAGAGAGAGAGAGAGAGAGAGAGAGAGAGAGAAACTGTGGGATATGGCCAAAGCTGCACTTGGAGGGGGAATGATAGCCTTAAATGCTTAAAGGCATTGAGAGTACTAAAAAGAAAAGATTTTGAAATTGAGCAAAATAAGGTTGCCACTCAAGAAACTAGAAAAAGTCCATGAAATAAACCAAAGTAAAAAGGTAAGGAATTAAGAAAAGTAAAAGCAGAAATGGATGAAGTATAAAATAAAACATAGAGTTAGTCAATAAAGCCTAAAGCTGGTTCTTTGAAAATACCAATGAAATAGACAAACTTTTTGCAAGTATGACAAGAGACAGAGGAGACTAATATATAAAATAAAAGAGAAACTGTTCTGATTGAAGTAGAGCAGGTTAGATGCTCAATAAATATATATATTGAGGGAAGAGAATAGTTCCCCAACAGCCACTCGCCTCTCCTCTTTCATGATGGCAGGCACTGCCTCCCATAAGAGAAGCTGAAAATGTCAGGTACTCACTTTCCCCAACTGCTTTGCAGCTATTGGTCGCCCTGTGACCAATTCTGGCCAACAAAGGAAGGAGAGAGCTAAAAGTTCTGTCCACTGACTCTGCCCCACCTGAGTGGGCACTAAGGGAGCTCCATGGAGTTTGAAAGTTATTAGCTAAATCAGTGTTCTCCAATATGAGGTTTCCAGGCAATGGCACAGCTAGGAAGTGAGGATAGATTTAAGCCCATACTCAACTCCAACAACAGGAACAGCCCCAAAACGGGAAATAGTGTCCATATTCTCCCCACCCCTCCATATCCACAAAAGAGTCAGTAACATATATATCAGTTAGAATTTTTCTTCAGTGGCTAGTAAGAGAGACTGGAAATAACACAAACAACAAAGAGAGAGGACATTAATATATAAGATAAAAGAGAAACTGGTACATGTAAGAGTAGCTTACATGGATAGAAGATTACTTCTCTCTCACATAAAAGGTAATCATAAGCAGATCGTCCACAGTGTCATTAGGGACACAGCTGGTTCTGTCTTTCTGCTCTATCATTCTTAGCTTGGGGCCTCTATTCTCTTGATCACCTCATGGTCCAAGATGGCTGCTGGAGTCACAGCTGCCTCATCCATGTTCCACGCAGGAAGCAGAAAGAGGGGGACAAAGGGTAAAAGAAGCCCCACGCCCCATTATGGACTGTGCCCCTTTTAAGGAACTTTCCCCACCCTACAACTTCCACTTACATCTGATTGACCAGCTCTTAGTCATGTGGCCACCCTAGCTGCAAGGGAGGCTGGGACATGTAGTCTTTTCCCTGGGTATATTGCTGCTCCAAAGAACTTCACGGTCCTGCTCTCAAGGAAGACAGGAAGGATGGATCCCAGTGGGCAGCTGGTAGGCTCTGCCATGACACATCTTGGAACTCCTGCCTTCCAAGCTGAACAAAATCGCCTTTCTCACCTAAGCCCAAAGCGAAAGAGCCCCAGACACAGTAACCAGGATTTGGGAAAGACTGGGGTTGTGTTCCAGCAGGGCTTGCTTTGTGCAAGGCAGAATGAGGCCAGCGGGAGGGGCCAAAGGAGGGGAGGGGGTAGCAGCTCAGTTTTCTAGGTCAAGCCAGATCCCATTTCCTCAGGGTGTGGAGGCTCAGATGTCCCCAGGACCAAGTCTCCTGTCCCAATAGGCCTCTCTGGGCTTCTGAACTGAATCCTCCAGGCAGTCCAATCCCCCTCTTTGATTTGGTTCCTTTGTATCTCTATCTCAGTGAATTCCTGCAAGAACCCTCATGAGTATCACTGGCAGTTCCTCCATTTTACAGGTGAGGAAACTGAGGCCCAGAGAGCCAAAACCTCACTCCATGTTCCATAATTCCCACAGCTGCTGGGAGGAGGCTAGCTGAGGAGTCCCCATCACTCCTCAGCAGGGCCGGCCAGGCAGGGGTGCAGGCTCAGAGCCCAGATGGAGCTGAGGTGGCCACCTGAGCTGAGGGACTCCAGGCAATGTGGCTTTTCCTCGCTTGTAAAACAGAGATAGTAATAGTACCCACCTCCTAGGACTGTTGAAAAAATTAAATGAGTCAATACGAGGAAAGAATCTAGTTACATAAATGCTTGATAAATGCTTTTTAACTCACTCAGGTGTTAGGTTTGGGCAACAGGCTGATGGAAAAGCCAAATATAACCCTTTTTCTATAATACCTTCTTCCTGGGGGACTTAATTAACCCTGCGGTACAGGTTTCCCTCATTTTATGGAATACAGGATGGAAATACAATTTATGGGCAATTGTAATCACCTGAAAACGGCTTACAAGAAAAGTAATACCCATGTATAAGCTTTTAGAATCCTGATGCTGAACATTTTTTTAATTTAAAAATAAAAAATAATGAGGAATTTCTTGGAGGTCCAGTGGTTAGGACTTGGCGCTTTCACTGCCTGGGGGTGGGGTTCCATCCCTCATCAGGGAATTAAGATCCTGAAAGCCTCATGGTGCAGCCAAAAAAAAAGAATCCCGACGCTGATCCTCACAGTGCCGGGGGAAACGTGGCCTCAGCACAGATTCCCTGACTTGCTTCTCACAGCCTCCCTTTGAACTGGGGCCCCATTTCCCCAGTCTCCTAGCTGTTTATTAAAAATACACCTCCCAGGTCTCTGCCTGGGCCCAGGAAATCTGTGTCTCCAGGGAAGGGACCTGGAAACTGGATTTTTTTAAATAAATAGCCTGGGTGATTTTTGTCAGCTGGCAAGTTGGGGGACCCAGATGCGGGGACGGTTGGACAAAAAAAGGAAAGTAAGGCACAAAGAGAGGGAGGTAACTTACCCAAAGTCACTCAGCCAGGAAGGGGCAGGGCCAGGGTTTGGCCCAGGATCACTCAACAGGTTTTCAGACTGAAGGCTGAGACTGGGACTCTCTTCTGCCCCAAGGGGCTCATAGCGGCTCCCCATCTCCCTCCCCAACAAAGCCCAGAGGGTGCTTGGGGTCCTCTTGGGCCCTCAGATTCCACTAGCCACAGGTGGGAGCCAGGCCAGACTTCCAGAGCCGTCTATGCCTCTCTCTCCCCCATCCCTCCCCCTCACCCAAGGTGCCTTTTCTCAAGTAACCTTTCTGCAATGGGGAGGGCAGGGGTGGGGTTTAGGGTTGACCTTGAGGCCAAAACACACAATGGCCCAGTCAGTCTCTGGAGACCCGCCAGGGAGAGGAAGGAAGCCTGCCCTGTTTTTCTCCCCTGGGCTGGAATGTTGATTCAGGATGGAGAGAGAGAGGGAGGAGGGTGAGAAAGAGGAAGGAGGGATGAGGATAGAATAGGGAGGAGGAGGTGAGGGAGGAGGAGGATGGTGAGAAGAAGGAAGAGGAGGAGGGAAGAGGGGGTGCCTGGCACCAGGGTGCCAAGGCTGGACTTTGGGAACCAAGCAGGGAGTCTGGTCAACTCCAGTCCAGCCTGACACACACTGCAGAGTCCAGAGAGGTCATCCCAGCCCCTCGAGGTTGCACAGGACCAGGGCAGCCAAAGAGCCTCACCCGTTCCACTAACCACAGGCAGAAGCTCCCTGAGTTCCCACAGTGGCCTTCAGAAGCAGGTGTCAGGTGCCCCCAGAGGTAAGGTCACCTTTCTGGAATCACCTCCCCTATGGATCACAGTCCTTCCCCTCCTCCTCTCCTTTCCTCTCACTCCACTCTGGCCACACTGGCCTCCTGGCTATTGTTTGAAGAAACCACACAACTCCTGCCTCAGGGCCTTTGCACTGGCCTTTCCCTCTGCCAGGAATGTTCTCACTGTGGATGCCTGAATCACTCCATTAAGGTCTATGCTCAAACCCCCCAACACCCAACGTTGTCTAGCTCTGTTCTGCAGATCATTTATGACACACACAAGTTCCACTTCATATTACATATTTCTTTTCTTTTTTTTTTTTTTTTTTGGCCATGCGCATGGCTTGTGGGATCTCAGTTCCCTGACCAGGGATTGAACCCAGGCCTCTACAGTGAAAGTGCCGAATCCTAACCACTAGAACATCAGGGAACTGCATATTGTATATTTCTTTCTTCACTTGTTCATTATCTGTCTTTTCCACCAGACTATGAGCTCCGTGAGGCAGGAATTTTCCTTCTTTTGTCTATCACCTTAAATCAGTGCTTGGCACACAATATGTGTTCAATAAATAGCAGTAATAATGATAAGGAGACTTGCCCTACCAGATAACAAAACACACTGTAGAGCTATTATTGTATCAGCTATCTACTACTGCATAACAAATTATCCCAACACTCAGCACCTTTATTATCTCAAGGTTTCTGTGAGTCAAGAATCCGAGAGTGGCTTGGCTGGATAGTTTGTTTTTGTTTTTGGCCATGCCTTGTGGCATGTGGGATCTTAGTTCCCCAACGAGGGATCAAAAACTCATGCCCCCTGTAGCACAGAGCCTTAACCACTGGACTGCCAGGGAAGTCCCTTGGCTGGATAGTTCTTACTCAAGGTCTCTGGTGAGGGTACAGTTAAGAGGTTGGCAGGGTTACAGTCATCTGAAGGCTTGGCTGGGACTGGAGGATCTGCTTCCTGGCTCGTTCACATGGCTGTTGGCAGGAGGCCTCAGTTCCTTGCCACATAGACCTCTCCGTAGAAGTCTCATGACAAGGCAGCTGAATTCTCCCAGAGTGAGTTGTCCCATGGGCGAACAAGGAGGAAGCCACAGTGCCTTCATGACTTGGTCTCAGAAGCCACACACCATCACCTCCGCCACATTCTACCAACTAGAAGCAAGTCACTACATCCAGCCACATTCAAGGGGAGGGGTATTCGCCTCCACCTTTCGATGGAATATTTTTAAACCACCATAGTCATAATACGTAAAGCAGTGTGGAACGAGGAAAAAGAACAATGGAGAGACAATACATGCTGAAGGGTATCTGAGTCAGCTCAGGCTGCAGTAACAAACTACCACAGACAGGGTGGCTTAAATAACAAACATTTATTTCTCACAGTTCAAGAGGCTGGGAAGTCCAAGATCAAGGTGCCAGCAAGGTAGGTTTTAGTGTGAGTCCTCTTCTTGTGTCTTGCAGGTGGGTCCATCTCACCATGCGCTCTCATGTCCTCTTCGTGGGCTCATGGGGACAGAGAGAGGGCAAGCTCTCTGGGGTCTCCTCTTATAAGGACACTAATCCTATCAGCTCAGGACCCCATCCTTAATTACTTCCTTATAGGCTCCACTCCCAAATACACGCACATTGGGGGTTAGGGCTTCCACATATGAATTTGGGAGGGGACACAAACATTCAGTTCATAATAAGGAGTGACACAAGAGCAGAATCACTGTCTGCACCCCCCCACTTCCAAGAACAGTGCCAGGCAAACACTTGGTACTCAGTAAATACTTGATAAGTATAATAGATGAATGAATGGATGAATCTGACCAATATCTGTTGAGTGCGTACCCTCAGCAGGTCCCGTGCAACGTCACGGGAGCACATACTGACCAAGACAGGTGGGATCCTGACCTCACACAGAGTTCATAACCCAAAGCGGGGGACAGGTGTTAAAAGGTCATTACAAAGGGTCAGGATGCTCTGATGGAAAAGGGTGGATTCTGAGAGAGAAACACCGGACCCTGTAATTTAGGTGGAGGCTCCAAAGCAGCCTCCCTGGGATGATATTTAAAGCGTGTATCGGTTTCCTGCGGCTGCTGTAACAAATTGTCACAGACTTGGTGACTTAAAACAGCAGAAATGTATCCTCTTACAGTTCTCGAGGTCTGAAGTCCGAAAGGAGTCTTACAGGGCTCACATCAAGGTGTCCACAGGGCTGGATCCTTCTGGAGCCTTCAGGAAAAAATCCGTTCCTTGCCTCTTCCAGCTTCTAGTGGCTGCCAGCATTCCTCAGCTGTGGCTGCATCACTCCCACCTCTGCTCTTCTTGTCATATCACCATCTCTTCTGCAGTCAAGTCTCTCTCTCCCTCCTTCTTAAAAGACACTTGTGATTACATTGAGGGCCCACCCAGCTAATGCAGGATAATCTACCCAGTCCCTTTGGTCATCTATTTGCAGGTAACATTTGCAGGTTCCAGGGATTCAGACCTGGATCTCTTTGGGGGGCATTATTCAACCTATCACAAGGTGAGACCTGAAAGGTCAGAGGAGCTGGGTGGAAAGTTGGCAGGGAAAGCATTTCAAACCAAGGGCACAGGATGGGCAAAGGCCAGGAGGCAGGGAAGCAGAGTCAAGCCAGTGTGGCAGGAGTGGAGTAAATGTGGGAAAAGTGGAGGAGGTGAGGGCAGAGGGGAACAGGGATTGTGCAGGGCCTTGCAGGCTGCGGTGAGGACCTTGGCCGTCACCTCGAGTGAGGTGGGATCCCCAGGAGGGCTCCGAGCAGAGGCTGGATGGGCTCTGACTCAGGTCCTAATAGGATCCCTCTGGCTGCCTCTTGGAAGAGTCTGTTGCAAGCAGACAAGGGCAGGGAACCCACTGAGGAGGCAACAGCAGTGGTGACAGTAGGTGATGGCAGCTGGACCAGGGTGGTGGCCGTGGGGGTGGGGATAGATTTTGCAGGTGGAGCCAGCTGCATTCGCCGATGGACTGCACTTGGTGGGAGGGAAAAGAGGAGTTGAAGGGATCTCTAAGCTTTTCCCTGAGCAGACACAGGGTGGGGCTGCCATGCGTGAGACTGGAAGGCTGCAGGCAGAGTGGGATCTGAGGTTGGAATGAAGACGTGTGACATTTCAGAGGCCAGTGATCAGGCAGACGGCCTGGACCCCAAGGCATACAGGCTCCGGGAGGGAAGTTGGCACAAGTTGTGGACTGTGGTTTTCACCCACCTCCCGGGGCCCCTTATCCTCTCCCCCAACTTCCCCTCACACCCGGGTGGAGCCGGCTTTGTTAGTTTCCCCCCCATCGTCCGTTCTATGATGGGGAAGGCTGGTTTTCCCCTAACCCAGCAGACACCTCTTCCCTCTGCCTGTCCCTAACCCTCCTGCCTTGGGAAGCCCCGCGCTGGCCTCCTAAACTGTCCCGGCAGGATGGGGCCCCTGCCACCCATTCATCCAGCCAGATGGGCCCCAAAAGGGGAAGTGGGTCACCCACGGTCACCCGGCACGCGGTCAGCTCAGGACCCAGGGTCTCGTCTTCTCCATGTCCCACCACAGCCCTGGGAGGCTGGGGGAGGAACCGACCATTCTTTTCACATTTCTCACGAGAAAACTGGGGCTCCAGGAGAGGCCCACGCTCACCCGAGACTCTCCACGAATGGGGAAGTCGGGATTGAAACCCAGGTCCTGGCCGAAGGATGCCTCTGTTGTAAGTTCCAAGGAGAAGGCAATGGGTGAAAAGAACCCAGTCCCGTCCTCCCAGGACCCGGTAGGGGAGACAGACCTGTCACAGACAGTGACAACCCAGCATTGGTCAGGGCTGAGATGAGGGAGCCCAGGAGTCTGGGTTGGGGGATGCCTGACCCAGCCGGGGGGTCAGGGAGGACCTCCTGGAGGAGGGGATGGCTCACTGAGACCTAGAGGATGAAAGGAAGGTGATAAATGCAAATGTTCCAGGCAGACGGAACAGCATATGCAAAGGCCCAGGATTAAGAGGGAACCTGGGGGGCTTCCCTGGTGGCACAGTGGTTAAGAATCCGCCTGCCAATGCAGGGGACATGGGTTCGAGCCCTGGTCCAGGAAGATCCTACATGCCACGGAGCAACTAAGCCCGTGCACCACAACTACTGAGCCTGTGCTCTAGAGCCCGCGTGCCACAACTACTGAGCCCATGTGCCACAACTACTGAAGCCCACGTGCCTAGAGCCCGTGCTCCGCAACAAGAGAAGCCACTGCAATGAGAAGCCCATGCACCGCAATGAAGAGTAGCCCCCACTTGCCACAACCAGAGAAAGCCTGTGCACAGCAACGAAGACCCAACACAGCCAAAAATAAATAAATATAAAAATAAAATAAATTAAAAAAAAAAAAAGAGGGAACCCGGGGACTTCTAAGTCTGACCTTGTCCCTCCTCTGGTTAAACTCTCCTATGGCTTCTCTGGCAAACTCTTTAGCCTGGCATTCATTCATTCATTCACTCACTCACTCATTCAAACAAACATTTCCTGGAGTTTGTAGCTAGTGTCAAGCCCTTTGGGGACATAGCCCTCCCCATGGGACTGTGACCCTGACTCGGGGTGTCAGGGAGGGGCTCCTGGAGGAGGAGGCCTCTCCTCCAAGACCTGAAGGAGGAGAATAAGAGATGCTGGGAAAGAGGCAGGGAAGGGTGTTCCAGGCAGAGGGAACAGCCTGTGTGAAGGCCTGAAGGGGAGTTCTGAGTAGGACATGCTCCCAAAACTACTCACGTTCTGTTGAAGCACAGAATGCTTTGGGAGAGGCTAGAGAGGCCAGCCTCGCAGCCCTTGTGTGGGCTTCCCTCCAAGGCACTGGGGAGCCACGGAAAATTTGTGAGCAGAAGAGAGACAGGAATAAACTTATGTCAGAAAGACACTGCCCCCCAGCCACCTGGAGGATGAACACGATGAAGCCTCAGAATCACAGACAGGTTTCTTTTTTCCGGGGGTGTGGAGGAGGTCTGAAGGAGGGGGTCCTGACCTTCTGGGGGCCCTCCTCCAGCTCTGAATGCGAGGCCTGGTCTGAAGCAACCACTAGGTGGCGCCAGGATCCCACCAGCCAGGTCTGAGCTCACATGGGGGGTCAGGCCCAGAGCCCAGCAGAACTGCCTCTGGGTCCAAGAAGCAAATCCCACATGCCCTTTGCCTCTGTGTCCCTTGGTCCTGCCCCCTCCAGAGCTGGGGCTTGCTAATGGTGGCATTTCAAGCATTCAGGTGCTGCTTGGAACCCAGGGACTCAGGAAAGAGCTGGCTGAGCTGCAGCAGACATCCTTTATCTCTCCTCACGTTGGAAGCTCAGACTGGAGCCTCTTGTTTCCCACTTCGGGGTCATGGAGGGGTGGGGGGATTCTTACCGCCCCCATCAGACTGGGGCTACCTGTCTCCTCCCTCAGATTAGAAACTCATCATCTCACACATCAGAATGGGTCCTCCTTACCTTCCCCCAACAGACGGGAAAACCAGACTAGACACCTGTTCTCCATCCAGGGAAATGGGGCTTATCTTCTCTATCTTATTTGGGAAATCCTGTCTCTCTCATCAGACTTGATGGGGGTGCTTTATCGTCCCCAGCAGGCTGGAGCTCCTTGTCGTCGCCATCAGACTTGGGAAACTTTGGCTCCCAGTTAGACCAGAGGGGAAGATTCCTCTGTTGTTGCAAGTCCTTCTTCCGTCCATCGAAGGAGCCATGCCCATTTTACTGAGAGGTAAACTGAGGCACAGAGCAGCAAGGCAGCACAGCCCGGTCGAGCTGCAGACGCTCGCCTTCCCCTTTTGCTCCCTTCTCCGCACCTAACCTTTGCCCTCCCTCCGCGCCCTGGGTAACTCCCCTGGCACTGGGAGTAGGGGAATTTTGCCCACAGGCCCTTGCACCGCTTGCCTGCCTTTTATTGGCGCGGGCAGGCGGCTGGGGATAAAGTCCAGAGCTGGGCTTGGGGCTCAGGCTACGGAGGGAGGGAGAGGTGGTGGCTTAACCCCACCAGAGGACGCCTCTGGAGGGCAGCAGGGTGGGTGGGGGATGGGCAGGGCCTCATCCTGGCCTGTGAAGGGAAAGAGTGTGGGTTCAATTCTCCCCACCCTTTCCCGACTGTGTGGCCTTGGACTGGGAACTTTGCAGCCTCTCCAAGCCTGTTTCCCCAGCTGTGAAAAGGGGATGCTTCTGTGGGTGTTGTGAAGACTCTCTGAGTTCGTACATGAGAAACCCTTGGGACAGTGGCATGGTGACCCCGGAAGTCAGCATGGACCCCACCATCTGCCTTCCCCAGGAGGTTGCCTCCTAAATCTCTGGAATTGATCCTCTTCACTCCTCCTTCACATACCCTCCCAACCCAAGCCACCTGCTGTCTTGAGGCACAGCCAGTCCCCCTGCACAGCCAGAGGGGTCTTTCCAAAACTCAGTCCTTGGGAATTCCCTTTGGTCCAGTGGTTAGCGCTCCACGCTTCCACTGCAGGGGGCACAGATTCAATCCCGGGTCAGGGAACTGAGATCCCACAAGCCACTCGAAGTTTGGCAAAAAAAAACCATACAACCAAACAAAATTCAACCCTGACCCCTGCTTAGAACCTGCTATGGCTCCCCAGTACTCTCGAGAGAAAGCCCAAGGGCTGCACCTCAGCTCCAGGCCTCCTGGGCACTGTGTGGCCTGACCAATGCTTGTCTCCACCCTCCTTTCTATTTTTCTGAAAGATCCTGGCGTTCTCCTCTTTCAAGCGCTTCCCCAGCTGCTTTAGGTCTCAGCTGAAACATCAAGGCCCCAAGGATGTCTTCCCCGATCTCCACAAACCAGGCCTGGTCCTCTCATTCCTCCCTCTCCTGGTTCCCTGTACCTCTCCACACAGCCCCTATCACAGGTAGAAATAAGATGTATTGGGGTGTCCACCTTCAAAGTAGCCTCTGAATTCATTCACTTCTCCCCATCACCACTGCCTGCATCCTGGCCCAGCCACCATCACATCGCCTATGGCCTGGACCATTGCAGTCTTCTCCTCACTGGGCTCCCTGCCTCTGTCCTTGCCCCCCGCCCCCATGCAGCCAGAGGGACCCTGTTAAATCCTCAGTCAGATCACGTCCAGCCCCTGCTCAGGACCCTCCCATGGCTCCCAGGTCCCTCTGAGTAAAAGCCAAAGTCCCTGTAGTGAATCACAAGACCCAAATGATCTGTTCAACCCTCCCTCCTGCCCTCATCTCCCCAGTCTCACTTCCACTCTCCCCTCTGCTCACTGAACTCCAGCCACACTGGCCTCAGTCAGCACAATCCACCTCAGGGCCTTTGCACTTTCTGTTCCCTCAGCCTGGCACATTCTTCCCCCAGATGCCCATATGGCTCCTTCTCTCCCCTCCCAAATGTCACTCCTTATATGGGCCTCTGGATTTAAAAAACACTTCAAACCACTGCCCATCTCTCCCCCACCAACCCAGTCCCTTGACAGCTTTTTTTTCTCCACAGCAAATACTTGACATTGTTTATATTTTCCTTGTCATACTGACAATCTGTCTTGAGAACTAGACTCTGACTCCCCAAGCACCAGACCTTATTTGTTCACCACTAGAGCAAGGCCTGAAATACCTGTTGGTGGAATAAATGGATTGCATGCATCTATTTTGAACCTGTAAGACATTCACAAGTTTCAAAATCCAAAAAGCACAAAATGGTAGTGACCCCTGCCCCTAACATGACCCCTGCCCCTCCCCTCCCCAGTGTTGTTCCCATCTCCCAGTTTCTTGTGTTTTATCCCAGAGATAGTCTACGCACGGACAAGAAAATATGTAGATATATGTCCTCTCCCTCCCCTCTTTCCACAAACGGTACACACTCTTATCCTGTTCTGCACTTTCCTCCTAGCAATACATCAAGGGGAGCACACCACATCAGTGCAGAATCGCTTCCTCATTCTTTTTTTCTTTTTAAGCAACTTCATGCGTGGTGACCAAGGGGGAAAGAGCTTTTGTTGCAATCATTGTTTTCCAGGAGCGGTGTGGCTTGGTGGCCAAGCCCTCAGATCCGTCTCAGAGTCGGACTCACATCGTGGTTCTGCAATCAGATCTCTCACGCCCTGCTGTTGGGCATGCAAACCAGAGTAGCCACTTTGGAAGACAGTTTGCCAATCTCCCCAGAGGTTAAATATACACTTCTCATGTGACCCAGCAATTTCATTCCTGGGTACTTACCCAAGAGAAATAAAAACCTCTGGACACACAAAAAAAAACCTATACGCGCATGTTTCTAGCAGCTCTCTTCAGAATCAGCCAACAGCTGGAAACAGCCCAGAGGTTCTTCAGCTGGTAGATGGAGAAGCAAACTGTGATCTATCCACACGTGGCAATAAAATTCAACACGCTTCTGATATGCCAACCTGAGTGAATCGCAGATGCATTAAACTGAGCCAAAGAAGGGAGACTCAGAAGTCTCTATTATTTCATTTACAAGACATTCTGAAAAAGGCCACTCGTTAGTGACAGAAAGCAGATCTATGGTTGTGAGGGTGGGGTGGGGGAAGGGTGTGACCACAGAGGGCCAGCAGGAGGGGATTTTGGGGGTAATGGAAACCATCTGCATTTTGATTCTGGCGGTGACTACTGCATGCGTGTCACAAAGCTTATAGAACAGTAGAGAGAAAAGAGTGAATTTTACTGTATGCAAATTCTTTCATGAGTTTTTCTAAAAGGGTACATAATGTATGATCCCATTTATATGACCTTCTGGAAAAGCAAAACTATAGGAATAAAAAAAAACAGACCAGTGGTGGCAGGGTTTGGGGATGAAGGGAGGGTTTGACTGCAAAGGGGAATAGGGGTAGTTTTGGGGCGATGGAATTCTCCTATATCTTGATTGTGATGCGATAATACGACTATAAACTTTTATCAGAACTCGTCCTTGGTACACACTTAAAATGAGTGCATTCTATTGTATCTATTGTATTGTAAATTACACCTCAATAAAGTTTGGGTTTTTTGTTTATTTATTTATTTTTTGGCTGCATTGGGTCTTCGTTGCTGTGCACGGGCTTTCTCTAGTGGCATTGAGCGGGGGCTACTCTTTGTTGTGGTGCGCTGGCTTCTCATTGCAGTGGCTTCTCTTGTTGTGGAGCACGGGCCCTAGGCATGCGGGCTTCAGTAGTTGTGGCACGTGGGCTCAGTAGTTGTGGCGCCCGGGCTTAGTTGCTCCATGGCATGTGGGGTCTTCCTGGATGAGGGATCGAACCCGTGTCCCCTGCACTGGCAGGCGGATTCTTAACCACTGCGCCACCAGGGAAGTCCCCTCGATAAGGTTTTAAAAATCCTATCTCCCACTGCCCTTCCCTGGCTGTGGGACCTTAGGCAAAGCCCCTAACCTCTCTGTGCCTCCGGTGAAGGAGGAGGGATTCGGGGAGGAGGTGGGTGCTGAGGTCTCCGGTCTCACCGTGGGTACACAGGTACACAAGTACACGCAAGAAATGTTTACAAACAAAACAGAAGGGCTTTATAAGGCTTTAGGGTGAAACTGGGGGCAGACAGCTGAGCCGCTGACAATGGCTCCTGTGTCTCAGGAGGGCAGGTCCTGGGCTGAGCACTGTCAGGCCTTACCTGAGTCCCTTTGAACCACTGGGCACTCCTTGTTGACCTAGAAAAGCGAGGAGAGCCATCCCTGGGTCCCAGAGGGATGGCATCAGGGGTGCACAATTCAGAGCATTGTAAGAAAGTCTTTTTCAATAGTCAGATGGAGCTGACAGATCAGTTCCCTTCAGTCTCAGCTGTTCGGGAAAGAGTTTGGGTATGTACAGCCCCTTGCCTGCCCTCACAGTCTCACACGTAGGGGAGATTGATCTGCCCCGAGACAGTGACATCCCGGAATGGCTGGGACTTCGGCTGTGGAATCCAGAGGGGGGCACGACCCAACCTATGGAGAGAAATCAGGGAGGGCTTTCTGGAGGACAGGCTGCCAGAGCTGAGCCCTGATATGTTGATTGAACATCTGCTGTGTGCCCTGGTTTGGATCTCAGTGCGAGAGATGGATTTTTGAGGCTGAAGTGAAAGGGGCGTGTGTGGGCAGGAGGGTGGGGGGAAAGGCCGCTGCTGAAAGCTGGGGTGTGGGTGAGGGCAGAGCAGTGGGAGATAAGGCAGGAGGGAGGTGGTGCCTGGTTCAGGGCCTCTGGGGCAGGAGCCTGGACTTTCTCCCACTCACGCCCCAGGCAGGAATAGCTCTCTCAAAATCCATCCATGTGTGCAGGGAGGACGAGGCGGGAAGAGGCCGGAAGGGTGAGTGGAAGCGATGGGAATCAGGTGGCTGTCAGAGCCACATGGAGAAGCAGGTACAAGTAGGATGAGAAGGCAGAGGCCTTGTCTTTTAGGTCCCACCTGAGACCCTTCCAAGGGCTAGGAGGCCTCTGCCAATGGAGCTTCCTCGTTTCTAAAGCATTAAAGCAGTGAGTCTTAGGTTTGTCAAAGATGCTTTTTGATCATTCTTTAGTTCCTAAGACTCTCTGACCTGATCATTCTTCATTACTTAAATTCTGTTCGTCTTTGCTCCTAAAGTTCCACCATGGCAAGTATCTTGGATCCTTGGAGTCTCAGATTCATTCATTCAGTAAATATTTATTGAGCCTCTATCCTGTGTGAGGTGACAAACACAGAAAAGAACAAAATGGATGAAATTCCTGCCTTAGGGGAAACCACACTTCCTGAGCGTTCACTATGCACTTTCATCCTGTCCCCAACCTTACGAGTTAAAGACATGAGCAATCCCCATTACTCAAAGGAGGATTCTGGAATGCCTTGTTCCTAAAAGTCTGGGACTCTAGAATTCTTTGCCCCTGAGATTCTAAGGCCCCAGAGCTGCTGTTGTTTTTTTTTAATTGAAGTATAGTTGATTTCCAATGTTGTGTTAATTTCTTCCGTACAGCAAAGTGATTCAGTTATACATACATATATATATTCTTTTCCAGATTCTTTTCCATTATGGTTTATCTAAGGAGCTAGAGTTTTTTTGTCCTAAAGATTCTGTGTGCTTGGATTCGAGTGGACAGTGGACTCAACCTCATTAAGGGGTGAGGAATTGCAAATTATAACCACTACGAGATTCACACACAGGCACGAATAACGGGATGACTCGTATTTTCAAAGTCTGGCCAGATCCAGTGCTGACAAGGATGTGGGGCAAGGAGAACTCACAGCAGACATTGGAGATGGGAGTGAAACTTGGTGCAAAACTGTCTGACTGTATCTTCCACAGCTGGACATCTGCACACCCTATGCCCCAACAATTCCACTCTTGGATTCTGGGGGAAAATGCGTGTACTCATGGGTGCCAGGAGACGCACACAGCATTGTCAAAAGAGGCAGAATCTGGAGACCACTCATATACCCATCAACAGGAGAATGGATACACAAACTGTGGTTTTCCATGCAAGAGAGAGATACACTGTCATGGAAATGAAGGCAATCCAACAGACGTAAGAATATGAGTGAACGTCACAGACATAATAAGACTGAGTACAAGAAGCCAGACCTAAGGTTCAAAATTGTGGGGATGGGGGTAGGGGTGGGATAAATCAGGAGTTGGGGATTAACGTATACACACTACTATATATAAAATAGATAACCAACAAGGACCTACTGTATAGCACAGGGAACTATACTCAATATTTTGTAATAACCAATAAGGGAAAAGAATCTGAAAAAGAATATATATATATATATATGTATCTGAATCACTTTGCTGTACACCTGAAACTAACACAACATTGTAAATCAACTCTACTCCAATATAAAATAAATTTTTTTTTTAAATTAAAAAAATTTAAATAATAAAAAAATAAATTAAAGAAAAGAAATACAGTTGACGTTTGTAAATTGACCTAATATTCTAAGACTTGCTGAATTATTATGGTGGCTTTTCATAGATATGGGATTTTCTATGTACACACTCATGTCTTATGTGAATAAAGACAGCTTCAGTCCTGCAAAATAAATAAATAAATGAATTCAAAACTGTAGTGGTCAAGTGTGTATTCACAGGTAGTAAAAGGAAAGCAATAAAAGCATAAAAGAATGAGTTACCTTGGGCTTCCCCGGGGCGTAGTGGTTAAGAATCCGCCTGCCAATGCAGGGGATACAGGTTCGAGCCCTGGTCCGGGAAGATCCCACGTGCGGCAGAGCAACAAAGCACGTGTGCCACAACTACTGAGCCCACAAGCCACAAACTAATGAAGTCCGTGCACCTAGAGCCCATGCTCCACAACAAGGGAAGCCACCACAGTGAGAAGCCCACGCACTGCAGTGAAGAGTAGCCCCTGCTCGCCACAACTAGAGGAAACCTGAGAGCCTCAACAAAGACCCAACGCAGCCAAAAATAAATAAGTAAAATTTTAAAAATCTAAAAAAAAAAAAAGAATGAGTTACCTTGAGAGGAGGGAGAGGCAAGTGAGTTCTGATTTGGAAGAGGCCTGAAGAGGCTTCTGAGGAAACGGCAGAACCATTTCTGAGCCTAACTGTTCACAAAATGGAACATTCTATGTCATGCAATTCTCCACATTAGGGTCCATAATTTTAAAATATATATTCTTTTTCATCCCACGATTCCACACCTCTCCGTTCCTCAGATGACTTGGTCCTCCAGGGAGCAAAATTCCTGAGGCTGGGGCAGGAGGGTGCGGTGAGAAGCCACAGAAGAGAATTTGGGATCTGAAACACACGATACAATTTTCCCAGAAGCGAGCGAATGTCCTGTGACCGTGTGACCACAGGAGGCCAAAGTAACAAGTTCAGAGGTGGGTAATGTCCAAAGGAGATGCCACAAGCCAACCCTCACTCCCACCTCCCACAGTAAGCCTGACAGTAAGAGGCCTCGTGTACCCCAGCTGTCACCAGCCAGCCCAGAGCCAGGGCTCCAGGTGACCAGCCCCAGTCTTTCAGATGTAGAAACCGAGCCTGCCCAGGGTTGAGCAGCTGGGAGGCTTCAGTGCAGTGATTTGCTCGCTCCCAGCCTGCAACCAGATTCCACGGGGCAGGGGGGGTAGTGGAGACACGCCCGCCCCATCCTCACCCTTGTGGGAAAGTGCTACAGGGCAGGGGAGGCCCAGACTGGGACAGTGGTTGGGGCCAGGGAAGGTGAGTCCACCGGGGCCCCTGCTCAAATGAGGAAGGGCCTGGCGTGACCTGCTTTTCCAGGAGCCTGGGGAACTTTCGCATCTGTGTTTTTAAGCTGTGGTGGCTGCAGGGGAGGTTGTGGCCTCGGGCTGGGGAGGCACCGACTTCCAGGGAAAAGGCCAGCTTTTCAGGGAAGGTGCTGTCCCTTCCTCAGAGATGGGCTCTGTGCTCTGCCCTGGGAAGGTGGGCTTGGGAAGGAGGGGGTTCATCCAGGGAGGGTCATCCATCTCAGGGAGTGGCTAGGCTGATGGGTGAGGCAGGCACCAGCTTCCTCCTGGGTAATTCATAGCTTGCCCTTTAATACTGGGGACGAGACTTAATCTCATTAAGTGCTCCTAGTAAGATGGCCGATTCAAGCTACACCACTCAGTGAGCTAGTCTGATGGAAGAGGCAGGACCCAGAGGGCCAGACCAGGCTCAGAGGGCAAAGCACTTGGCAAGGGCCACAGGGCTGGAAACTGGCAGAGTGGAAGGTAGACCCAGATTCGATTCGTCTCACTCCCTACAGATGAGGATGACGGAGACAACAGTGCTGAAGGCGCTATTGCTAACTCACTGGATCCTCTCAGCCATCCTGTTATCATCCCCATGACTCAGAGGGGGAAACTGAGGCCCAGAGAGATCAGACGCCACTCCAAAGCCACTCAGGCAGAGCTGATACTCACACTCAGGTTGTCTGACTCCGAAACCGATTGTCGTGGATGGGGTCCCCCAGAAAGCAGACACTTACAATTAGGAAGGCAAAATGTTTATGAGAAAAGGAAGTGGGGGAAGAAGAACTGGGGAGGGGGACCATCAGGCCATGATGCCAGCCCCAGGGGGAGCCCCTGAAGCAAAGACTGCCCGTGAGAGGAATCCCACTGTGGGTGGAAATGGTCAGACCCTCCGACCCTGCCTGGCTCTGTCAATGGCCAGAGGCTGCCCGGGAGACCATGTCCCCAGGTGGCAAGCTGAGGCAGACCAAGTTGAGGGAGCCAACTGTTAGCCATCTGCACACCTGGCAGCTGGGCCACAAGTCCTTTCTTAAAAGAGGATCCAAGCAGCATGCCTCTGTGGCAGCCCTCCCATACCCTATATTAATAACAGCAATTATTTGAAAATAACAGCTTCCATTTACTGGCAACTTACTCCACGCCAGCCTGTGCCAATGTGTGTTAATTCATTTGACCCTCACAACAATCCTTTGAGACGTGTGCTGGTTTTACCCCATTTTATAGATGAGGAAACTGAGGCTCAGAGAAGGTAAGTCACTTGCCGAGGGTCACAGAGCTGCTAAGCGGCAGAGCTGGGGTTTGAACCCACACAATTAAAGAGTGAGCCCCATTTACAGATGAGGACACTGAGGCTCAGCATTATACCTCCTGACTGTCCACCATCAGCTCACTGGGACCCCTCTGCCCTACACCTGACCTTCCCAGAACACCACTCCCCCTACCCCCGCCCAGGGCAGATGTTAATATCCACAAACCTCTCCCACCGCATCGCCCCTGTCTGATCAAGGCAGTGAGTGCCAGGGAGGGTGTCCAGTCTCAAAGCCCGCCTGGAGAGGATGTTGCAATCCTCTGGCTCAGCAGAGTGCGTGCAGACCCAGCAAGAGGGAGAAAAGGGAAGATTAAGTCTTGGCCCAAGCCCCAGATGGGCTGATCCTGCCTAGTGCCAGGGATTCCAGTAGCCTCCAAGGCCCCAGGGTGGGGAGGAACCAGGAGGTGCAGGGCATGCTCCAGGAAGCTGGCCTGCACTCACCCCTGGGGGTGGGGTAGAGCCTCGGAGAACAGAGCTGCCTGCCAACCCAGGGTGGACTTGCAGCCCAGAGCCCAGACGGGAGGCTGTGTGACCTTGGGCAAGTCCCTTCCCATCCTGATCACCGTCTCTGTTTTCCTCTGTCTGCAAAATTCACTTGCTCTCCCCAAGCCTCTCTTAAAGCTAACTTGATTCCCTCCTGCTGCAATGTGACCTTCTCTCCGTTGGCTCAACCCTCCCTGGCCTGCAGAAGAGCACTGTAGGGAGAGTGTAGATCCTAGGGCACGTGACCTTGCCTCTCCTGTGCCTGAGTTTCCCCATCTAAACCATTTCTTCCCAGGAAGTGTCTAGAATCAGAGCCGAGAGGGAAGGCCTGCGGTCTCTGGGACTAATGACCACCCCTCCCAGGTAAGTGGTGCAGCAACCAGGATGCTGGGGTCACAGAGACCTGGTTTAAAGACACGACTCCCCCTGTCTCTCACATTTCCCTAGGCAGTGACTTCACTCCTTTGTGCCTGTTTCTTTCTCTGTAAAATAGGGATTTTCGTTGACTTTTCCTCACAAGGTGTCAAGAGAATGAAGTGGGTCAATTCCTAGTGGGAGCTCAGCTAGACTGAATATGTCCATCTTGTGTCATCTCTGGGTGGAAAACGGTGACAAGAAAGACCTGGCCTGGTGGGTGAAGGCAGGCAACGTGGAGACGAGAACAGATATCATTCATTCATTCAGCCATTCATTCTGCACACCTGGTCTCAATCTGCTCAGCAGTCCTGAGAGGCAGAAGCTGTTATCACCCCCAACCATAAAGTCATGACAAAGGCACAGAGAGGGAAACCTACCTATCCAAGGTCACACAGCCAGCACATGGCAGAGCCAGGGCTCCAACCCATGTCTCTAAGCCCAGCATGTTGAATCCTAATTTCCTCAATGAAATGGGTCCTGCCGTTGAAAATTTGGGTTAATTGATAATAATAATAATCATTGTTTTTATTCCTATGCCAAGTTATAACAGGGAGAATGGTTATCACAGGAAGAATGACAATCGCCGCTACGTTGTATTGAGCACTTTATAATTCAGGACCTACAGAATGGAAGCGTATTTTCTTGGTTTGGTCTGTTTTATAAATGAGGAAGCTGGGACTCCGTAAGGTTAGATAACTGCTGCAAGTGACAAAGCTAATGAAAGCCCGAGACAGGACTTATACCCAGGCCTCAGTCAGAAGCAAAGAGGAGAAGGCCCAGGAATGAAGCCAACAGGAACTTAGGGTCTGACCAGCCCAATCTTCTCCTCTCAGGAGAAACTGAGCTCTCCCCCCGACCCCACCAAGAGCAAGAAAGCTGTTCCAGGATCACAGCCTTCTAGCTAGGACTTCATTTCCCTCTTGGGACCTTGAACAGGTATAATCGTGGCCCTTCCTCCCCCAGGGACGTTTGGGGAAGGACAAGGGGAGAAGAAGCAGTAGGAGGCAGGAGATCTGAACAGGTACAAAGGGTGGCCTGTGTGAGGGGAAAGTGGTTAGACACCGGGCAGAACTTCCGGGCCTTCTCTGGGAAGTTTCTGGGACTCATCCAGGGGCCGCCCCTACCGGTGGGGGACCTCCAGAGCTCAAGGCTGAGAGAGGGGAGACCCTGGTCCTTCCCACCGAGGGCACAGGAGGCAAGGGGAGAAAGGAGGGGGGAGCCATCCTGGTTCCTCATCCTCCGTTCCCGACACTGGAGGGAGGCAGCTGTGGGAGCTGGGACTTTCCTGAGCAGCAAAAGATTCTGGGAAATCAGAGACAGCTGCGGGGCGGTGCTGACTCCAGGCCTCCCTTCTCCTCCCCCCGCCACCCTCAGACCCTCTTCAAACCTCCTCTTCCCTCAGATCTTTCATCCTCCAACCGCCGCCCCCACTCTCTCCTCTTCCCTCAGAGCCACCGTCCTCACTTGGTCCTTCTCAGACCTTCTCCTTCTCCCTCAGACCCTCACCTCCTCCCTCCTCAGACTCAGAACCCCCAGCGCCCTCTCTCTCAGCCCCTCCAAGCCCCTGTGGGCCGAGCGCAGACACCCCCTTCCCCCTATCTGGGCCCACAGCCATTTCTCCACCGGCCGCAAGGGAGCCCGGGAGTGGGAGGGACTTGGGCAGCCGTCCAGCACTACTTCCTAGGGCCATCACCTTGACAAGCGCCGCTGCTCCGAGGCTCAGCTGCCCTCTGTACAGCAGGGTAGTGCTCTACATCCCAGCTCTCCCCTGTGTTTGAGAGTCCCGGGAGGTGAGGGCTGGGTAGGCGGGGACCCCAGACTTTCCACCCTAATTCCCTCACCTTTTCCCTTGTAGCCACAACTCTGCGGGCAGGGGGTGACATCAGCCCCATTTTCCAGAAGAACAAGCTGAGTCTCAAGAGAAATGACCTGTCTAAGGTCCACTGTCAACAAGGGGTGGAAGTGGGACTTGAACCCAGGTCTTGCCCCCAGATGCTCTCCCATTACAGGCGGCCGAGGGGGAGATCCAGAGAGGCAGAAAGGAGAGAAGGGGGAAAAGGGTGAGGCTTCTGTCAGCCCACAGATGCTCCTCACATCCCGGTTAACGATCCACTGGGGTGGGGCCCCAGTCTTGGGCAAAGTCCCTTTCTGAGAACCGGGGGCCCACACCCATTTTCAGGGTCCCAGGAAGGGGAGACGAGGCGCAGCCAGAGATCGGGAGACAAAAATGTGGGACGGGGCTGGAGACAGAGAGAGGGAGGCCAGGGATGGAGATGCAAAGACATGGGGAGACACACAGAACCAGGGAGACCCTGCGAGCCGCCTGGACAGACCCGAGGTGCAGCACCCATTCCCTCGCCCCCTTAGGTCCCCAAAGCCTTCCGCTCCGCCTCCGGTAACTCCGTGACCGGCACTCAACCCCAGCGACGGCCCCGCCTCCAGGGAAATCCGGGAAAGCCCCGCGCGACTGGGGCCCCTCCCCGGGGCGGGGAGAAGGGAGGCCGGGGAGGGGACACGGGAGAAGCCCGCCTCTGCCCTTCCCTCCCCCCGCTTACACCACCCCGCCCAGCCGCCCGCAGCTCCTGCCTGCCTCTGAGTCATGCCCCCAACCAGCCGGGCCTGTTCCCCACCCACCAACCCCGCCCGGGATGGGAGCGGGACGCGGGACAGAAGGGGAGCCAGACGGCCCCCGCCTCCTGGGCCCGGGCTTTGGTCGCTGTGACTCTGGTCTTGCGGCCCTGCGGCTCTTGCTATGTCCCCGTCTCCCTCCTCCTTAGTCTCTCACGACCTCCATGCCCCTTTCGCCACGTCTCTTTCTTTCTCTGTGCATCGAGGATTCCCGGAGCACCCACCCTGTGCCCAGCGGCTCCGGCTGGGTGCAGGGACCCCGCCGGGAAGAAACACGTTCACTGTTTCCCTGCGCACTCCCCACCGAACACCACCCCCAACGAAGTTCAGACCCAACGCTGAGGAGGCACAGGAGGAGGCAGAGATGGGGGCAGGGCAGGCTGGGGGATAGTGCCTGGGCGCCTGCGGAGCGTAGTCCCTGCCCCGGGTGCGTCTTTTCGCTCCCACAAAGGAGGAAACGGCTCACAGAAGGGAAGTGCCTGGTCAAGGTCACCCAGCGAGGAAGTAGGAGTAGGGAATCGAACCCGCGTCTTAGCGACCCCAGGGCCTCAGGGAATTGCCTCCCTGGAGGAGAGGCTGAAAGCAGACAGCACTCGAGCGACAGAGAGATGGTGAGGGAAGCAAAGAGACGATAGAGACAGAGACACTGAGAACAGAGACACAGAGATAGAGAGACATCTATCCAGACCCGAAAGCCAGACTAAGAGATACAGAGGCCTATAGCCAGAAAGACAAAAAAGCGGAGACAGAGCCTGACGCCCGCAGCCGCAGGGGTGGGGACCCCGCAACCCGCGACCCCGCCTTCTTCCCACCCACCCCCCGCCCCACGCCAAGACCCGGCCGCTCCGGGCGCCGCGGGGCTGGGAGGGGGCGGGCGCGGGGCGCGGCGCGGGCGGGGCGCTCTGCAGGCTGCACCGCGGGACGGCGGGAGCGGCGGCGGGTCCAGGAAACCCCTGGGGCGGACGGGTGGCCCCGGGGGGGCCGGGGGCGGGGAGGCAGGCTGTCGGCACCGCCCGGGCCGACAAAAGTCCCTTCAGTTCAGCCGGCAGCAGGGGAAGTCCCGGCGCTCGGCGCAGCCACCCTCCCGTGCCGCCAACCCAGCCGCACTCCGGCCGCCCGCTCGGCCGCCGTCCCCGGCGGCCCCATGCCCCGATGCCCCGCGGGGACCATGGACGAGGGGCCTGTGGACCTGCGTACCCGGCCCAAGGCCTCCGGACCCCCAGGCGCCGCGCTGCCGCTCCGCAAGCGCCCTCTGCGTGCGCCCTCCCCGGAGCCCGCCGCCCCCCGCGGCGCTGCGGGCCCCATCGTCCCCCCGGATCCCCTCCGCGGTGGCTTAGACACGCCAGTGGTGCCTGCGCCCCCCCACGGCCTGGCCCGGCCAGAAGCAATTTACTACCAGGGTGAGTGGCTTCCGCGGGTCATGGCCGGGTGGGGGCCAGGCAGTGCAGAGGGTCACTACCGGAGCCAGGGGCAGAGCTCCGACGTAATATACGGGGCCTCGGGCAGATGAGGGACAGAAGCCAAGGTCCCAAGGGCACAGATATGGGGTTCCTGGGGAGCTGGGCGCACAGCCTGAGGTCCCAGGGGTGCAGATATGGGAGCTTCAGGGAGCAGTGCCTTGGAACACAGGTATCGGGGTTGTAGGAAGGCTGGGTGTCAGGGGGCCCTGAGGGATAGAGCCCAGGGTCCGAGTGCCACATATAGGGAGCTAGGAGACAGTGCCCAGCAGTACAGAAATGGGTTCTCAGGGAATCAAGCCCCGGGAATACAGAATTATAAACTCTTCAGAACCCAGATATCTAGGGTTATAAGGAATCAGCACTTGGACCCAAGAAACTGGGGTCTTGGCATCCCGAACTATATGTGGGGTCAAAGGAAGTCAGGGGAACAGAGACTGGGGTTCTAAGGAGACAGATATTAAGGATCCCCGGATGTCAAAATCTCGGGAACCAAGATATCGGGAGACGATGGGAATTAGGAGAATGGCGTTGGAGTTCTGAGCACCCCAATATCTGGGATCACAAGGACCCAAGGAAACCGATCCAGATACCAGGGGTCCTTAAGGAGCCAGCAGACCAGAGATCTGGGGTTCTGAGCACCCAGTTCTGTGTGCTTGCGAGTGACCAGTGTCTTCGCTGGGGTCACAAGGTCAGGTGGCCTTAGGGGGCTTGGGCTCAGTCTAAGAATTGGGGGCAGGAGTGGGGAGTTCTGGGACTCAAGGATTTAGAGCCAGGAAGAAGGATTCACGGGTCTCTGGGCAGAAGGCCTCAGGGTGTCAAGGCCTGGTATTGGACGTGCAAGGACCAGGAAACTTGGGGGTTCAGGAATGGGAACCCCCAAGGACCAGGAGATGACAGAGAAGGCCAAAATCCATTTTCCGGATCCTGTCTTCATCCCTGACCTCCAGGAGGGGTTGGCCCCTCCCACAGCTGTGCCCACCTCACGATCTCGGAGTGACCCTCAGAGCTGCAGAGACCCCATGCCTAGTGCCTCCAGACCTTTGCCCAGTTTCTGCACCTTCCACCCCCTCAGAGTACAGCTTCAAGCTGTGCATCAGGAGGCCGGTCACAGCCTTCTCCTTTTTCCCTATTCCCCCGATGAGAACCTGGGCCTCAGTTTTCCCCATCTGTGTGATGGGTGGATATGGATTTGCCTGCTACCATGGTCCCTTCCAACACTTTGATCTGAACATGTTTCTGGCACCATTCCCTCTCCCCAAACTCTGTACACATTCACCCCACACCCTACATCCAGTGCTTCATCCATCCTTACCTCCCTCAGCCACAAATTCACTCAGCAAACAGGCCCTGAGGTCCCCCTGCTGAGTGATGATGGGGGTTCAGTCCTTAAGGGACTCTCTGCCTAGTGGGAGATGGGGCATCGGACACTAGTAAAGATGTGACAGTGAGAGTGTCCTGGGCTGGGGCGGGGGGTGGGCTGGGGGAAGCTGCGGGAGCCCAGAGGAGGGATGCGGTAGAGGAGTTTGTCTTGCACCTTGAGGACTCAGTAGGAGATGCAAAAGGGACCTGGGAAAAAGGGCGGGTGACACGCAGTAGCGAAGGCCGGGAGGTGGAGGATGGGTTGAGGATCTGTGGGCTTGGTCTCACACATGTCCTTTCTCTGCCCAGGACCTTTACTGTCCCTGTACCCCACCCCAACAATGGGCTCCCCCTTTCCTCTGCTGAACCTGCCTACACCCCTGTACCCCATGATGTGCTCCATGGAACACCCCCTGTCGGCTGACATCGCCATGGCCACCCATGCGGACGAGGACGGAGACACGTGAGTGACAGTCCCCCATTCATGGAGGGCAGTAGGGAGTGGGGAGACCAACCTTCCACCCACCTCACCCACCCACCACAGCACAGGGGCACTCAGCGTGGGCTTTCAAGTTACCTGCACCTGAGTTAGAACCCTGTCTCCACTGCTGTGTGACTCTGAGCAAGCCCCTTTCCCTCTCTGGACCTCAGTTTCCTCTTCTGAAAAATTGGGCACCCTGAGAGCACTTACCTCCCAGGAATGTTTTTGGAGCAGTGGGCTTCAAATGTTTTATCAAAATCCCAAAAGGAGGAAGACATCTCACTGACCAATTTATTATACGAACTATACGTGTTAAACTCCTAGCACTGAGCCTCGCAGATTGCCTGTTCAATATGTACTAATTACTGGTATTATTATCGTTATTGCTTTTTACTAAACCCAGCACATACACGCACATATAAACTTGAAATAAAAATTGCACAGAACAAAACAACGCTCACCCTTCCGACTTGGGATCTACTTTGGGATTTTCTGTTCTAGTCTTATGTCATTGTTTCCTGGTCACAGCCCACTAAATTAATTTGACGACCCCTTAAGTTGACTTCCCAAATCTCATGGTTTTATCATCTACCGTTTGAGGGGCCATGCTTCTGAGCGGCGTGAAGCTGCTGGGAAATCCTGCATGGGAGGGCCTAGCACACAGTAAACACTCGATATACTTGACCGCCATGGTTATTGTTATTCTATCGACCTCGGTTTGAATCTCAGCCGGCCACCTTCTCACCCCTCTCTACCTCAGTTTCCCCCTGTAAAAACAGGAAGCATAAGATGAGGGTCTCTGTGAGGCAGAAATGAAATGATTTCTATAAAGCCATTGTCTGGGACTGGGGTTTGGGGACTGGAAACCACAGGTGGAGATGGGATGGACAAGCTTATTTCTACAAGGAAAGGGGGGGGCCTCCACCACTGGCTCCTGGGTGACTTCACATCCCCGAGCCTCAGTTTCCCTGTTTGGAAATCCGGGCTCATAATCACAATTAGGATTCAGTGCGGTGATGTACATACAAACAGTGCATAGAACGGAGCCGGGTGCACACAGTAGGTGCTCAGTACATGGGAGTGGCTTTTGGTTGGTTGAACAGAGCTCCCAGGGTTGTCGTGGACTTATCCTTGTGAACCCAAGCAGGAGAAAGTACCTGAGATATACATATACAGGGCTGGGTAAAGCTAGTTCCCGCCCACTCTGGGTACGTCTGGGGTCATCAGTGAAATAGATTTAATTTGTATCTGTCCCCAGGGGTGATTTGTTTGCAACCTGTGAAAGCAGGGTGCAGAGGCGACCTGGCACACCAGTCTCCAGCCCCACACCCCAGCCGCCCTCCCCGCTCTCCCCGCTCTCCCCCAAAGCAAACACTTCTGCCTCAGCTGCCTGTTGGGGGAAATCCCTTCCCGCAGAACCTGACCGCAGCCCAGCTGCTCTGCCTCCCCCACGTCAGCACCCGTCACTCACTCACAGCCTCCCCCTCCTGGCGCTCCCTCTAACCTTAACCCCTTCCGCTGGGGCCGAGACTTTACCGGAATGGGCAGCAGGCACAGGCCAGGCGGGGGCGGGGGAGGGGGGACACGCTAGGTCTGGGTCCCCAGAACGGCAAAGCTATGGTTGGGAGGCTGAACTTCTAGGGATTCAGGGGAGTAAGATCTCAGGGCATTCGGACAAAGTCCCCACCCCCCACCCCCACCCCCCGCCACCAAGAAGTCAGGAGGCACTGGGGAGATGGAAGTCTGGGTCTCCAAGAGAGGGGGGAACGCGTTCTGAGTCCCAGAGAGCAGAGGTTGGGGGACTGCCTTCCGTGACCCCTGAGCGGGTAAGGAGCAGCGGGCAGGGCAGCTTGGGGATCTAGAACTCGGAGGGAAGGGGAAAGTTCGTATCCGCAATGAGTTAGGGCACCGTATTCCCGGGTCCCAAGAGATCTTGGGGATGGATGCCAAGATGTGGGGGTTAGGGAGCCAGCTGGAGTCGGAGCCCTGGAGGGTGGAGTTCCAGAGGGGTCCTCTGGCTGGAGAAGTTGGGTCCCTTACCCCCAGGGTAACTAGATCGCTTTGGATTAGGCTTCCCTCTCCGCCCTATTCGAGGATGGAAGTTGGGGTGTCCGGGTGGCCGGGGTAGATCCCCGACGGGACAGGCTTCCCTCCCCCGGGAGCAGGAAGCGGAGCCCCGCCCAGCAGACCTGTTACTGGAAGTCCGAGGGCTGGGCCGCCCCTCCCGTCCCCACTTCCTCCAGCCCCGCCCCACCCCCTGCGGCCCGCGCGTTTATGGGAACTCAGGCCTGGACGGTTTCTCTGAAATAATTTTCTCCCTCTGCCCTCACTTAACCCCTCCTGCCCCGAAGGGGACCCAGGCCGGGCGTCCTGGGAGATGCAGGGAGGGGAGGGAGCCCTTCCCAAGGGGGCCCTGGCCCAGCTCCGACCCCTCCCCCAAGGTTTCTTTTTAAATTTGGCTTTCTCGGCTCAGGATCCAGGTTCAGCGTTACACCTGCATAATCTCCTACTGGGAGATGGGCGTTCTTGTAGACCATACTTTACGGAGGAGAAACCCGAGGCTGTAAAGGGCCACCTAGCCGCACAGCTAGAGAGACTTGTAACGCAATTTGCAACCCCGGCCTACTCAGCCCCGGCAAAGCCCCCAGGGCTGCAGGATTTCTCTGCCTCCAGTACCTAGGGAGCTGGATTCTAGATGCAGATTCCACAATTGGGAGAACCGCTGTTCACCTCTCTTAGCCACGCTCTGGTTTGTCAGTAAGCAGTGGTGGGTGAGAAAGAAGTTGCTCTAGAAAATGGCCTTTAAAGAAAGGTTGTAGGGACTGTGTACCTCCAGTCAGCCTTGTGCCCTCAGCGCTAATGTCCCCCACCCCATACAGTCGTCCCAGGTTGCTCTCAGCTCTTCCAGGTTCGGGGCCCTGGGAAGGGGCAGGAAGTTTATTGAAAAGTGTTATCCAGATCAGTGCCTACAGAGATGGAGGAAGCAGGACTGCGCACAGGGAGAATTTGAGCTGCTACGTAGTTTCATCAGGGCCTCAGTTATCCCACAGGGAATGTTGCAGCTGGAGTGGCCTTCAGAGTTGGGGCCAGAAGCCCAGGCTTTCGACACCCACACGGACCAGTCACTGGATGCCATTGGGTGGCATCTACCCACCTCACCCCCATGACCTGGGCAAGCAGCTCTTTTCAGCGGAGGGTAATTCCCAGAGAGAGCTGAGAGCTGACAACCTTCCCAGAAGCTGAGGGAATGAGTCCTTCAGTCCAGAAGTGGGGGGTGGGGGGGACCTGGGTTGCGCAGTCCAGCTTCCCAAACAGTGACTAGTTTGTCCCACCTCCCTTCTGGGCAAAACTTCCTCCACATACATACTCTTGGGATGGAGGCTGACCGTGATCTCCAGTCACCACTGATGGAGACCTTGATGGTGGTATCGAGTTCATCCCCACCTATTCCACAAGAGAAAACTGTGGCCTTGAGTGGGGTGGGAATGTGGTTACCAGCTTCAAGGATGGCCAGGGATCATTGAGAGGGACTCATCTATTCAGAGCGTGTTTGTGGAGCACCTGCTCAGCACCAGCCGCTGTCCTAGGCACTGGGCAGTGATGGAAGCACACCAAACGCTCTACCCTGGTGGAGTTGACATTCTATGGGGGGAGATTCAGACAGGAAACAAGTAAAGTGTACCACATCAGGTGATGAACTGGAGGAAAATAAAGCCGGGGGTGGGGGAGGGAGCCGCTGCTGTACCATTTTAGCAGAGGCCCAAATGAGGGGACCTAGTCCTGCAGGTATGGGGGGAAGACTCTTCCCAGCAGAGGGAACAGCCAGTGCAAAGGCCTAGGAGGCAAGCATGCTTGGTATGTTTGAGGAACACCAAGGAGGCTAGTGGCCAGAGTGGGCTGAGGAGAGTAGACAGAGATGATATCAAAAGGAATTGAAGAGCAGGAAACAAGATCACACAGGGCCTGTGGGCCACGGTGAGGACTTTACTCTGAGGATTCTGTGCAGAAAAGGGGCATGACCTGACTTAGGGTCTAAAAGGGTCCCTCTAGCTGCTATGTGAGGGACAGACAGTAGAGCAGGATGGAAGCAGGGAGGCCAGCGAGGAGGGGACAGTCCAGGAGGGGAGATGGTGGTGCCTGACAGGATGGAGGGAGTGGGGGTGGGGAGCAGTGGTTGGATTCTAGAGACACTTCTAAAGTATCCTGCGCATTTTGGAGTTAGCACTGCTGAGAGTATGGGGGTGAGAGGTGACCAGCCTCTAATGCCTGTGATCCTCCACCCCCAGGCCACTCCACATTGCGGTGGTGCAGGGCAATCTACCAGCTGTGCATCGGCTAGTCAACCTCTTCCAGCATGGCGGCCGGGAGCTGGATATCTACAACCACCTCCGGCAGGTGAGGCTGGGGGTCTGGGAACCCGGACTTCTGTTTCCTACGGGAAGAAGAGCTGGGGGCCCTGACTCTTGAACCTGAGGGACGAGGTGCTCCAGATTTCTAGTTGCTGCCTAAGACTTACAACTGGGGGTCAGGACTCAGGAATTCTGAGGAAGGCAGACTGGGACGCAGGGCAGGGAACGGGTCCCTCACAGTCTCTGTTCCCCAGACACCGCTACACCTGGCTGTGATCACCACTTTGCCGTCTGTGGTCCGGCTCCTGGTGATGGCCGGTGCCAGCCCCATGGCACTGGACCGCCACGGCCAGACGGCAGCGCACCTAGCTTGCGAGCACCGCAGCCCGGCCTGCCTGCGGGCCCTGCTGGACAGCGCGGCCGGGGGCACCATGGACCTGGAGGCCCGCAATTACGACGGTGAGCATCTACCCGGGCGCGGGGTGGGGCTGTCCGGCAGGACCTGGAGTCCTGAGGCTGCAAAGCCCCAGGCCCAGGTTTAACTGAGCCTCCCTCTCCTTCAGGGCTCACCGCCCTGCACGTGGCCGTGAACACCGAGTGCCAAGAAGCGGTGCTGCTCTTGCTGGAGCACGGCGCGGACATCGACGCGGTGGTGAGCGCGATTGGGCCGGGGGAGGGGCCAAGAGGAGCAGAGGGGCGGGGCCAACGGGGCGGGGCTTGGGTGGGAGAGAGCCCGAATGGGTGGGGTGGGGCTTGAAGAATCTAAGGGGATTGAGATGCTGGACCCAGCGGTTAGGATGCGGGCCGCCGGCTGTTTGGGCAGTGCTAGGAGACGCTTAAAACCTTCCCGCCCTGCCGCAGGACATTAAGAGCGGCCGCTCCCCACTCATCCACGCCGTGGAAAACAACAGCCTTAGCATGGTGCAGCTGCTGCTACAGGTGGGTAAGGCCCCTGCCCGTGGCCTCTCGCCCACCCTTTCCTCTGACACCACCCGGCTGTCGCCCTATCCCTGCCACCGACGCCGCCTTCCAGTTCTGGCTCTTGCTCTTGCTGCGCTTCCAGCCCCGACCTTTCCTTCTAGGCCTCGTTCTGTCAACCCTAGGACTTCACCCCTCCAGGCTACGAACTAGTCCCGGGTCTTCTCCCATTCCTCCTCCGGCCCCAAAACGTCCCAGGCCCCAACCATCTAGAGTCTTGCTGACCCTGCCTTCCGGCTTTGGCCCTGTCCCCGCGCTGTCCTTCCTCCCCGACTCCGTCCAGGATCAGGCCCAGACTCTGGACCCTTCCCTTCTCTGACTCCGCCCCTGCTTTGGCCGGGGCTGCCGAGTCCTGCTCCGGTTGATTCGGCGCCGCCCCTCCAATCCCGCTCTGTCCCGCCTTTGTTTCCAACTTCTACCCTTCTATCACCCAACCCCGATCTGGCCCCGCCCCAGGTTGTGATTCCCACCCTCACGCCCGGCCCCGCCCCTCACTGTAGCCCCGCCCCCTGGGTTCCGCCCCCCCCGCCCTCCACCGGGACCTGGCGGTGGTCCTGACCCGCGCCTCCCCGCCCGCAGCACGGCGCCAACGTGAACGCGCAAATGTACTCGGGCAGCTCGGCGCTGCACTCGGCGTCAGGCCGCGGGCTCCTCCCGCTCGTGCGCACGCTGGTCCGCAGCGGCGCAGACAGCGGCCTCAAGAACTGTCACAACGACACGCCGCTCATGGTGGCGCGCAGCCGCCGGGTGAGTGAGTGTGCGCGCTGGTGGCGGCGGGGGTTACAGGGGTTTCAGGGGTGTCTGTGCCCGAGCGCCGGTCCTCGCGGATGTGACAGGTGAGTGGGCACGTGCGTGCAGAGGATGCGGCGGTGGGCGTGTGCGCGTCTGTGCCAGGGCGTGGAGGCGAGCCGGTGAGCCTGAGGGCGTGGGTGTGAGTTCTAGACAAAGGAGTGACTGAGGCGCAAAGAAAGGAAGTGACTTGTCCCCCTGCACGTACTGAGAAAGAGGCGGTGCTCCCTGAGCTAGGAGACCCCGTGAGCTAGGAGAGATGGAGAGAAGCAGGGCTGTGTGGGCAGGGGTGGCCTGGTGATGACACCACCCCCGCATCGCCCCACAGGTCATCGACATCCTGAGAGGGAAGGCCACACGGGCCGCTCCTGCATGCCAGCCAGAGCCCTCCCCTGACCGGAGTGCCACCACCTCCCCTGAGAGCAGCAGCCGCCTCAGCTCCAATGGTGAGAAACCGGCTCCCAACTTCCAGCAGCCCAGCTCCGCCCTCCCTCAGAACCCAGGAGTGGGGGTCCCCAGCCCCCTTCTCCCTGGATCCAGCCTCTCGCTGCCCTCACCCCTCCTCTCTCTTCTCTTCCCACAGGTCTTCTGTCAGCATCACCACCCTCCTCGCCCTCCCAGTCTCCCCCAAAGGACCCCCCTGGATTCCCCATGGTTCCCCCCAATTTTTTCCTTCCTGCCTCATCTCCACCGACCTTCCTGCCCTATGCCGGGGTCCTCCGAGCCCCTGGCCGGCCGGTGCCCCCCTCCCCAGCTCCAGGAGGTAGCTGAGAGGGATGGGGGGGCAGATCTCGGACTCATGAGGAGGGACCTCGCTGCCCTATGGGGTCAGCCCTCCTGGAAACTGTGAAGATCTCACTCTGCCCCCCCCCAATCTTCTGGACCAGGATTTGCACAGAGGCACATATATTTACCCATAACCGCCCCCCTCTTCTCAGCATGGATATTCCCCCATCTCGTCCCCACCCCCAGCCCGGGACTCTTACCCTATTATTCTCAGGCACCGGTCTCCCATCTGGAACTTCATCCAATCATTCATTTCCTTCTCCTCTCCCAGAGCTGGTGGAACCAAGGAACAGCCCTCCCCTCTGGCCTTTACCCAGTTCAGTAAGGAGGGAGAGATGGGCTGTAGCCAGGCACTGATATCAATGTAAATTATTAGGCTTTTTGGTTGAATTTCTTTTGTAATAAACTATTTTTGTACCATATCCCTGGCTTTGCTAGGCCTCTTTCATGAGGAGGTCTGGAGGAAGTGTGTTTGTGTGTGTGCCCACCTGGGTGCTGTATCCAGCTGACTCTGTGTGAGTCTCAGACTGACAGTGACATGTGTGGGCGACTCTAGGACTTACGGTGTGTTGTAAATGTTCTGTCATTGTGTCACTGTGCCATTGTTTCTGGGGACGACGTGAAGTGTGACATCTTTCCAGAGGACCCTGTTGGATTCCATAGTGCATGTGTGTGTATGTGTGCTTCTGAAGGATTCTGCGGTTTGTGGGTCCCTGTGTACCACAGCTGGTTCCCCCCAATTGTGTACCTGTGGTAAACTGTTGATGCCAGTTGCCTCTGGGTCTCCGTGCGTGTAGCATTTGTGAGTGTTCCTAACATTGAGACCTGCGGTCATCGTGTGATTGTTTCTATGTGACTGCCTCGCTTGGTGTGTCACATTTTGATTCAGTGGCTCCAGGGCCCCCCTGACATACATATATACTTTTGACCGTCTGGACGCGTCTCTTACGTATCAGTCAGGGTTTGCATTCATTTCCCGTTACCACAGTAACAAAGCACCACAGATTCAGCAGCTTAAAACAGCACAGATTTATCCTCTTATAGTTCTGGAGGTCAGAAGTCCAAAATCAACTTGACCAAAGTCAAAGTGTCAGCAGAGCTGGTTCCTCCTGGAAGCTCTAGAGGAGAATCTGGTCCCTTGCACTATCCAGCTCCCAGAGGCCGCCTGCATTCCTTAGCTCATGGCCCCTTCCTTGTATCACAGCACCTTCTTGCTTCTATCTGTACATCTACTCTGATCTCCCGTTTCCCTCTTAGGAGGACCCTGTGATTCCCCCAGGTGCCCACAGATAATCCAGGATAATCTCCCCCATCTCAAGACCCTTAACTTCCTCACATCTGCCAAATCCCTTTTGCCATATGAAGTAACATTCACAGAGTTCCAGGGGTTAGGATGTAAATATCATCGGAGTCTCTATTCGATCAGAGAAGCAACATCACTAAGCGGTGGGTATGTGGATAAGTGATTTGTTACAGGGATTTGCCCGTTGGGAAGGGAAGATGGATGTACAATGGGGGGGGCAAGGACAAGCTGGAACCCCCAAGAAAGGGCTGGACCCCATGTCAGCCCCCAGTGCCTCCAGCCTTGGAGAAAGGGGTGTCCTTTGGGAGAAGCTGGCAACCTTGGTCCCATTCTATTGGTCTTCTTGAGTGACCATGTGTTTGTGTTTCCGAGTGACGCTGAGTGTGGGTTTTTCAGTCTGGCGGGCCCTCCTTGGGCCTCTGGGTCTTTGTATGTCTTGGTGATTGTGAACATTTCTGCTGCGGTGACTCCACAACATGCTGTATCTGTGGGGCCCACTGCCTTAACGTCTTCCTAGGAGACACTGTTGCGTCTAAGCTAGGGGTGTGTGTGTGTGTGTGTACACACACGCACACACATCCATGTACACGCACTTCTGGGGCAGCTCTGACTGGGTAGCCCAATTTTTTTTTTTTTTTTTTTTTTGCGGTACGCGGGCCTCTCACTGTTGCGGCCTCTCCCGTTGCGGAGCACAGGCTCCGGACGCGCAGGCTCAGCGGCCATGGCTCACGGGCCCAGCCGCTCCGCGGCATGTGGGATCTTCCCGGACCGGGGCACGAACCCGCGTCCCCTGCATCGGCAGGCGGACTCTCAACCACTGAGCCACCAGGGAAGCCATGTGCCAGTGCTTTTGATGCTGCCTCTGGGCTATGGTGTCCCTAGAGCTGCCTGATTTGGAAGACATGTTGGTTTCCTAGGGCTGCTGTAACAAATGGCCACAAACTAGATGGCTCAAAATGAATTTATTCCCTCACAGTTCTGGAAGCCAGAAGTTCAAAATGAAGGTGTCAGCAGGGCCACACTCCCTCCAAAGGCTCTAGGGGAGGATCCTAGGTGGCTGCTGGCATTCCTTGGCTTGTGGCTGCATCTCTCCAATCTCTGCCTCCATCTTCACATGGCTTCCTCTGCTTGTGTGTCTGTGTCTTCTCTTCTGGCTCTTATAAGGACAATTGTCACTGGGTTTAGCCCTAAACCCACCCAGGTAATCCAGGATGATCTCATCTTGAGATCCTAACCTTAAGTGCATCTGCAAAGACCCTTTTTCCAAATAAGGTCACATTTAAAGGTTTTGGGGGGTAAAGATGGGGACATATCTTTGTGGGAGGCCACCGCTCAACCCACTACAGAGGGTGACTGTTGGGCCCTGCAAGCAGCTGTGTGTGAGAACTTCCCACGTGATAATCCCACCACATGAGCAAGGTCATGTGCAATGAATGACTGTCTCTCCAGCAGACCGTGAGCCCTGGGAGGACAGTTTCCTCCTGCTGCCCTACCCACAGCAGCCAGCACACTGCCTGGCACGGAGCAGACCCCTGAGAAGTGATGGTAGAATGAGTGAGCCTCACCCACTCCCCATTGCATTATGGTGTCTGCGATTCTTTGTGGCTGTGTCTGGTCCCCTGTCACACTGTGTGACCAGTTTGGGAGCAAATATTAGCAGCCATGTATTGACCATGATGGCACCCATATTCCAGATGAGAAAACTGAGACTCAGAGAGAGCAAGTTGCCCATCCAAGGCCAGGTCTCCTGCCTCCTAGACCCACGCTCATAGTCGCTGGGCCCTCTTGACTCACAGGAAGGTTGTATGTGGTTGTGCCTATTATTCTGTGTGTGCACACGCATGTGTGTGTGGAAAGGCTGCAAGATAACAGGTGATGTGTCGTTGAGAGCACAGGCCCCGGAGTTAGAACTGAGTTCGAGTCCAGCCCTTCCATTCCCTAGCCATGTGACCTTGATCAGGCGACTTCAGGCCCTGAGCCTCCGTTTCCGCATCTGTAAAATGGGAATAATGCCCACGTCTGAGGGCTGATGGGTTGATGAGGATTTGATGAGAGTATAGGTGCCAGCCCCATCACCAGCCTGGAGTGTGTGTCAAGATCTTGTATCTGTGGGTCCAAACTGTAGGTGATGTGCCTCTTTGTGTGTGAGAAACTATCCCCCGGTTCAAAAGCTGAACCCGGCCCTGACCTTGGTAACTTACTTCTCTAAAATAAAGGATCTGGCCTCTCCACACATGGAAACCCCCTCTCAGCTTCCTGACCTTGGGACTGGGCACGTGTCCTTCCACACCCGGCCCCCTTCCCCTGAAGAGAGACTCGAAGGAGAGGGGAGAAGGGCTATATAGAGGGTCTCCAGTCCCCCCCCCAGCCCTCCCAGAATTAAACACCCCCCTTAACCACCACCACCAAGAACTGTTCTCACCTGTGAAAGTCCTTGCATTCTAGAGCCAGAAGTCATACTTTCAATGCATTGCTCCAGAGGCCCAGCCTCTGTTGCAAAGTTTCACTTGTTATCACCACCCTGAGTAAACCCAGATGCTCAGTCAGAGAATATCTCTTTCAAGCCTTGCATGAAATCTGCCAAATCTTAAATGTGGGTGCTGTCCCCCCAAAATGCTTTTAAAAGCATAAGAACTAAACAGAACACATCTGCTGGTTCGGTGTGTGAGCAGACCCTCAAGTCAGCCACACCTCCATTTTACAGAAAGGGAAACTGAGGCCCAGAAAGGGGAGACACTGACCTGGTGGGTTGGTGAGTCCGGGATTCCACAATTCACCTTCACCAAGCGAAGGAATTCATCACCAAGAATGGGATGACAAACATCGTGTACCTTCTGATACCATGCACTGAGAAGGACACAGCATCACTTTTATAATATTCCTGCCACCAGAATCTGATCACAAGGAAATGTCAGACAAACCCAAATCTAGACACCTTACCAAAGAGCTAAGAAGTGGCCTGTGATTTATCGAAAACGTCAACTTCGTGAAACACAAAGATAGGCTGAGCGGTTGTACCAGACTGAAGGACAGTATAAAGACATCAAAACTAAATGCAGGACTTCCCTGGTGGCTCAGTGGCTAAGAATCTGCCTGCCAGTGCAGGGGACACGGGTTTGAGCCCTGGTCCGGGAAGATCCCACATGCCACGGAGCAACTAAGCCCGTGCGCCACAACTACTGAGCCTGCGCTCTAGAGCCCGAGAGCCACAACTGCTGAAGCCCACGCGCCTAGAGCCCGTGCTCTGCAACAAGAGAAGCTACCACAAAGAGAAGCCCGCGCTCAGCAACGAAGACCCAACGTAGCCAAAAATAAATAAACTAAATTAAAAAAAAAACAAAAAAACCTAAATGCAACACATGATCTCAGATTGGATCCTGGACTGGAAAAAATGGTTTGCTATGAGGATAATTTGGGGACAAGTGGCGATTTGAATATAGGCTGCAGTGTTACATGCTAGTATTGTATCACTGTTAACTGTCCTGCTTTTGATAACCGTACTGTAACTGTGTAAGAGAATGTTCTTGTACGTGGAGATACACATCGGAGTGTTTAGGAGCAAAGAGGTAGAATGCCTGAAACTTAACTCAAATGGTTCGAGGGAGGGGGAGAGCAAATAATAAAGCAAATTGACAAATTGTTAACAATTGATGAGTCTGGGTAAAGGGTATACATGAAACCTTTGTCCTATTCTTGCAACTTTTCTATAAGTTTAAAATGATTTCAAGAAAGAAAAGAACGCTTGCAAATTGAAAGTCATTGTTTTAAGGCTCTGTGTTTCTAAGAGGATTTAAGTCTGTGCATGCATCTGTGCTCAGAGCTTGGGGAGTTGGGAGTGTGAATTCGCTGCTTCAGACTCTGCTTTGGGGTATGACATGGGCTTTAGGGTGTGTTAAGGTCTCGGGGTGTGGCCAGGGTCTTGGGGGTGTGGGCAAAGTTTCAGAGACGTGGCCTGGATGAAGGACAGGCCATATCCTGGGGTGTGGTCAGAACCTTGGGGCGTGGCCAGATTCTCAAAGGTGTGGCCAGGGTCTGCGGGCAGGGCCTGAGAAACTCAGTTCCCAAGGGAGGAGGTAAATCTGTGCTTAGTGCGCCCTCTTGTGGCTACCCTGGGGTCCGGCCTCCACTTTTTATAAACAGTTTTATTAAATATAATGTATATAGCCTACAATTCAACTATTTAAAGTGTACAATTCAGTGGTTTTGGTGAATTCAGAGAGTTGTGAAATCATCACCACAATCAATTTTAAAACATTTCTTCATCCCCAAAAGAAACCCCCTGCCCGTTAGTAGTCGCTCCCTATTTCCCCCTAACCCCCTTCCATCAGCCCTAGGCAATCCCTAATATTCTTCCTGTCTCTATAGGTTTGCGTATTCTGGACATTTTATATAAATTGAGTCGTACAATATGTGGTCTTTTGTCACTGGCTTCTTTTACTTTAGCATAAAGCTTTTGAGGTTCATCCACGTTGTAGCCTGTATCAATATTTCACTCCTTTTAATGGCCAGATAATATTCCATTATATGGGAATACTGCGTTTAATTTACCCATTTATCCATTGTCATTTGACGGGCATTTAAGTGGTTTCCACAAATCTTTGTGTGGATATATGTTTTTAGTTCTCTGTGATATATATACATAGGCATGGAATTCCAGGATCGTACAATGACTCTATGTTTAACATTTTGAGGAACTACCAAACCGTTTTCCAAAGCAGCTGCACCATTTTACATCCCCACCAGCACTGTCTGAGAGTTCCAGTTTCTCCACAGCCTCTCCAGTACTTATTATTGTCTGTCTTTTTGATTATAGCCTTCCTGGCAGGTGTGAAGTGGGATGTCCTTGTGGTTTGGATTTTCATTTCCCTAACTGATAATGATTTTTCAGTATCTTTCTTATCATCCACTGATTTTTTAAAATAAATTTATTTATTTTACTTACTTATTTTTGGCTGTGTTGGGTCTTCTTTGCTGCGGGCGGGCTTTCTCTAGTTGCAGCGAGCGCGGGCTACTCTTCTTTGCGGTGCGCGGGCTTCTCATTGCGGTGGCTTCTCTTCTTGCAGAGCATGGGATCTGGAGCGCAGGCTCAGTAGTTGTGGCGCACGGGCTTAGTTGCTCCGCGGCATGTGGGATCTTCCCGGACCAGGGCTCGAACCCATGTCCCCTGCATTGGCAGGCGGATTCTTAACCACTGCGCCTCCAGGGAAGCCTTCATCCACTACTTTTGTATCCACTTTGCAACTATATGAACTCTTAACCAGTTTGCCATATTTGGCACAGTTTTTTTTAATTAAAGCGTTAACGATATCGTAGTCCCATTGTATCCTCAGAGTCCATCTTTTTCCTTCGACATGTCCTGCATTTAATGCTCAACATTACCACTCGTGGTTTCATACTATTATCACATACGATGCATCCCCCAATAATATAGAGCATTGGTTTTGCAGGTTTTCTTTTCTTTTCTTTATTTTTTGGCCATGCCGTGCAGCTTGTGGGAGCTTAGTTCCCTGACCAGGGATTGAACCCGGGTCCTCGGCAGTGAGCGCACGGAGTCCTAACCACTGGACCGCTAGGGAATTCCCTTTGCAGGTTTCCTTACCTGGTATAAACAACATTGTGTTGTACTAATCCTTCTGCACTTGCTTTTTTTTTTTTTTTTTTTTAACTTATTGTATTAATTTCCTGTTGCTGCTGTAACAAAGGACCACAAACTCAGCGGCTTAAAACAACAAATTTGGGATTCCCTGGTGGCGCAGTGGTTGGGAGTCCGCCTGCCGATGCAGGGGACACAGGTTTGTGCCCAGGACCAGGAAGATCCCACATGCCGCGGAGCGGCTGGGCCCGTGAGCCATGGCCGCTGAGCCTGCGCGTCCGGAACCTGTGCTCCGCAACGGGAGAGGCCGCAGCAGTGAGAGGCCCGCGTACCGCCAAAAAAACAACAACAACAAATTTATTCTTTCAAAATTCTGGGGACTAGGAGCCCCAAACCAATGTGCTGGCTGGGCTATGCTCTCTCTGAAGGCTCTAGGGGAGGGTACTTCCTTGCCGCTTCCCAGCTTCTGGTGTTTCCCAGCAATCCTTGGCTTATAAATGCATCACTCCAATCTCTGCCTCTGTCGTCACATGGCTTTCTCCCTGTGGGTGTACCTGTGTCTGTGTCCAAATTTCCAGTCATATTGGTTTTAGGGACCACCCTAATTCAGTATGACCTCATCTTAACTCGGTTACACCTACAAAAACGCTATTTCTGGGCTTCCCTGGTGGCGCAGTGGTTAAGAATCCTCCTGCCAATGTAGGGGACACGGGTTCGAGCCCTGGTCGGGGAAGATCCCACATGCTGCGGAGCAACAAATCCCGTACGCCACAACTACTGAGCCTGCGCTCTAGAGCCCCCGAGCCACAACTGCTGAGCCCGCGTGCCACAACTACTGAAGCCCGCGCGCCTAGAGCCGGTGCTCCGCAACAAACAAAAGCCACCACAATGAGAAGCCGGTGCTCCGCAACAAGAGAAGCCACAGCAGTGAAAAGCCTACGCACTTCAAGGAAGAGTAGCTCCGCTTGCCACACCTAGAGAAAGCCTGCTCACAGCAACGAAGACCCAACACAGCCAAAAATAAATGAATAAAATAAATTAATTTTTTAAAAAATTTTAAAAAAACTATTTCCAAGTAAGGTCACATTCATAGGTTCCAGTGGACACAAATGGGGGAGGGGTACTGTTCAACACAGTACACTCATCATTACGTTTTTACGAGTCAGGTTGTTGGAATGTGTGTCCAGTTCATTCACTTGAACTGCTCTGTGGGAGTCCTTTGTGAACGGATACCACAATGTATTCATTGCTTCTGATGATGGACACTTGCCCTGTTTCCAGTTTTCTCCATTTCCGACAAGGCTGCAATTAACATCCCTGAACACGTCTCTTGGAGTTTCTTAGGGCAGTATTTTACAACCTGCCCAACAAGATCCATTAGTGGGTTGTGAAATCAATTTCGTGGGTTGCAAACAAAATTTTCCCTTTGATGAAATTAAATTAAATTGAATAGAAGATACGAGAGCGCATGCACATAGTCGGGGTAAGGATTGCCCTGTGAAACTTGTTTGTTTCAGGTGTATAACGTCCCAGTGTGAGCAAAAGTGTTTACAAGCCACGGCTCTGAAGGAGGTAGCTGGCAGTGGCCTTGCCCTGCCAAGGCTTTGATGGATCCTGTCAAGTTATTATTCTCCGACCTAATTTGTCCGTTTACACTTCCATCAGCTCCTGGTCAACACTTGGTATAATCAAAACTTTGAATTTTTGCCAGGCCAGTGGGTTTTCATCCTGTTTCGCGGAGGTGGAAACTGAGGCTCAGAGGATGCAGGAAGGCAAGGAGCTGGGAGGCAGACCCCTCCATCCTGACGGCAAAGCCCGGGTCTTCGCTTAGTCTGAGACGTAAATTTGAAGATTCCACAAGTTAAGGATTCTCGGGTTCTGAGAGATGGGGGATGGGGGCTGAGGAGGAGGGTGGGGTGCAATGGGAGCCTCATCTCTCATCCTCATCCCTCTCCCCCTCCTACCTCAAAGAGTTTTTGAGAATTCAGTGAGAAAATGTAAAGCCTGACGCACAAGGACCGACAGAGAGTGAATGTTTAATAAATGTTAGCTATTACTATTATTCTTTGATTGGAAATTCTCTAGGTATGTGCATATTTGTAATCAGAACTTGGCCAGTCTCCTGGCCGGGGCGTGGCCAGGACGCCCAGGGGCGTGGCCTGGATGCCTTGGGGGCGGAGGGACGGTCCGGCCCACAACGCCCCCGCGCCGTGGCCGCCCAACGCACAGCCCTGGCTGGGGAGATGCTACAGGTGGCGCAGGTTGGGGAGAGAACCACGTCTCTCCAGCCCTGCGCTGAGCAGCCGCGCCTGGGCCTCAGCATTCATGAACCCCATCTTCCCGCCTCATCCCCTGAGGACCCAGAAGCCCCCACCTCCTTTGGAAATCTGGGTGTCTCAACTCCAGCCCGATTTTTCGCAGGCCCCTGCTGTGGGGACCCAGGAATTATGTCACCAAATTCCTGCTCCCTCAGACACCCTTCTCCCAACTCCTGCTCTTAGGGGCCCCACGGGTCTGGGCACGCTGTGTTCCTTCTCAGGGACAGAAGGATCACAATATTTCCCTAACATTTCCTCCTAGAAAGTTCAGCTCTCTGACCTTTAATCCCATGCCACGACCCATGACCCAAACTTTGAGCCACGACCCAGGAAAGCCACGTTCCAACCCCATCCCCTTCAGGGTCTGGGTAGCTAAACTCCCAGCCCCACTCTCGCCCCCAACAAAAGTCCTAGGTTTCCCCCAACCCCTCCTCCACTGCTATCTTGGGACCCAGTCCTCAGCCCTTCCCAGAAGGGGCCCAGGCATCTTACCTGCGATTCCCACCCATTCAGGAAGTCCTATCGCCACCCACCAAAGCCACCCCATCCGGCTTTTCTTTGGGGATCAGACGTTTGAACCCCATCTCTAAGGAACCCAGTTGCCAGAGTCCCCAGCCCCCGCCCCCTTTGGACACACAGGTACCTGCAGTCCCCTCCCGGGTTCTCCAGGGCCCGCCCTCACCTGGCCCGCCCCGTCCCGCCCCCACCTCGGGCTGGGCGGGGCCGCGCGTCTCCCAGCCACTCGCTCACCTTCTCCGGCATCGGAGGAACTCATGGCTGCGGCGACCCCGCGGGGACGGCAGTGGAGAGAATCCAGCGCGTTCGGTCGGGCGGTGAGGCTGCTGCAGCGCCTGGAAGAGCAATGCGGGGACCCCCGGCTCGCCTCGAGTCCCCCCTCGCTGCAGGACCTGCTGCCCCGCACCGCGCAGCTGCTGCGCGAGGTGGCGCACGCCCGGCAGGCGGGCGGCGGAGGCGGCCCCGAGGGTCCCGGTGGTGCGAAGGACTTTCTCGTGGTCTATCTCGCTAACCTGGAGGCCAAGAGCAGGCAGGTGGCGGCACTGCTGCCACCCCGGGGCCGGAAGACTGCCAACGACGAGCTCTTCCGGGAGGGCTCCAGACTCAGGTGAGCCCTTGCGCCAGGACAAAGGTGAGCTCGCGAGTGGATCCCAGGTCATGCTCCCAGCTCCCTCCTCCCTCGGACCCAGGGGTCCCGGTCCCAAGCCCTTCTCCCTGAAGGAACATGGAAAACTGGGCCACCCAGGCTTTTCCTTCCTTGGGCACCTGGGCACTGAGCTCCGCATTTCCCCGGAACTCTTTCTTGGCTAAGAAGCGGGCTGCTCTCCCAGAGGATTTAGACACACATCCTGGAATGTGGAGACCCCAGGGAGCTTCGTGCATGAGGATCGCTAGACAAAGTACTCTTTAAGCCCCCATCACCGCCCCCGCCTGGGGGACTCCCAGAGCCTCTTTAGTTCCTGAGGAAGAGCTAGCTCAGGACCTGGTGCTTGTCTGCAGGTTGGCGGCTCCAGTTCTGAATTCTGGGGAAAGGGCTGCTGAGTGACAGGGGCAGAGGTTTGAGGCCTAGAGCCCAGAACAAGGTTTGGAACAGCGGTTCTCAATCCCAACAGGCCCCCACGCCCCTTTTTTAGAGCACATATTTTGTAGTGTTTCTTTAAATCCATCCTGAAATGAAATACATAGGGTAAATAACCTACCTATTCATAATTCTTTTAAAAAACCCACTATAATGCCCAAAATGTATTATAAGGAGGAGATAAAAGGAATGTTCTTCATAATAAAATTATCTATATTTCAAATGAAAATGCCAAGGCATAGTTACAATTATTCTGGAAGGTAGAATTGACGAGTCAGACACTTGCACTTGGAGGGAAGAATCACTGTTGCTGAATCAAACAGACTTCCCTGGATACATAGGATAGAGAATTTCTGTAAAATTCAAAATCAATTTTCAAAGTGCAAAAAATGCTTATGTAGGGAATACCCTGGCGGTCCAGCGGTTAGGACTCCATGCTTTCACTGCCAAGAGGGCAGGTTCAATCCCTGGTCTGAGAACTAAGATCCCACAAGCTGCGGGGCGTGGCCATAAAAAATGCTTATGTGAAACTGAACTGGGTTCTAAGGTCAGATCATTATAAACGGATTTTCCACCTTCACAGATGTCTGATGGGACATTGGAAAATTGAGTGGGGTGTGGGTAAATCTAACTGGAGGGGATTGTCCCCACAATCCAGCCTCAAGTAAATGTCTAGAAGCTCCTTAGAATGGTGGTATAACTCCACTGAGAACCACTGTTCTAGATGCAGTAGGTTCTGGAAACTAGGAAGCTTAGGGGCTCAGTGAGTATCTCAGTGGATTTTCTAGAGTTGAGGGTCCTAGCAACTCTTTGACGGAGATTCTAGACCAGGACTTTCCACTAAAATCTAATACAAGCCACATATGTAGTTTTTCATTTTCTAGTAGACATATTACAAAAAGTTTTTTTAGACAGGTGAAATAAATTTTAGTAACATTTTCTTTAACTCACTATATCCAATATATCTCAACTTATGATCAATATAAGGTGATGATTAATGAGATCGTTCACATTCTTTTTTTTTTTCCTTTTGCGCTAAGTTTCTGAAATGTCGTGTGTATTTCACATTTAGAGTACATCTCAACTTGGACCAGTCACATGTGAATAGTGACTATATTACAGACTCTGGGAAGGGAGGGTGCTTAGAAACTGTCAAGGGTGGCCCTATAAAAGGCATCAGGGGTACTTCCCTGGTGGTACAGTGGTTAAGAATCCACCTTCCAATGCAGGGGACACGGGTTTGATCCCTGGTCAGGGGACTAGGAATCCCACATGCCATGTTGCAACTAAGCCCACGTGCTCTGGAGCTCGCACGCCACAGCTAGAGAGAAGCCTGCGCGCTGCAATGAAGATCCCGTGTGCCACAACCAAGACCCGATGCAGCCAAAAAAAAAAGGCATCAGGAATCCTACAGACCTGGAGGTTATTAATATAAAATAATAAGAACAGTAATAGTAATTAACATGCCCTGAGTGCCGACTGTATACTAGGTTGTGCTTGACATTTTAGGTGCTTGTAAGATGGGTAAGAATCCTCATCGCTTCCCCTGTGAAGCAGAGGCTGTACTTACCCAGTATTTATGCCCATTTCACAGTTGAGGAAACTGAGGCTTAGCAGGGGAGGGAAAAAGGAACTTGCCAAAAATCACACAACTAAGTGTCAGAGCTACTGCTCTACTGCTCGCCACGTCCTGAATGGCCCCTCAGGGAGGCAGCCAGCAGGAGGAAGCACAGGGGTCCACCACCCAGTGCTGCTAAAAACAACAGGGAGTCTCCGAACTCAGGCCGCCCTAAATGGCCCCAGCCCTAGTGGTCCCCACGTCCAGCTAGGCAAGGCTTCAGGCAGAGGCTGGGATTTATTTGCCAGAGGATGCCTTGGATATTAGGTGGTACCTCCCTTTCCTTCACAGACGGGGACACTGAGGTTCTGAGTGGGGAGGCATCAGCACTGCAACAGGCGGTCTTGGAATCTACTTTTATCCTGCACTGACACCCTAGACAGATTCTGGGGGCCTCACCCCTGTGGGTGTTCTGGCCAGAGGGTGGAGGTGTCAGTGGGGGCCCCAAGGTCAAGTCCAGGTCCTCAGAGCCCAACCTCACAGGCGACAGCTGGCCAAGCTGACCCTCATCTTCAGCCACATGTGCGCGGAGCTGGGCGCACTCTTCCCTGGGGGCAAATACTGTGGACACACGTACCAGCTCAACGAGGTCCCGGCCCACACTTTCTGGAGAGACCATTGCGGAGCCCGGTGAGTGAGCACCCGCCCCTGAGACCCCATCCTGCCCCCGCCCACGGACCCAGGTGTCCAGGCCCCCGGCCCCTCCTCCCTCAGACCCAGGATCCAGACCCCCGGCCCCTCCCCCCTCAGACCGAGGACCCAGGCCCCTTGTTGCCTCCTTCCCAGAAGTGCTCCCATTCTAGCCTCCCAGAGGCTCTGCCTACAGTCCCCTCCCCCCACGCCCTTGCACCTAGATGTGTGCTGCCCTGGGCTGAGTTTGAGCTGCTTCTGTGCATCTGCCACCCCGTGGAGCCTGGCTGCACCACCCTGGCCTTGCGCTGCACTATCGATCTCACCTGCAGCGGCCACGTGTCCATGTTCGAGTTTGACATCTTCACCAGGCTCTTCCAGGTCAGGCAAGGCCAGTGCCTGAAGCCCAGACGCTTGGGTCCTGGGGGAGGAGGGGCTGGGGGCCTGGGCTTGTGGGTCTGAGGGAGGAGGCAGATGGGGGCCGGATTCCTGGGTTCTGGAGAAGGAAGGGTCTGGAATCTTCTGTGTCAAATATATTCCTGAGGGAGTATCTTCGGGAGTGAGGGAGGTGTCTGGGTTCTTGGACTCTGGGAGGCACTAGGGGTGTGGGCTGCTTCCTCAGCAGACACTCCCTGACCCAAGCACTGCCCCACCTTAGCCATGGCCAACGCTCCTCAAGAACTGGCAGCTCCTGGCCGTCAACCACCCAGGCTACATGGCCTTCCTCACTTACGATGAGGTCCGAGCACGTCTGCAGACCTACAGAGACAAGCCAGGCAGGTAAAAGGGCCAGGACTCGAGGAGAAGGCTGCCAAGGGTGCAGGGGTCTGGGTCCTAGGCTGGGGTGTCTGGATGGCCTAGACATCCTGCAGAAAGTAAGAACGGAAGGGCCGCAGTACATGGGACCCCAGAGAGTCGAGAACTCAGAGGTAGGATGCTGAGTGCCCCCTACAACCTAGGTTCTCCCGGGACCACCTAGACCTGCCCACGATCCAGCAGCTAAAGGGACAATACCTGGCCTGGCAAGGGGGCCTGAAGACCCTGCCCCAGGATAAGATTTGTTTCTGACAGGTTAGAGCCCGTGCAGCACCATCTGTTAAATATTTTAAATATGACCTCCCACCTTCTGGGAAACCAGACACCTGAGTCCTTAAAGTATTTCAGGCCAGGAGTTCTGAGCTGTTGGATCCCTCTAGAGGGCTAAAAATTGAGGGACTGAGCTCCCTGGAAGTTAAGGGAATCGGATGTCAGATCCTTACGTCTTTGCAGGGCTGAGGTGCAGGACCCCCAAGATGGTATGTATTAGCACTCTTCCAGTTGTACTTCAAACTGGTATAAAGGGAAAGAAAAAGAAATGAATTAATGCCCATAATTGAAAAGACCAGGTTTGGGTTTCAGGCACAGCTGGATCCAGGTGCTCAAGTGCTATTGTCAGAAATCAGTTCCTGTTCTCCCCCTGCTTTCCTCTTTGTTAGCCTCATTCTCAACCACAGTCTTTCCTCATGGTGGCAAATGGTTTCTAGAAACCCCAGCTTTACACCCTACCAGCTTATCAACCCTATAGAAATGGAGTGCCTTACTCCTAATACTTCCAGCAAAAGTCCCAAGGCTGACTCCCATCACTCTGGCCGGGGTCCTGAAAAGGACTGGTTTGCCAAGCCAGAATCAGCTTTGTCTAAACCCCAGTGAAGGTGGAGGAGGAGGCAAGCAGGTGAACACAGCAGACATTCCCTATAGTGGCAGCCAAGGATCTAGCACCTCACTGCCTAGAAGTTTATAAGGGAGCAAGGACTTAGAGACCTGGATCCCCGACAGGGTGAAGGGCCGGCGAGTTCTAGAAAGGACAGCAGTGACCGCTCCCTTACCCCATCCCTTCCTACCTCTTCCTCCAGCTACGTCTTCCGGCCCAGCTGCACTCGCCCGGGGCAGTGGGCCATCGGATTCGTGAGCTCAGATGGCAACATCCTGCAGACCATCCCTCTCAACAAACCTCTGTTCCAGGCACTCCTGGAAGGACAAAAGGAAGGCTTGTGAGTCACCATCCTAGCAGGCGGAGGGTGTCAACAGAATGTGCTTCGAAAGGTCATGCATGTAGAGCACTGCCCAAGATCACCACGCCTGAGGGCACAGGGTTCAGAGTAGACAACATAAATTTGCAGTACTACAGTGTGCCAGCAGGTGGCAGACAAGGGTCCAGAGGAAAGGGCACCTTTTCTAGTTCCCACAAAGCTGCCCTGTTGGGCTAGTAGCAGCCCTCCGAGGAGTGTGTGGGAGTTGGGCACAACCCCAGTGGTCCCCTTCCTTGGACTTGCACTCAAGGGCTTTTGCTTCTAGATATCCGTATCCTATTCTAGAATTTAGACCGTTAGAGCAGAAGGAGAACTGGGCAAAAAGCTAGACTGGGGTTTTCAATCTGTAACCTTGGCTGCCCCAGGGCCCCTCTTTCGGAATCTGCCTTGGGTAGGACGGGAGGGGAAAAATTGGTAGGTGAGGTTCCCAAGTCTCACCCTGGACATTTAACCAGAGCCTCCTTAGCTAGCGGTCATATCTATATGATACACTATGAGATAGATGATGGATAGATACATGGATGATGATAGACAGATAGATAAATAGGTAGGTAGATAGAGAGAGAGAGAGAGAGAGAAAGAAAGAATGGATGGATACATACATTAGATAGGTAGGTAGTTAGGTAGCTAGGTAGATGGATGGATGGACGGACGGACGGACGGACGGACAGACAGACAGATATGCAGTTGATTCTCATTATTTCTCATTATTTGTGGTAGTTCTGTTCTACAAAATCGCAGCCAACACTGAATTAGTGACTCCTGAGCCGGTGCTCCTAGGGGAAATACAGCTGTAGGTTCCTGCAAGATTCTGGTCACATTTTTGTCAACCAGTCACTACATAATAACCTTTATGTGTATTTCTGTTGAAGGACACCTAACTTAATACACTGATACATCATCGATACGTTCACATTGAACTCACGGCCCGCAGCACGGTAACTCACCTGAACAAAGCTCATCTCCCACACGTATTTTCTCCATAATGTACATCACGGCCTTCTTGTGCTTAGGACATGAGACAGCACTTCAGCACTCTGCTTGGGGGGCATTTAAGCCAGCCAAGTCACCGAGAAAAAGCATTAAAATGCGGAAAATGGGGCACCAAATAGACTGTAAAAAGGACACGTTTACGGTATGAGAAATGAAAGGAAAAGGCCAAATGCTGCCTTGTTCATCTTCAGCGGGGAGCGGGCCCGGCCACGGATGACTGTGAGAGTGCCGCAGGGAGTATTGATTCTGAGGTTCCGTATACATTTTAGCAAGCAGGCAAGTCTGCAAATTACAGAGTCTGCGAGCAATGAAAATCCATTGTGTGTGTGTGTGTGTGTGTGTGTACGTATATATATGTATACATATACCCAGACATGTACTATCATATCTCTATCTGATAACTGAGGACACTGTGGCACAGAGAGACAGAGACACTTGTCCAGGTCACACATTAGCTTCTGAGCTAATGAACTGGGATTTGAAGCCAGGCAGCCAGGCTCAGAACTCATGCCTGATGAATAAAGTACTAAGTTCCAGGTCAGATTTCAGTGGAGGATTCCCAGAGTTAAAATAAGTGTGAATACCATCTGGTTTAACCCCCCTACCCTATGTACACACACACACACACACACACACACACACACACACACACACACACAATTTTAGAGACGGGAAAATCAAGAGAGAGGGGGCAGGCGACCCCAAGCTCTTTCTACCACACAGCAAGACAGTTTTCTGGGTCTCACATTGATCCTAGCAGTTCCCCTCTCACTGGGTACTTATGTGTGGGGGCAAGTCCTGCTTGTTTTCTGAGCACTGTCTTACTTAATCCTCGCCACCCATCTTTGCCTTAGGCACAATTATGTCCATTTCACAGCAGAGAAAACTGAGGCCAGAGAGGTAGAGTTGCCCAGCTCAGGTCACACAGTGTGTTTGTGGGAAGCCGCACCAGGGCCCAGGCCGGGGTGCCTGCACTGCTCTACCTGGCTGGCCAGGCAGAGCCACCGGCCTTGGGGTACCTGTGGCCCCGAGTTGATCTGGGGCTGCAGTTATGACCTGGACGGGAGACCCAGGGTGTGCAGAGCCTTCTTGTGGGCTGACCTGGAGCCAGGCTCTCAGACCTGGCCCACAACCCTGGCTCTGCATCCCTCCAGGCCTCACCCTGTGGCCTCGGGCATTGCCTGTCTCACGCTGAGCCCCGGTCACCCTCTGTGAAGTGAGAATAGTGTAGACGGACTAGGGGGGTCCTTCCAGCCCTGTGGGCCGAAGACTCTAGGATCTGGTCACTCCCGCAATCTGTGACTAAGATGCTATTATGCTGGGACCTGAAGACTGTAGGACAGGTAAAGTTCTGGGAGGTCTGGGCCTGAGGTTTGATGTTTCCTAGTTCTCATGCATCTGGAGTTTCCAGAGGTGGAGTCACTTAGTCTGTCCTTCTATGGGGGTCTGAGGGGACACAGCCCTACCCTGGGGGCCTGAGAGGACACAGCTTGCCCTAGAAAATCCCAATTTCAGGAGAAGGGAGGGAAAATATCCCCAGGCCAGCTATGTATTTGGGGCAGATGTTCCAGGGCGGGGTGAGGGGTGCTGGAGGGCCCCTCGGTACCCCCTCTTCCCTTCCCCCAGCTACCTCTACCCAGATGGGAAGAACCACAACCCGGACCTGACCGAACTCTGCCAGATGAAACCCCATCAGCATGTCCACGTGTCGGAGGTGAGGCGCAAGCCCGGCCTCCCTCCCCGGCTCACCGCCCATCGCCTCCATCCACTGCGCCATGGCTCAGGGATCCCCTCCCATGAGTCAGGCCCTGGACTCGCAGAGGGCTTGGGGTTTTGTACTGGCTTGGAGGCCGCGTGAGCTGGGGTACATCACTTGGCCTCTCTGAGCCTGTCTGTTCCTCCTCTGGAAAACACAGCTCCCCCTGCCTCTTCCCCGGGGCTTTTCATGGGAATAAAACCAGGAAATGATACCGCTGAGATCATCAGAGCAGCTAATGCACTTTGCGCACTCACTAGAGGCAGCCCCTGTGTCAGATTTGAGTCTTCCAGCCATCCCATGGGTGAGAGGAGACATGACAAACAAAATTTTGAGTATAAGCATATCCCGTGCAATATTCGGGACGCACTTAGACCTCAAAATGTATTCATTGTTTATCTGAAAATCAAGTTTAACAGGGCATCCTGTATGTTTATTGGCTGAATCTGGCAGCCCTGAGCGTAGATCACCCCCAGAGAACAAGTCCCATAACAAAAGCACATGTAGGAGGCATTGGGACACGCGGCCTTGAACTTAGGGGAGGCTTCAGGGCTGGTGCAGAGGTTTGGGACTTATTTCCTGGTGTCTGACTTGCATCTCCATGGCTGATATCACCACTCGTCGTCGTCATCCCCATCTTGCCTGCCAGGAGCAGCTGCAGCTGTACTGGGCCATGGACTCCACGTTTGAGCTCTGCAAGATCTGTGCCGAGAGCAACAAGGACGTGAAGGTGGAGCCGTGCGGGCACCTGCTCTGTAGCCGCTGCTTGGCTGCCTGGCAGGTGGGTCCGACCCTGCCCTGCCTTCCCGCCCGGTCCCCGCCTCCCTATAGTAAAAGACCCTAGAGGATCGCCCACATGCCTCGTCGATCACATGGGGAAACTGAGGCCCAGGGAGAGGAGAAACTTGCTCCATTTATGCCTCTGTCTCACTCACTCTGCATCTGTCACCTCTGCTTCTCCTTCTCCAGTTACATTATTAGTGGAAGATGCTACATTGGCCCTGGTGTGGGAGGGACGTGTCTGTGGGACTGACCACAATAAATATGGCCAAGGCATTCCTAGCCCGTAGCATTCCCTCTCTGGGTGATCTGGGGCCAGTGGCTTTACCTCTCTGAGCCTTAGCTGCCTTCTCGGGGGAATGGGGCTGGTGGTAGTGACCTCCCAAGGGAGGATCCAGGCCTCTGGGTAAAGGGAACTCCTATGGAGTATGGGTGCCTGATACTAAGTTTTCCATTGTGATGTAAGTGTTAGACCTTAAGCTTTTGATTGCGGAGCTTATCATAACAAAGACATCCATCTCCCTGACACAGCGACTAACAAAACAACTAGATAAGGAACTAGCCACCCCGACCCTTGAAGTTTCCCTTTAGAAAGCCCTAAGTAACTGAGCATTGGAGTGGTCCTGCTTCTCTCTTCCCATACCCTGATTCTTGCTCTTCTGCTTTAAATTTGCCAACAAATAATGAACCCCAGAAACCCTAGGCACCCCATTTGGCCCCTAATAAAAGCAGAGCTCCAGGTCCGCCTCCCTCCCTGCCTCTGTCCCTTCCCTCTACCTGCAACCTCCCGTACCCTCCAGGACCTGTGAGTAATAAATCTTGTTCTTCAAAGTCCCCTGATGGTTGATGCTGAGATGCGCCCTGCAGTCATAATAAGAACTGAAGGGCGGGCTTCCCTGGTGGCGCAGTGGTTGAGAGTCCGCCTGCCGATGCAGGGGACGTGGGTTCGTGCCCCGGTCCGGGAGGATCCCACACGCCGTGGAGCGGCTGGGCCCGTGAGCCATGGCCGCTGAGCCTGTGCGTCCGGAGCCTGTGCTCCGTAACGGGAGAGGCCACAACAGTGAGAGGCCCGCATACCGCAAAAAAAAAGAACCAAAGGGCTAGCCCAGCCATAACACTGGCCCCAGTGGTGGTGACAGGGGGGTGTCTGTGGGACTCCCCACAGTGAATACATATGGCCCAGCTGAGTGTCTCAGGCATTCCTAGCCCATAGCATCACTACTGTGCGGCTGAGACCTACACAGCACCGCGGCTCTCTCGGGCTCTGGTCCAGCCCCTCCTTTCTGCCCTGCATGTCTCTCCATTTTTCTCTCTTCATAATTTCTCCTCTCTGTCTCCATCTCCCTCCCTCTGTCTGTCCTCCCCACATCACTCTGTTGGGGATAAAGGCCCCTGTAGTCCCAGGGGACCTGGTGGGGAACAGGGAGACCCTGATCCTTTCCCTCCCCACTCCCCCAGCGCTCAGACAGCCAGACCTGCCCCTTCTGCCGCTGCAAGATCAAGGGCCAAGAGGCTGTGATTATCCACGAGCTCAAAGCCAGCGCCACTGCTAAGGACTCAGAGGACAGCAATGACAACGAAGGGGAGCTGCAGCAGGTAGGTAGGGCCAGGCGGGAGCTGGAGCTGGAACCCCTAGGGTCTGAGGGAGGAGGGGGCTGGTGACAGGATTCGGGGGTCCCAGGGGCATGGACTTTTGCATCCCTTAGGGTCTGGGACTATGGCTTTCTCTAGTATAACCCTCTCGAGGGTAGAACTTTGTCTCATTCTCCATTCTACCTCCAAAGCCTAGAAAGTGCCTGAATGGTGGGCCTCCAGGCAGGGGGACATGTAGGTGAGAAGAAAATGGTAGCTCATAACCCCCTCCCCACCCTCTGTCTCCCTTAGGTGACCCCCTCAACTCTTCCCCTGCCCCCTCGGCTGGATCTGCCCCCCGAGAGTCCGAGAAGCAAATACCAGCTGAAGGTGGTGAGTCAGGCACTGGTCTGAGGTGGGCAACTTGGGTCCCATTCATCCCTGGGGTCCCCAGTCTGACCAGGTGCTCAGGGGTACGGGCCAGGCACTTGTTCTCTGCACGCATTTACGAGGTGCCATCTGGCATCCACACCTCTATGGCTTCTTCTCTTCTCTCCCTTATTCATCCCCCCTCGTTGGCTTTCTGGCTCTCCTTCCAGCATCCCAGGTGTGCCCTACCTCAGGGTCTTTGCACGAGCTGTTCTCTCTGCCTGTATCTCTTTTCCGCAGGCTCACTTTCTCATCTCATCCTCTCAGGGAGGCCTTCACTGACCACCCTATTGAAAACAGCGCCCCTGTCCCTCCAAGCCCCTGCCCAGCTGCATTCTCTCAGTCCTTTGCACTGGCTGGCAGAGTGTTTGGTCTATTGTTTTCTGTCACCGTTAGCTGGTTGTCACCTTCTTGAAGGTTAGGACTTTGCCTTATTCTCTGTTATATGAATCGTGCCTGACACATAGTAGGTGCTCAATAAATAGGTGTTGAATGAATCAATGGAATGAGTCTTCCCAACAGTCCTTTGAAGTCAAAAATGTTCCTCTCCTCATTTTCCAGAAGAAAAAAGCTCAGAGAGGTGACTGCACCTGCCCAAACACACAGCCTGAAAGAGGAGAAACCTTAAAAACCCCCCAAATCATCTTCTTATTTTCTAAGTGAGCCCTGGCCTTGCTTTTTTTTCTTCCCCCCACCCCCCTGGCTTCCGAGCCCCTGGCTTCCTGCGGTGCAGGGGGCGGGGAGGTCTCTGTTAACATCTCAGGCTGAGCGCACACCAGATCCAATCAATACTGGGCAGTCTTCAAACAAACAGCTCAGGAAGTCTGGGAACATTATTTGACCACAGCAAACAAGAGAGCCAGCTGGGGGGGGGGGGGGGCAGGGGCGGTGACACCAGCCAGGGAAGCTAAAAACAGATCCCAACCTGCAGCCAAAAACAAATGGAAACATTCAGAGGCACTCAGCCTCTGAGGACAATGAAGGGGGACAGAGGATGACAGGCACCTCTGGCCAGAGGGTCACACCTATGCCGAGGCTGTGCCCTCCGCCTGGCAGACCTTTTCCTCTTTCCCAAACCCGGCCTGATTCAAATTCCAGTCAACTCCAATTCCGTCATTTTTCAAAACGGGGCGGAAGAGAGCCTCGGGTGTGCTACTTCCCAGCAAGGTGACTGTCATAATGAGAATAGCTAACACGCGTGTGTAACTCCTGCTATATTTAGTTGCCATGACAACCTGGTAAGGTAGATGCTATTATGATCCCTATTATACAGAGGGGTACACTGAGGCTCCAAGATCTGAAGGTCACCCAGCTCAAAGGCGAGAGTCAGGCAGGACTGGAACCCAGGCCCCTGGCTCCAGACTCCAGAATTCATCCTTAATTTCCTTGTCTGTGAAATGAGCGTGATGCCAGTCCCTGCCGTGAGGGGATTCATCCATTCATCACTGGATGAATACCCCAGCTAGACATGCTCCCTCACAGTGCTGTTCTCCAGCAGAGAAATCCCCCTCTAGGGGTTGACACCGTCATTCAAAGGGACCCAGGCGCCTCGCTGTGGCCACGGGGGACCTCTCCCATCCTCAGTGTCTCCATGTGGAGAATAAGGACAAGCGTGACATGGGCCCCGGGAGTTGTGATGAAATCGGCAAGACTGGGCATTTGTAACCTGAATCAGATCCCCTCCCTCACGTCTTAGAAGCCCCCAAGACCCCAGGACTCCAAGAATTAAAGCCAACATCCTCTCCATCAGCCCATAAGGCCTGGGGATCTGACCTCCTACCACCCCTTCAACTCCTTTCCAGCAACAATGGACCCCCTGCTGTTCTTCTAACAAGCCAGCAAGCCCACCACCCACTGCGGCGCTTCTGCCCACATCTTTCTTGCACTGAGGCTTCTGTTCAGTTTTCCCCTTCTCCAGGAGGCCTTTCCCAGCCACCCTCATGTCTGATCAGCCCCCACTCGCCCCCTCCACTATTTCAGTTCTCTGAAGGACACCTAACACTCTGGGATATTTCCTTGTTCATGCACTGATGACTCATGCTAAGCCTCTTGCTTAGTAGACTGTTGGCTCCATGAGGACAGAGACTTTAGTCTGTCTGGTTCCTGGCTGACTCTTCAGAGCCCAGAACAGTGCCGGACACACTGTAGCTGCTCGGGAAATTTGTGGGAGGAATGAATGAATGAATGAATGAATGGGTGGATGGATGGATGGACAGATGGACAGATGGATGGATGGGGGGGATAGAAGGGGGAATGAATGGGTGGATGGATGGATGGACAGACGGACAGATGGATGGATGGGGGGATAGAAGGGGGAATGAATGGGTGGGTGGATGGGTAGATGGATGGATGGATGGATGGGGGGATAGAAGGGGGA
>NW_021703766.1:48345618-48385915 GCF_005190385.1 Monodon monoceros
ATGAATGGGTGGATGGATGGGTAGATGGACGGATGGATGGATGGGGGATAGAAGGGGGAATGAATGGGTGGATGGATGGGTAGATGGATGGATGGATGGATGGGGGGATAGAAGGGGGAATGAATGGGTGGATGGATGGGTAGATGGATGGATGGATGGTCGAATGGTTGGTCAGATGGGTGGACAAATGGGTGGATGAATGGATGGAGAGACAAACAAAAGTTTGTTCTAAGCAAGCCAGAGGTGTTAGGTGGGAAAAAACAGCATGGACTAGGGCAAGACCCTGCCATACTGCCCGCCCCCCTCCCCCCCAACCCTCCATCCCCGCCATCACTGGGTTATCCCTGTCTGGGCCTGACAGCTGCAGCTCATCTGCAAAATTTCTTAATCTCCTCCCCTCCAGGCGCCTCTGGCACTCCCCAGACTTCGAGCCCCTCTAACCTTGCCAAGATTTTGGACTGAGGCCTCAGCCTCATTGGAAATCACCTCCAGCCCCCAGGCCAGGGAGGGCACCAGAGGGTAAGTGGAGAGGGCAGCTGGGGTCCAGGACTCCTGGGTCTGAGGGAGGAGAAGGTGGGGGAGGAAGGGAAACACTGGTCCTAGGAAATTGACATCCCCTTTAAATTCTCCCTATTGCAGAAACTCCTAAAGGGAAAGTCTCCCCTCCACTGCCCCTGAGGGACCCACGAAGGCCTGGATGCCAGGTGAGGGCCCCGCATCGTCCAGGTTCCCTCCCTCAGCCTGACCCTGCCTGCCCCACCCAACCTGGATGTGATACTACCTAACCCACCGCTCTTTCCACCTCACAGGGCACCAAGATGTGCTGCGAAAGGGAGTCCCAGGGGCTGGAAGGGGTTTGGGAAGTGGAAATAAACTGCCAAGCCGGGTCTGTCCTCTGGTTTGTGGAGAAGGAGCGTAGGGGCCACCAGGGGGCAGCTTGGTGTCGGGAACGGCGGTCCCTGGGGTCTGAGCCCCACCTGCTTAACCCTAGTGTCTGGGGTTCCGAGAGCTGAGAGTGGGAGAGTCTAGACTCCCAGACCCCTCCCCTCTCAGACCCAGGAGTCCTGCCCTCAGGACTTAGGAATCCAGAGTCCCAAGTTCTCAGAGAATCAGGCATTCAACTCCCTTTCCCCAGCATGGAAAAAAATTCCCGGACCCAAACCCAGTTATCCAAGGCAAAAAGACCCCACATTTCCTTGCGAGTTATTTATACACCCAGTCTTCCCACAGTCCATTCTCATCCCTCTCTCTTTCCTCCATGCCTCTTGGGAAACTTCTTCCGGAGGAGCAGTGGAAGTGTCTCCCGAAGGGACCCAAGCATCCCTCTGCCTAAGTTTAAACCATCTGGCATCCCCTGAGCCCCTGCCCTGTGCCCAGTCCCAGGCCGGGCAATGCTGGGCATGTGGCAGTAATCACTGCCCTCCTGGGGCTCACAGTCTGGTGGGGGAGACAGAATTGTCCCCAGACCGTGGTGACACAGAGTGGGCAAAGCTGGGACGAGGGCAGCCCCGGAGGCTGCAGGAGCCTGGAGCAGACAGCTGACCCAGCCTGGGAGGTCAGGGAGGGCTTCCAGGAGGAGGGAATGTCTAAGCTGAGTCTGAAAAAGATGAGAAAAAGGTATTTCAGTGTAAACAGAGCATGGACGCATGCGTCATGGATTTAGTTCCAAGCAACAGAAACCTCTGGGGCAGGGAGGGAATTGATGGAGAGGACTCGGGATCACTCAGATTCCCAGGAGTGATTAGAGAGCCAGGATTGGAAAGTGATCAAGAACACGACGAACAGCTGGCCTCCAACCAGAGCCCAGCCACGATCACACCACAGAACCCGTCTGATGAGGATACACTGGTGCCCCAGTGACCACTGGACCTTGGTCATCTCTCTGCCTCTGCTGCCCCAGAAACAGACTGTGTCTGCTAGCTGTTACGTGGAACAAATCACACTGAAACTTATTGGTGAACAACAGTAATCATGGTTGCAATGGGCCAGGATTGGGGGAAGGGCTCAGGATTTGGGGGGGTTCTGGCTCAGGGTGCGATCAAGTGGCGCTTGCAGCAGGGCAGCTGGGGGCTGGACAGGCATCCCTCAGCAGTCTCAGACCTCTCTCCATGTGGTCTCCACGCTTGCTAGTTTGCGCTTCCCCACAGCATGGCTGCCTCAGCGTAGTCAGACTGCTTATATGGTGGCGGAAGCCTTCACAGAAAGTATTCCAGTGATGCAGGCAGAAGCCACATGGCTTTTTCTACCCAACCTTGGGAGTCATGGAGCGTCACTTCGTGCCGCATTCTAATGGTTACATGCGAGTCACAAAACTGCACAGATTTAAGAGGAGGGGACGTAGGCCCCCATCTCTCAGTGGAAAGAGTGTCAAGATCAGGTTGTACACAAGTGTGTGGGGGCCGTCCCTGGTGGCGCAGCGGTTGGGAATCTGCCTGCCAATGCAGGGGACACGGGTTCGAGCCCTGGTCCGGGAAGATCCCACATGCCGCGGAGCAACTAAGCCCGTGCACCACAACTACTGAGCCTGAGCTCTAGAGCCCGCGAGCCACAGCTACTGAGTCTGCGTGCCACAACTACTGAAGCCCGCGCGCCTAGAGCCCGTGCTCCGCGACAAAGAGAAGCCACAGCAGTGAGAAGCCCGCTCCCCGCAGCTAGAGAAAAGCCCGCACGCAGCAACAAAGACCCAACGCAGCCAAAACTAAAAATAATTAATTAATTAAAAAAAAAAAAAAAAAAGAGCGTGTGGGATGAGAGCTATTGTCACAGCCATCTTTGGAAAGTAGAGTCTGCCCCAGCTGCCACAGCAGTAATAGATTAGCCAGGCTTTGTTTATTTGGCATTGCTAGCACATGATTCCAAAGTATAGCGGGATTCGCCAAACTTAGGTCACCCGAGCTACAACGGAGGCAAACGGAGGAAAGAAACATTTGTCCTTACTGGTTTCAACAGAGGGTAACAGGCTTTCGGATGGCAGGGATTCTTTTTAATGTGGGAAGGGGATGCACATGCTAGTCAACCCTCCCTCCAAAAAGCCCATGACCATCCACCCCTTTGAGCACTCAACATCAGTATGTATCCTTTGCTCTACACTTACATTCTCTTCCCCCAAAAGTTCTCTTTTTTTTAAATTTTTTTAAATTTTTGGCTGAGTTGGCTCTTCGTTCTGCACGCGGGCTTTCTCTAGTTGCGGTGAGCGGGGGCTACTCTTCGTTGCAGTGCGTGGGCTTCTCACTGTGGTGGCTTCTCTTTGTTGCGGAGCGCGGGCTCTAGGCTCGCGGGCTTCAGTAGTTGTGGCTCCCGGGCTCTAGAGCACGGGCTCGGTAGTTGTGGCGCACGGGCTTAGTTGCTCTGCAGCATGTGGGATCTTCCTGGACCGGGGCTCGAACCCGTGAATCATCACTATCATTTCTTTCTTTCTTTCTTTCTTTCTTTTGACAATGCTGCATGGCCTGTGGGATCTTAGTTCCCCAACCAAGGATTGAACCTGGGCCCTCAGCAGTGAAACCTCGGAGTCCTAACCACTGGACCACCAGAGAATTCCCTCATTTCATATTTTTGATGTTTTGACAAACCCAGAAACTTTCTGGGACCCAGAACCTTCCTGGGAACAAGATATGTATATTTTTATCAACACAAACTTTCAGTAGTTACATTTTCCAGTGCAAGTCTGGAATCATTGGGAAATAGACATTGCCCCTCCAAATTAAAATGTATAAGTATCTACACATGGGACAGCATGCATGGAATTGGAAAATTCATTGATTCCACAAATACTTTCTCAGCTTCTTCTCATGCCAAGCACTGTTCTAGGCACTGGAGATATAGTGGTGAACCAAAAAAATGTTCCTGTTCTCTTGGAGCTTCTGTGCAAGACAACAAAACATAAATATGTGGTGGTGATAAGTGCTACAAAGGAAAAATGTAGTGAGATAAAGGGCTGGGATAGCAGGAGTTGCTAAATGAGATAGGATGGTCAAGGGAAGTTTTGTGATAAGGTGATAGAGTAGAGATTTGAAGCAAGTCAGGGAGGGAGCTGTGGCAGGAAAGAATGTCCCAGGAGAGGAAAGAGCAAGTGCAAAGGCCCTGAGGCTGGAACACTCCTGGCTTGGAAGAACAGCATGGAAGCAAAGAGACCACTGTGGCAGGAACAGAGCTAGCGAGGGGGAAGAGAGGGGCAGATGGGGTCCCGGAAGTAGAGGACCAGATCTAGGACCCTGTGCGCCACGGAGAGGACTTCAGCTTTTACTCAGAGTGACAGGAGCTGTGGAAGGGTGTGGAAGGGTGCTGAGCAGAAGCGACAGCGGCTCACTCGCATTTTGATGGGATCCCTCCGGCTGTTTTGTGGAAGTAAATTGTAGGGGACAAAGGCGGATAATATTTCAGTACTAGTTTCTGCAAGTCTGCGAGGAACCGCGCTGGCATTTACGACTTCCCTCCTTCATCCACACTCCACAGAATCCTCACCTAGAATCTCAGCTGCTTGGACTCTTGAGGAAGGTGGAAGGCAGGGTGCTGATGCGAGGGCGCCTAGCATCCCAAGCAGTAGGTACATGAGCCAGGGCCAGAGCAACAGGGGAGTGGGTGCCTGGGGTCACTGTGTGTAAGCTTGTCCCAGGGAGCACTTTTGTCTACGCGCGGGTTTCCACGTGCGTCCTGCGATGATCTGGTGCAGGTGGGGTTTGCACGTGAGCCTGTGTGCTTCTGCGTTTGAGCCTTGCAAACCTTCCCTGAGTGCCTGCTCCGAGTCTGGCCTTTGCAGGGCAGTGTTGGGGACACAACAGTGACCGAAACAGCCCTGGCCCTCCCCTAACCGGCTCCCGGTCCAGTGGGGGAGACAGACTTGTCCCCAGACAGAGATGACCCAGAATGTGCAGGGCTGGGGTGGGGGAGCCCAGAGGAGGCGCCTGACTCAGCCTAGGGGAGCAGAGAGGGCTTCCTGGAGGAGGGGCTGGTGCGGCTAATACTAAAAGGTCACCTCTCCCAATATAACAATTGCTCTCCTGTATGGACAAGGTAGCCTTGACCAGCCTAACCAATAACTCAGAGGCTGACCTGTAATCTAAGACTTCCCTGTTGTCTGACCGGTGACCACCCCACCCCCAGCTGATCAGAGGCCCGGGGAACCTCTCCCAGCATGACCAGCTGCCCCCTATTCTGACCAGTGTTGAGGGCTAGCTTCTCCCAGGTAACCAGTGAAATCTCACCCCCATCCCCCAGCCAGCATCTAGGGATTTTGTCCCAGTCAGGCCTGGTTTGTGAGGAGCTGTGCACAGTCTGATCTGTGATCCCAAGTCTGACCTGTGACCCTTCCTTCTGACCCGTGGCAGGGGCTCCTCCCTTCCCTCAGGTACCCTGGCCTCCTCCCCTCCCCCACTCACCTGCTCCTGCCAGCCGGATTCTCTTCCCCTCCCCCCAAAGTTGGGAGGGAGTGAAGGGAAGAGAGAGGAAGGGGGGGTGGCATTCCTGGGATTCCCTGGATGGGGGGAAGAGAGGGAGGCCCTACGGAGGAGAGCAGAGGAAAGCGCACCCCACGGCCCCAGTATCTATCACAGAGGCCTGGGCAGGCCTGGGATTTGAAGACCATGCGATACAAGAGATTGAACTGGTGGGTTCCAGGCCACTGGTCAGACAGGAAAGCAGCCTGGTGCACTGGCCACTGGGGAGGCTTCACAGGGCATACTGGGAGAAGCCGTTCTAGGCCTCTCGTCAGGCTGGGGATTGCTGGTTGGACTGGGGAGGCCAGTGCAGGCCACTCGTTGGACCGGGACCAGCTGTTTTAAAACGATGAGGCGAGCCCAGGCCACCGGCCATGGTGAGAACGAGTCCCCCGGTCAGACTGAGGGGGAGAGAGAGGGTCCGCGGTTGTCCATTGAGGTCCCCGCTCGGGACACCGGCTGGACTGGTCGGTCAGGCCACCCGCCGCGGGCGCTGGGCAGCCTGAGCCTGACACCCCGCGGGCTGGGGGCGGAGGGAGCCCCGCTCCCGGCTGAGCGCTGGGAGGTCGTCTCCGGGCAGTGGGAGGTCCTGGCCCCGCGCCCGGGTTTGGGAGGGACGAGGGGGGGCCGGGCGGGGCGGGGCGGGGCTACCTGGGGCGGGGCCTCCTCTCTCCAGCCCTGCGGCCGCCGAGCCCCAGCCCGGGCTCAGTTGTTTCCTCCGCTGCCGCCGCTGCCGCCGCACCCGCCGCCGCCGCCGCCGCCGCCGCCGCCGCCGCCCGCCACCTTGAACATGGAGCCTCCGGACGCCCGGGCCGGGGCGCGCAGGGTCCCGCGGCTGCTGGTGCTCGCGCTTCTGCTGGGGGCGCACCGAGGTATGGCTCGGGCTGAGAGCAGGGCGCGACTCAGGGGCGGCCCCTGGGGGACCCCGGGAAGGGAAGAGGGGAGGGGCTTTTACCAACCTAGGAAGCCTAACCTGGGGACCCCAGGGAGGAGGGATATGGGAGCATGGGGTGCCCCTCCCAGTGAGAGACATGGGGACAGCCAGGCAGAGGGGCTGGGGATCTACTGCAGTGGATTAGAGGCGACCTGAGAAGTCGCGGGACCCAAAAGCGCGGGCTCTCCTCTCCCACCCCTACTCAGACCCTGGGATCTGCCCCCAGAGGTCCAGGCTTTCAGTGGCTGGAGCTTTCCCTGGCACAGAAGAGACCAAAACAGATCTCCCCGCTCAAAAGTTGTCAAGTTTTAAGAGGGTCAGGGACGCTGTGTCTAGAAACCAACAAGTTACGTGCATTTGAGTGTTCTCCCCCATGTAGCTTCAGAGCCCAGACTCAAAAGGACCCGCCTGCCCCACCTCCACCTCCATGGGAAAGGGCTGGGGCACCAGCCCTGACAGCGGAACCAAGTGTTTCCAAATGACAGTGCCCCCTTCCCGGAGGCCCCAGATAATAAATCCACACACCTGCATGGTGGTGGGAGGAGGGGAGGAGGCCCTGAGGCACTGGCAGCAGAGGGACAGAGAGATGAGAGAACTGGGGAAGAGAGAGATCTCTTCGTCTGCCCTTGCTGTCTGCCGCTCAGACCCAGCCCAGGGCACCAGCTTGGTCCCACCTCCCTCCCAGGGGGCAGGCCTGAGCCACAGGTGGGTGCCTGGGAATCCAGGCCCCTGGCACAAGCATGGCAAGTAGTGGGTCCCCAGGGGCAGAGCTGGGCCAGGCTGGGCGGGGAAGGGACCGGAGGTTCTAAGAGTTGAGAGCTCAGGCCAGGATGCCAGCCCAGAGAGTGAAAGAGCCTGCTTTCCCGATGCAAGCAGCTCTATCTGCTAGGATCCTGGGACAGGAGTGCCGGCCCTCAGCTCCCTTCTCCCTTGGGACGCAGGATCCGGGGCCTCAACCCTATACTGTTCTGAGGTGACACACTGCTCAATCAAAGAGTCAGAGGGGCCAAGGAGCGGGCAGGGGGCTCGGGCAGGTCTGAGCCAGCCTGTCCCTCCCACATTCCTGAAACCTGCCCAGCCCTGTCCCCCTCACCGCGCCCACACACCCACCCTGCCTCAGCTCCGGCCCAGCCCCAGCCCCAGCCTCCCACTCCTGAGGGAAAGGGCCAGGGACAGGGCCGGGCCACATGGAGACTGAGAGAGACGCAGAGACCGGGAAACTAAGAGATGGAGACCCAGGGGGAGCGACACACATGGAGAGGCGGCGACTAAGATGAGAGAGAGACGGTTATCCCACAGCGCTGTGCCAGGCCCTATGCAAAGTGCTGGAGGCAAAGGAGCCCACCCAGCCCTGCGCTTGAGGGGCCTTTGGTCAGTGAGAAAAGCAAGGACAGACATGATTTGAGCCCAAGAGGATTGAATGGAGGCCACCGGGGCCCTGGGTGGCCCAGGGGAGGAGCGCTTAGTTCTGTAGGTGAAGGGCAAGATGGAGAGAAATGCTGATGGAATCTGAAGCTCAGAGGCGCAGCGATGACAGATGAAGGGAGAGAGGAGCTGGGTCCTGGGGGAGGGGCCGGGGGCCTGGACTCCTGGGTCCTGGGGGAGGAGGGGCCAGGGGCCTGGATCCTGGGTCTGAGGGGGGAGGGGTTGGGGGCCTGGATCTTGGGTCTGAGGGGGGAGGGGCCGGGGGTCTGGATCCTGGGTCTGGGGGAGGAGGGGCTGGGGCTGAGGGAGGAAGGGTTGGGGGCCTGGACTCCTGGGTCTGAGGGAGGAGGTGCTGGGGGCCTGGACTCCTGGGTCCTGGGGGAGGAGGGGCTGTGTCTGGAAGACTACCTACTGGTGGTGGTGGGAGAGAGCTCAGTCGCCCTCCCGCAGGTGCCAAGGCTGAGGTGCGCCTGTCTGTGCCCCCTCTGGTGGAGGTGATGAGGGGGGAGCCTGTCACTCTGGACTGCACCCCTTTGGGGGCCCATGACCATTTCGTGCTGGAATGGTTCCTGGTGAGTGCTGCTGGCTGGGGGCCAGGGGATGCCAGAGGGGTGCCTGAGAGTCGGGGCGCAGTGGGGCTGCAGACGTTCATTCCCTCATCAGCCCAAAGACCCCTAGAAGCTCCCCCAAGCTGCTTTTCCATTTTACAGATGGGGAAATGGAGGCGCAGCAAGGGGGAAGCCCTCTCCAGGGTCCCCTGGTGTCCAGGCACAGCCGAGGCTAGAATGAAGAAGTGCCCCTCAGAGCGCTGGCTCTTGAGAGAGGACATTTAGAGGCAGACACCCAGAAAGCAAGAGGCTGGGGGGTGGGACTAAAGAGAAAAAGGAAAGAGGGGGGAGAGACAGGGAGGGAGAGGGAGACAGGTGGGAACAGAGTGAGATGGAGAAAGAGGGAGCCAGAGAGAGGAAAATGTGACAACAGACAGGGAGCAGGGGTGGGAGGGGTGGAGAGAGGGACAGAGGGACCAGAGAGAGAGAGAGAGAGAGAACGTGAGGCAAAGAGATCCACGGAGCAGCAGAAAGAAAGGGACATCGAGGAGGGAGGGCCAGGCTGGCCAGGCAGCTCCCAGCTGAGGCGCTCCTCTGCCCACAGGCCGACCGCTCTGGGGTCCGCCACCGCCTGGCCTCAGCCGAGCTGCACGGCACTGAGCTCCAGGACAAGGTGCACGACTCCCGGGGCCGCAGCCCACCATACCAGCTGGACTCCCGGGGGCGTCTGGTGCTGGCCGAGGCCCAGGTGGGCGACGAGCGGGACTACGTGTGCTTGGTGAGGGCGGGGGCAGCGGGCACTGCCGAGGCCACCGCGAGGCTCAATGTGTTCGGTGAGTGTCTGGCCCCCCCCCACTAGCCACCCTGGGAAGGGGCAGGCCCGTGAGAACCCCGGGAAGGGGCTCCTGACATAACATCTCTCCCGTAGCGAAACCAGAGGCCACCGAGGTCTCCCCCAACAGAGGGACACTGTCTGTGATGGAGGATTTCGCCCAGGAGGTACCTCGGGCCACACCTTGATTCTAGGGTTCTGGGGGCGGAGGGGGCTGGGGACCTGGTCTCCTGCATCCTAAAGTCAGGAGGGGCTGGAGGCTTGGGCTTCCTAGTCTGAGGAATAGGGTGCTGGGAGCTGGACTCCTGCATCTGGCTGGGGAGAAACCCTAAGGGAGGGGGACCCAGACTTCAGGGTCCTGGCTCCGAGCCCATTGCGGGCCTGTGTCTGCCCCAGATAGCCACCTGCAACAGTCGCAATGGGAACCCGGCCCCGCAGATCACGTGGTACCGGAACGGGCAGCGCCTGGAGGTGCCCATGGAGGTGAACTCCGGTGAGCGCGTGGGAGCCCAGCTAGACTCCCTGGGGGCTGCAGCGGAACGGGGCCGGGCTGGCTGACCCCCTCGTCCTTCCTTCTCTCCCAGAGGGCTATATGACCAGCCGCACAGTCCGGGAGGCCTCGGGCCTGCTGTCTCTCACCAGCACCCTCTACCTGCGGCTCCACAAGGCCGACCGGGACGCCAGCTTCCACTGCTCCGTGCACTACCGCCTGCCCACGGGCCGGCACGGCCGCCTGGACAGCCCTTCCTTCCACCTCACCCTGCACTGTGAGTCCATGCCGGCCTCTGACCGCCCTGACCTTGGACTCTACACCTCACTGTGGCCTGACCCTCCAGGCAGACCCATGAACCGCCACTCCCCTCTGACCTTCCACTCCCTTAGCTCGTGGTGCAGTTCGTACTGGCTTCTGGCCTCTGACCTCTGAGCTCAAATGGTAGCACGAGACCCACCCTGACTTCTGACGCCCCCCATAGCACCCTGAACCCCACGGAGTTTCATGACTAAACGTTGTGCCCCATCCTTTCACACCACATTGGGTCCCCTGAATCTCACATTGACCTGTCACTCACACCGACCTCTGACCCTTGACCTGTTCTCTCAGCCTATCTCAACCTCTGACCTCGGGTCCCTGATCTCAGAATAAGTGCGAACCTGAGCCTTGAAAGATAGAACCTCAAAAAAAAAAAAAGGAAAGAAAGAAAGATAGAACCTCTAACCTTTCACTGACCTCTCTCCCTTAATCCAGCCCTACCTTTTACAGTTGACCCTTTTCATGAGTCTGCCCTTTCCCTTAGATCCCACAGAGCACGTGCAGTTCTGGTTGGGCAGCCCGTCCACTACTGCAGGCTGGGTTCGCGAGGGTGACTCTGTCCAGCTGTTCTGCCGGGGGGATGGCAGCCCCAACCCGGAGTACACGTTTTTCCGTCTTCAGGTAACTCACCCCATCATTCCCTTGGAACCGCCAACCTCTGAGCTCTGCAACATACTCACCTGCACCAACTTCTGACCTTTCACGTGGGTGGTGCCTGGCTTAGCAGGGCACCTGTCCGGTGACCCAGGAGCTATCAGGACCTCTGACCTCTGATTTGAGAGAGTCCTGACTCACCGTGATGCCTGACTTGGATGACCCCTGACCTAGCATGACCCTGCCAGCCTAAGGTATCTCCTGAACCAGGTTCCTCATTCCTGGTCCCCCAGGACAAGCAGGAGGATGTGCTAAAAACAAATCTCGAGGGGAACTTGACCCTGGAAGGGGTGCAGCGGAGCCAGAGCGGGACCTACGGCTGCAGGGTGGAAGACTACGACGCTGCAGAGGACGCAGAGCTCTCCAAAACCCTGGAGCTACACGTGGCCTGTGAGAGCCCCGGGAGAGCGGGAGGGGGTGCCTGGCACCAGCCGCCTCCTCACCCTCACCCCTCCGCGGCCTGCCTCCAACCCTTTCTGTGGTCCCTGCCCTGGTCCAGATGCCCCAGGCCCCTCCAGTCTCCCACACAAGGCAGCCAGAGAGTCCTTTCCAAAGCATAAACACCTGACCTTCCCCTGCTTGGAACCTGCCATGGCTCCCCAGTGCTCTCGGGAGAAAATCCACATGCCTCACCATGGCCTTCGAGGCCCACCTGGCTGGCCTCACCTTCGGCGGACCCTTCTTCCGGCCAAGGCATTCACCCCATCACACCACAAGCTCCTCTCCTCTTTCCTACGATAACTCCCCATCCTCTCTACCATCCATTCCGGATCAATCTCATGGGTCCCAGCCTTCTAAGAAGCCTTCCCTGTCCACCTGCACCCAAGCCCTGTGTGAAGGCTCTGTCCCTCCTCGACTCTCCTTCCACCTCCCTTCCTGGGGCTAGACCCAGTGCCAGATGTTAGGGACAGCTCTGTGAACAAGACAGCCCAGTCCCTGCCACCACAGAGCTCCAGGTCCGGTAGGGGAGACAGATGGTAAACACTGAACAAGACACTTTGAGTAGCAATCCTGCGTCTACAGAGACTAACACAGAGGGATGGGATAAGGAATTGCCCGGCGAGCGGGGATTATTTTAGATTGGGGGTGTTGAAGGCTGCATCCCTAGGAAGCAGATTCTGACTACAGGCAGGAAACTTACGGGGAGCGCCTTGGGATCCACACCTATTGGGGGGTGGGGAGGGGAAGGAAGCAGGATTGGGCAGGGGGGGAAGTTGGGCTTCAGTCTAAGGAAGACCTCGGTCGGTCCCGCAGGGCACTTGGAGGCTGGGATATCCCCAGTTGGGGCGTGGGGGCCAGGCCTTTATACCGCCCACGTCAACCCATTATTGGATGTGGGCTGCCTGGGGGAGGAGGGGACATGACCTTGAATGAGGGGCTCTCTGAGGCTCAGGCAGTTTCCAGAGCCGGCTGACAGCTGAGGGCTGACAGCTGACATCCTTCTCAACAGCTGGGGGAACAAATCCTTCAGTGCCGAAGGGGAAGCCTGAGTGTCCACAACAGAGGGTCAGAGAGGCCTCTCTGAGAAGGGGGAATTTGAGTAGGAAACGAAAGAATGGAATCAGAAATACAAAAAGCCAGAAAAAGAGCATTCCAAGCCAAGGAAACAGCACATGCAAAGGCCCTGAGGCAGGACCCAACTTGGCATATACTGTAGAACAACAGGGAGAGAATAGGGTAGCTGGAGCTCCTGGGATAAGGGGGGAGGGTGGGAGATGAGGTTGAAGCAGTGGGCAGGGTCGACGAGGCAGAGTCTTTTGGCTTCATCAAGGAATGTGGCCTTGATGCCCACGGTACTGGGGAACCACCGCAGGATTTTAAGCAGAGGCAAGGGCTGACCAGTGTGTGTTTTGAAAAGATCCCCCTGGCTGCTCAGCAGAGGATGGACCAGAGAGGATAAGAGTCTTGCCCAGTAGGGAGGCCAGTGAGGAGGTGACTGCAGCCATCAAGGCAGTTGGACCCTGGGGTCAGAGATGGAAAGAAGGGAGAAGATCCATTTGGGGGGGAGTGGGCAGAGCAGAGAAATATTTGATAAAAGGATGGGTAGTACAGAGAAGGCCAGGGTTTGGGTGGTAAGTCAAAGAAGGAGCGCCTCACACCTCCAAGGTTATCCATTAACCTTGGGCCCAGACATCAGCTCTGGAGGCAAGTGGTCGAGGTGGGCATGTATTTTGGAGTTAGATTCCTAGATCTGGGCTTGAGGGCTCGGCTGGGAGAGTGGAGAGTTCACGGCGCTGGGTTCTCTGCTGACGATTTTCCATTCACGTCTGCACCCCCAACAGCCCTGGAGAGTCCCTAGCCGAGTGGGTGAGGGTCCGGGGAAGGTGACAGTCTGTACCCCCCTCCAGACCTGGACCCCCTGGAGCTCAGCACTGGGGAGGAGCTTTCCTTACCCCTGGGCAACAGCACAGCCGTGAACTGCTCCGTGCGAGGCCTGCCCACCCCAGCCCTACGCTGGACCAAGGTGAGAGGGAAAGACGTCCCCCCAGCTCAAGACCCCCCGCTCCCGTCGACCCCTCCCTTCTCTCACGGCCGGCCTGACCTTCTCTTTCTCTCCCCACCCAGGACTCGGTACCCCTGGGGGACAGCCCCACGCTCTCCCTCCGCTCCGTCACCTTCGATTCCACCGGCACCTACACGTGTGAGGCCTCCATGCCCACGGTCCCCGTCCTTAGTCGCACCCGAAGCTTCAAGTTGCTGGTCCAAGGTTTGGGGGCGGGAGAACAGGGGTAGTGTGGGAGAGTGGGGGGCCAGGACCAAGCAAGACAGGGGTCCGCGGCTGGTCCTTCCCTCCTCGTTCTCTCTCCCTCTGTCCCCTTCCCCGGGGTGCCTCCCGCTCACCTCCTTCCCACCCCACCACCCGCAGGCCCACCGGAGTTAAGGGCAGAAGAGACTCAGCCCAAGGCAGAGGGCGGCTGGAGGGAAGGAGGTGAAGTCAGGCTGACCTGCTACGCACGCGGCTACCCAGAGCCCAAACTCAGCTGGAGCCAGTTGGGCGGCAGCGTAAGGGACCCTCCTCTGCATCCCGAACCCTCTGGCACCCTCCCCAAGTCCCTGCCTCACACGGTCCAAGCACTGTGTGTCACCCACCCCACGCCCCTCCGCCGACCACTTCCCCTTCACCTGTGCCCTCACCCGAGCCCTTGGCCCCGTGGGCCCAGGCCTGACACGAGCCTCCACAGCTAGCAGAGCCAGCCCCCGGAGGCCAGGGCTGGGTGAGCAGCTCCCTGACCCTGAAGGTGACCAGTGCCTTGAGCCGAGATGGCGTCTCCTGTGAGGCCTCCAACCCCTACGGGAACGACCGGCACGTCTTCCACTTCGGCACTGGTGAGTGACCGCAGTGGTGGGACAGGAGGCGGGTGCGGGGCAGACAGCGCTGCTGGCTGACCGCCTCCCCCTCCGTCCTGTCCTGCAGTGGCCCCCCAGACCTCCCAGGCTGGAGTTGCGGTCATGGCCGTGGCCGTCAGCGTGGGCCTACTGCTCTTCATCGTGGCCGCCTTCTACTGCATGAGACGCAAGGGGCAACCCGGCTGCTGCCGGCGGGGGGAGAAGGGATCTCCGTGAGTGGCGTGCCACCTTGAAATTGACCTCTCGAACCCAACTCTGACCTCACCCCCAGCCTCTACCCCAAACCAACCACATCCCCAACTCCAGCTCCGTCGCCAGTAAGGTGCCGTCCCATCTCCGACCTCAGAGCTGATCCATGACCATGCCCTCCCCCATCCTCCTCCCCAGCTACAGCCCCACTCAACCCATAAGCACCTCCCGACGCCCCCCCAAGCCCACCTTAACCCCAGTCCCATCCCCCATCTCATCCCCACCTCTGATCCCAACCCCAACCCATAATTATGCCCAAACCCGCCCCAGCCCCAGTTTAACCCCATCTGTACCCCAGCCTCCTCTGCCGCGACTCCAACCCCAAACTCAGCCCATAACCGTCACCAAACCCGTCCCCGTCTAACCTCCATGTCTCCATCCTCAGCCCTGACACACAAACATCCCCATCTCCAACCCCAATCCTGACCATGCCCCTAACCTCACCCCACACTCCAGCTTCCTCTCCATCCCCAGCCCCTCCCCCAGCCACATCCTCAACTCCAGCCCGTACCCAGCACCAAACGCAGCTTCGACCACATGCCCATCCCCAAGGCCCCCTGCAAACCCCATCCCGTTCCCATTCCTAGCTCCAAACCCATCCCCATCTGACCTCATCTCCAAGCGCAGCCACACGGCCGCCCTCGGCTCCAGTCCACAGCCATCCCCACACCCATCCTCCAAACCGACCCCAGCGACATCACCAGCTCCAACTCCAACAGCATCTTCGACCGTGGCCTCAGCCTATACCCAACCACCTCCTACCCCATCCCAACCGTTCCCACCCATCCCCAAGTCCCTCCCCATCCAACACACGCCGTGCCCAGCTCTTTCCCTGGCCGTGACCACCTCCAACATGCTGCCTCCTCCCACTAGGCCACCTGGGGAACCTGAGCTGAGCCACTCAGGGTCAGAGCGGCCGGAGCAGACGGGCCTTCTCGTAAGGGGTGCCTCTGGAGGAGCCAGGCATGGGAGCAGGGGCTTTGGAGATGAGGTGGGTGAGGGCCTGGGCACCCTGGTGAGAGGGGAGTGCCGGGGGTGGAACAGCCTCTATGAGCCCAGGCTGACCCCTCCATCTTCTCCCCAGTGCTGAGCCCGAGGACCTCCCAGAGGCAGTCACTGAACCCGACCTGGAGTTGCGGGCACCAGAAAACCAGCCCTGCCCACGCCTCCGCCTGCCCCCGCCTTCCCGGCCTACCCTCATCCCTCTCGGGCCCTCCCTTCCTTCCTCTGTAGGCTGGGCAGGGACCACAGCAGCCCTACCGCTGCTGGGAGGGAGGAGACCTTCCTCCAGGGAGTATGACTCTCCCAGGCCCCAGAATAGCTCCTGGACCCAAGCCCAAGGCCTGGCCTGGGACGAGACTTGAGGGTCGGCTGGCCGGGGCTATTTTTACCTCCTGTCTCCACTGCTGGTCCCCCCACCTGACGTCCTGCTGCATAGTCTGACACTGGATCCCCACCTCAGCCCCCGCCCCTGCCCTCGCCCCCTCATCTGTGGACACTGGAGTCTGGAATAAATGCTGTCTGTCACGTGGACACCATCCTGTGGCCAGAGCCTCCTCCGGGGGATGAAAGGGGAAAGAGGCGCAGGTGATGTTCCCCTCCCCCCTGGCCCTCCCGCACCCTTGCTGCACCTCGGGAGAATCTGATGTCATGGAGAAAGAAATGAGAGAGAGAGAGAGAGAGAGAAAGGTGACTCAGCTGGATGAGGGTGGAGGAGAGAGGTGCTGGGGGTCCAGATGGAGGTGAGCCTGGCCCCTGAGGACCAGTGCCTATTTGCGGGGTGGGGTGCTGCCCCCTTAAGTAAAAGTTCCCAGTCTCTCTTGCCAGAGACCCAGGGGAATTGAAGTTTCCAGAGGAAAAGCTCTCTCTGAGCCGTAGAGTGGATGGAATTAGGGATTTAGCTGTCTACTCTGAGGGTGGCCTGGTGCCAGCAGTTGAGGACTCCCTGGGGGAGGAGGGGTGACTTGGAGGAACCCCAGTGAAGGGGCCTGGGGCAGAGAGAAGAGAGGGTAGAAATGGCAAGGCCAGCTAGAGAGACTTACTGAGGCAGAGGAAGAGGGATTTGAAAGGAGGATGGAGAGGCTTAAGGGGAGGTAGAGGGATGGACTGGGGCAGCTCAGAGAAGAGAGAGAGCCATTGAGTCAGACAGAGATTTGGGGAGAGAGGCAAAGACAGACTAATACAGGCATACCTTGGACCTATTTCCAGTGCAGTTCCAGACCACGGCAATAAAGCAAATATCGCAATAAAGCGTGTCACATGAATTTTTTGGTTTTCCAGTGCATGTAAGTTATGTTTGCATTATACTGTAGTCTAGTAAGTGTGCAATAGCGTTATGCCAAAACAAACAATGTGGGACTTCCCTGGTGGCGCAGTGGTTAAGAATCCGCCTGCCAATGCAGGGAACACGGGTTTAAGCCCTGGTCAGGGACGATCCCACATGCCGCGGAGCAACTAAACCCGTGAGCCACAACTACTGAGCCTGAGCTCTAGAGCCCGCGAGCCACAACTACTGAAGCCCACGCACCTAGAGCCCGTGCTCCACAACAAGAGAAGTGACCGCAATGAGAAGCCCACGCACCACAACGAAGAGTAGCCCCCGCTCGCCACAACTAGAGAAAGCCCGTGCACAGCAACGAAGACCCAACGCACCCAAAAGAAATAAATTTATTTTAAAAACCAAAAAAACAATGTACATACCTTAACTAAAAAACACATTCTTGTTAAAAACACTAACCATCATTTGACCTTCAGTGAGTCATAGCAGTCACATCAAAGATCACTGATCACAGATCACCATAACAAACAGAATAACAATGAGGAAGTTTGAAATATTGCAAGAATTATCAACAGAGACACGAAGCGAGCCAAGGCTGTTGGGAAAATGGCGCCAATAGACTCCCTCGACACAGGGTCGCCACGAACCTGAAGTTTGTGAAAAATGCAGTATCTGGGAAGCGCAATAAAGCAAAGTGAGGTAGGCCTGTAGAGACAAAGACAGAAACACAGAAAGAACTGGGATTCAGAGAGATCATTCCAGTTAGAAAGGAAGAGAAAAAATGAAAGGAGCAGCTCCGAAGCAGGAGGAGGGGGCTGGGGGGGGGTTGCGGACGGACATGTGTGACTTTGGGCAGGTGACTTCACCTCCCTGAGTCCATCAAATGGAGATAAATCACACTTGGGCTGTGGATGGCCACTGTGAGAAGTGAGAGCAGCCATCCCTGTGCAATGCATGCTGGGAGGTCTCTGCAGGTGACCCCACCCCTTGTCATCAGTTTACTCAGCCACAAAGTGGACCAAGTGGGATCTGTGGCCGTGCGAAGTTGGAGCCATGTGAAGTTGATGCTATGGGAGCCTCCTTGTAGGCAACTGAGCAGACGCCCAGAGGCCCCAGAGCAGAAGAGCTCACAGTGGCCGAATAAAGGTGCTCAAATCCCATGGTTTATTGAATCAGATTAAAACAAACGTGAGAAGCAAGAGAGTTGGGGCGCAAGCAATCAAAGGGCCCCCTACCTGACCTCTGGTGTCCGTATGGCTCTCTTGTCCTTTCACTGTGGTGTGGTCTCCATGCCCAGAGTCGAGGGGGAGCCAGGAGGCTCTGCACCCAGAAGATGCCAGGGCCACATGGGGGCAAATGCGCTCGGCCACACCTGCAGCTGGAGGAAAATGTGCTTGGTGGCCATGGCTTTTACCTGCATGACATACGTGGGCACAGGACTCACCAAGCAGAGCGAGAGTCACCAGCGAGAAATACCTTAAGGATTCTCAGATACTTGGGGCTTACTCGATCTTTCTATCCTTCCCCTCTACGTTCAGCTCACTTTTTTAATCCAAGTATAGTTGATTTACAATGTTGTGTTAGTTTCTGCTGTACAGCAAAGTGATTCAGTTATACATATATATACATTCTGTTTCATATACTTTTCCACTATGGTTTATCACAGGATATTGAATAGAGTTCCCTCGGACCTTGTTGTTTATCCATTCTATATGTAATAGTTTGCGTCTGCTAATCCCAAACTCCCAATCCATCCCTCCCTCCCCAACTGAATATTCTTTTAAAAAAAAAATACAGCAGGGCTTCCCTGGTGGCGCAGTGGTTAAGAATCTGCCTGCCAATGCGGGGGACACAGGTTCGAACGATGGTCCGGGAAGATCCCACATGCCGCGGAGCAACTAAGCCCGTGCGCCACAACTACTGAGCCCGTGTGCTGCAACTACTGAAGCCCGTGTGCCCAGAGCCCGTGATCCGCAACAAGAGAAGCCACCACAATGAGAAGCCCGTGCACCGCAACGAAGAGTAGCCCCCCCCCACCCCTGCTCACTGCAACTAGAGAAAGCCCTCGTGTAGCAATGAAGACCCAATGCAGCCAAAAATAAATAAATAAAATTTAAAAAAATACAGCAGACACACATAAAAATCATAGGGTGGTTGGGAGAATTTGATAACTGTGGAAAGTGTTTGGTACAAAGCCTTGCACAGAGCATGTGTTCATTATTATTATTGTTATTATTATTATCATATCATCATTAATGGAAAATGGAGGGACAGAAAGAAAAGCAAGGAAGGGACCAGGTGGAGAGAGGTACCACTCTAAGGGCAGATATTGGTGAAGGGGGATTTGGGGAGCTGGAGAGGGAGTGAACAGATGGCTGGGGGAGGGGAGAAAGGGGACCCCAGGGAGGAAGGGGTGCTCCACCCAGCACCTGGTCCCCGAGTTAATGAAGGGAGGGTCCTGGCCTGCCTCCCAGTAGGGCATATATTTGCATAAGGTCCCTCATCTGCATGGTATCCCAGGCAATTTGCATACAGATGGTAGCCTGCACCCTCCTCAGTCTGACCCCTCCTCCCACCTTGGCCACGGGTCTGGTGGAAGGGGAGAGGGGGAGGAATGAACCACCAGGATCTGGGGCTCCAGGAAGTGAAGGCAAGTTTGGAGTGGACTCCCCTTGCTCTTCAGCTTTCTGTGGCTCCCTATTGCTTTCAGGACCTGCTAAGGTGTTGCCCCTCACACACCCACTGCTCCCTCTCTCACACCTTGTGCCTTTGTGACTTTACTATTCCTCCCACCTGGAACGTCCTTCCTCGTTTTCTCCAGCTGTAACAAGGCTTGCCTGTCCTTCAAAGCCAGGACATCTTGAAGAATTCTGACAAGTTTTCACTCCCTGTTCCTTGTCCTTGGAACTTTACTGGAATTTGTGGCACCTCTGGACTCGTGCAGATTTTATTAGTAAATATATGCTTCGTTGCAAGTGACAAAAAACTGAAGCCAGAAAGTTGTGTAAGTGAAAAGGGAAAATTATTCACTCATATAACCAGGAAGATCAAAGGCAAAGGCTGACTACCTTCAGGCATAGCTGGATCCAGGGGCTCAAATAGTCTCATCAGAAAACTGTCTTTTTCTTTTTTTTTATAAGGGAGGTTTATCCTTTTTTTTTTTTTTTTAATTTATTTTTGGCTGCATTGGGTCTTCATTGCTGCAAACAGAGGCTACTCTTCGTGGCGGTGCGCGGGCTTCTCATTGCCATGGCTTCTCTTGTTGCGGAGCACAGGATCTAGGCACGTGGGCTTCAGTAGCTGTGGCACACGGGCTTGGTTGCTCCACGGCATGTGGGATCTTCCCGGAACAGAGCTCAAACCCGTGTCCCCTGCATTGGTAGGTGGATTCTTAACCACTGCGCCCCCAGGGAAACCCAGAAAGCTGTCGTTTTCCATTTCTCAGCTCTGCTGTCCTCCATGCACGGACAGGGTCTTTTGCCTCTGGAGGCACCTATAGTACCAGACTTCTACCCTACAAGTTTAGCAACCCCCATCAAAAGAGGGTGTCCCTTTCCTATTAGTTCCAGCAGAAGTCTCAGGGCTAATTCTTATTGGTCAGGAATGGGCCCCACCCCCATCACTGAACCAATCCCTGTGGCCAGGGGATCGAATGCTCTGATTGGCCAGGACTGGCCAGGCTCACTCTGAACCATATGGGCTTAGTATGGAAGAGGTTACTGGGCAGGTAAAATACTTGGCATCAACTCCCCAGCTCCATCAGGAAGCCTTTGGCCCTGTGCCCCTACCTCCTGGTGGTTATGGCTCTTCAGTGAACTGTCACCTCTGAGACTCCTTGACACTGGAAATTAACTCCCCAGGTATGAGACCCACCCAGTCATTTGTCAACAAACACACAGGCAGTGCTCAACCTTATCCATGTGACCGGGGGCATGAAACTCTAGCCTACCACCCTCCTGGGCCTTCCCTCCTGGGCTCACCCCAGCTCACAAAGAATAGCCAGGAGACAGCTGAGCACGCTCCTTGACAGACCAGGAGAAGAATGGGTGCTAAGGGGGGCTTCCTGGAAGAAGTCTCCCTGGGGACTGGTTATTTTATTCAAGGGAGAAATGGGGGAAGGGAGAGAATTTTACAAAGCAACTTAGTAGCAAAGATGGCACTAACCCAAGAGATCCTGGCCTTAGTCTGGCCCCAGATGGGGAGAAGACAGAGAGTTCTAGAGAGAATTTATTATGTACCTACAGTAGTTCTCCCTTATTTGTGGAGGGTATGTTCCAAGACCCCCAGTGGAAACATAGATCGTACTGAACCCAACATATACAATGTTTTTTCCTATACATACATTCCTGTGACAAACTTTAATTTATAAATGAGGCACAGTAAGAGAATATCTGAATTGCCAGCATCTTTTTTTTTTTTGGCCACGCCCTGTGGCATGAGAAATCTTATTTCCCCCACCAGGGGGCGAACCCGTGCCCCCTGCAGTGGAAGCATGGAGTCTTAACCACTGGACCGCCAGGGAAGTCCCCAGCATTGCTATTCTTGTGCTTTGGGGCTATTATTAAGTAAAATAGGGTTACTTGGACATAAGCACCGTGATACCGCCGCAGTCGATCTGATAGATCTGATAACAGAGACGGCTACTAAGTGACTCACAGGCAGGTAGTGTATAAGTGAGGATATGCTGGACAAAGGGATGATTTACGTCTAGGGCTCGAGACTTCATCACGCTACTCAGAATGATTTAAAACCAATGAAGTGGGCTTCCCTGGTAGTGCAGTGGTTAAGAATCCGCCTGCCAGTGCAGGGGACACAGGTTTGAGCCCTGGTCCGGGAAGGTCCCACATGCCACGGAGCAACTAAGCCCGTGTGCCACAACTACTGGAAGCACCACAATGAAGAGTAGCCCCCGCTCGCCGCAACTAGAGAAGGCCTGCCTGCAGCAACAAAGACCCAACGCAGCCAAAAATAAATAAAAATAAAACTAAAAAAAAAAAAAAGATGAAGTTTTATTTCTGGAATTTTCCATTTGATATTTTCAGACTGTTGTTGACTGTGGGGTAACTGAAAACGCAGATAAGAGGGGACTACTGTATTTGTCCAGCTGGCCTCACACCAGGCTAGTGTCGAGTCTGAGAAACACATTATGGGGAGCTCCCAGTCTGCTACTTCCTTGCTGGGTAGCGTGGGGCAAATGATCACTCTGTGTTCTGTGTACTTTTCAGTGAAATGGGGATCATAAGTGTCCCCTTCACGGGATTCTTGTGCGGAATTAACTGACAAGTAGCAAACCCTTTGACTTTGGGTCCAGTCACTTCAGCTCTCTTTGTGCCTCAGTTTCCTCATCACACAGGGTGCTGTGGGGGTTATTTGAGATAATACTTGTAGCGCACTTGGATCAGTGCCTGGCACATAGTAAGTGCTAAATACATTTATTAATAGCATTTTTACCAAGACGTGAATGCCAGTCAGTAAGAGTCTCCGCCATGTAAGATCTTGCCCTTCTGAAGAGAAAAACTCAGGTGCGTGGCAGGTGGGAAGGGAGGACAAGTCTATGGGGGTCCTCTTGGTAGGGCAAGAAGCTCCCAAGCATCTGCCCCCAGCTGATCAGCTCCTTTTCAGAGGAACTGGAACGGAGGGATTTCAGGCCCTCGGTGGCATCCCCTCCCTCGGCCTCCTGTTTCCCGCCCTCGTCCCTACACGCTGGGCGGCCTCACCAGCTCCCCCGGGCAGTCCAAGGAATGTGAAGAGGTAGGTGGGGGTGGGGAGGAGCGGGAGCCGCCGGGGAGAGACAAAGGGGCCGAGTCAGAGCCAGAGACACAAAGACGCGAGGAGGCTGGGAAGATAGAAGTGGGACAAGGACACGGGGAGGGACCAGCGGAGTCTGGAGGCCCGATCATAGCCCAGCCCCGCAGGGCCAGCGGAGCGCCAGGGGTGGTCTGTGCTGCCCCCTGGCGGAAGGCTGCGGTAAGGAGACGGTGCGGACCAGATGCAGGAGAGGACTGGGGAATGCAGGGAGCGAGAGAGAGGTCAAGAGAGACGCAGAGAGAAACAAGAGATACCGAAAGAGACACAGAAACCCACAGAGAGACAGAGGGACAGAGAAAGACAGAGATAGAAACATACAGAGAGACACAGACGCAGAGAGAGACACAGATGCAGGGAGCGAGAGAGACAGAAACACAGACCGAGAACAAAGTCAAAGGGATGGAAAGAGACAAGGAACCAAGTGACACAGAAACAGTGATAGAAAAAGACACCAGGAAGAAAGAGACCAGAAACACTAAGAGACACGGAAACGTGAAGACTGAAAGACCCAGAGATAAACACAGGGACGGAAAAAGAGAGGCAAAGATAGACACAAAAACAGAGACACTAAAAGAGACAGAGAGAAATCTAAAAAGAAACGACTCCCAGAGTCGCAGGCAGAGATTGAAAAAGATGAAGATAGGCTGAGAGGCGTACAGACCGGAGAGACAGTGGCCCCGGGGCGAGAACTGGGGAAGTCTCGAGGCGGGGATGGGGGTGGGGTCTCAGCGTGGGGGCGGGGCTCCAGAGGGGCGAACCTATGAGAACCCACGTGCCTCACGCGGGTGTGACGAGACGGCCAGGACTAATACTGAAGGGGGCGGGGTTAGGACTTTGGGCGGGACCGAGGCCAGGGTCTACTTAGCTCCTGGGAAGGGGTGGGGCAGACTACCTGGAGAACGAATGGGAGAGGCCGTGTTGGAGGGCGGGGCTTCAAGGAGGCGGGACGTTCGGAAGCCCCTAAGCGTACCCCGTTAGACAGGGGGCGGGGCGCGAGGACAACCTCTGGCGTAAAGGGGCGTGGCTAGAACACTAAGGGGCGGGATTTGAACGCTAAGAGAAGGCAAAGATAGAATTCTGGGACGGGGGGCGGTGACCAAAGAAACCTGGGGGGGCGGACAGAGAATCCTGAGGAGCAGCGGGTGTAGGTAGAATCCTACGACAGGGAGGGAGAGGAATGCTGGGGGGCGGGGCGGGAGTGGAATCCCAGGAGGGGGCGGGGTCAGACCAGCATGAGGGGGCGTGGCCCGAGCCTAAGAGCGGCTCGGTGCCCGGGGGAAGAAGGGGGTGGGTCCTGTGACGTCAGCGAGTCCGAAGCCAGAAAGAAGCCGGGGGCCGGGGGCGCTGAGCCGGGAGAACCGGACCGCGAGAGCAGAGACGGGAGAGCAGAGCGCGGCGGGAGCCAGCCGGGAGCCGAAGCCACTCGGGCACCTGCGCGTCTGCCCAACCGATCGGCGCACGCAGAGTGGCCCGCAGGCCCCCGCCCGGGCCCAGTCCCTCCCCGGGCCCCCCATGGCCCGGGACGCAGCCCTCCCGCCGTCGAAATTGTCGCCGCTGAAGCTGCCTCTACTGCCATTGCTGCTGCTACTGCTCCGGGAAACCGGTGAGAGACCGCAGGCGCCTCCCCGCCGCGCGCGAACCCATCCCCTTCCCTACCCCCAGCAGGAGGGTGGCGATGATGAGGCGAGACCACCCCCCTCTCCTTCACCCAGAGTTGGGAGTCTGAGGCCCGGGGAGAATTGAGGGCAGGGAGCCAGATGCCGAGGTCCTCGAGAGGGGCGGGGAGCTCGGACTTTGGGTCCCTTAGAGGGCCAAGAGTGATAATTCGGGGGACCTGGGGAAGGGCCTGCGAGCTCCAACCCCGAGCCCGAGAGTGCTAAAGGCTCTGACTCCCGGGCCCCAGAAAAATTAGGGGCTGAGGGCTCTATCTCTTGGGTCCCAGGAAGAATGAAGGTTAGGGGCTCTGTCTACTGGGGCCCTGGTAGAATTGGGGGCAGGAAGGGCTCAAACTTGTGGGTTCCAGATTGTGAGCACGGGGCTCTGTCTCCTGGGTCCCAGACAGAATTGGGGGGAGGGGAGGGCAAAAGGCCCTGTCTCCTGGGCTCCAGATTTAATTGTGGGCATTGGAATGTCTCCTGAGATTCAGACATAAATGTGGGCAGAAACCCTGACTCTTGGGTTATAGATATAATTAAGGGCCGGAGGCCCTGTCTGGAAGCTGGAGGCTCGGTCGGCTGTGTCCCAGGTAGATTAAGGAGGCCGAGTCCCGCCGGCTGGGACACTTCCCTTTCCTTGAGAGCCGTCGGCGGGGCATCCCTGGGGAAGTTTTCCGGGTTTCACTTTCGCCGAGCCAGGGCAAGGCGGGGGCGGGCGCTCTCCTGGCTCCCGGTCCCGGACTCCCGGTTTCGGGACCTTATCTTTCCTCTAGTCGCGCCTTTGTCCTAGGAGCCGCAGCGGGAGGTGGACGCGAAGAGATGCCGCCCTAATCCGCTGTCTCTCCCTCTGCTCGGCCCACCCCCCGCCTCCCGTTTCCCCCACCTCCCCTAGGGGAGGGGTGCAGCCCCGGGAGAGGGAGGGGATGGGAGGAAGCAGGTGAAGGAGGCTCTGGCCCCGCCCCTTTTCAGGTGACCCGGCTGTTTATTCCCCGCTAGAAACTCAGGATACTGGAGTTTCCCAAAGGTTTGTCGGAAACTACGGAGGGAGCTTGCGGGACCCCTGGTCTTTTTTTCCCCAGCATGTGTCTGAATTGTCTCCCAGCTTTGACCCAGAACTGTGTACTGACTCTTCCATCGCCTGCCTCTCCCTCTGTGTCAGAGATAGGGAGATAAAGTCAGAAACTGCCACCTCTGTGAGAATGCTCAGAATCCACCCGTCCTTGGGCCAGACATTGACTTGGTGCGTGATCTCATGGAAGGCTCTTGATCACCCTGGGAGACAGGTCCAGTTCCTGTTCCCATTTTGCAGATGAGGAAACAGAGGCTTAGAAAGGGCAAGCCACTTTCCCAGGGTCCACAGCCAGTCTGCAGACTTCAGAGCCTTTCTTGCCTCTGCCCCGCCTGGTGGGCTTCAGAAAGTGCTTCTGAGCCTCCATTTCCTCCTTTGGAAAACTGAGATAATTCCTTCCCTGCGGGGCCATTGGAGGGATCTAGAGGTCCCGCTGGTGCCCGGGGGGGGGAGGGAGGAGGGGGGGGAGGGGGGGGGGGGAGGGGCGGGGAAGCTCTTAGCACCTGAGGAGGAGGTCTTCCCCTTTCCTGACCCTCCATCCTTGAGCCTTTTCTCTCTGCTCTCCCTCCCCTCCTTCCCTCACTTTCTCTGCCCGCTTCCTCTCTCCATTTCTCACCCTCTCCCTCTGCTCCTCTGGCTCTCTAATCTCTCTCCAAGCTCTTTCTCTCCTCCTTTCTTGCCCTCTCTCTCTCCTTTCCATCCATCTCTGTTTCCCTGTCCCTGGCTCCTCTGCTTTCCCCCTCCCTGGCCTCCACGGAATGAGGGTGCACCACCTGGGCTTCCTGCTGTGGCTGCCCTCCCCAGTCCTCCCAGCTTTCACTGCTCATCCATGTCAGCCAGGCAGCCCCACGGTAGCGGAGGGGGATGGGAGGACAGGGGACTGCCCGCCTGCTGTCTCTTCTTGTTAAGGAAGGGGGACTGGACAGGGGAGAAGTAAGGGTGGGTCTGCTCACATCCTAGGGGGAGGAGAGGGGAGAGAGGGATACAGGGAGATGCTGGAGATACAGGGATGGGGACAGAAGCCAATAGAGGGAGGGCATCAGAAACAAATGTAGGGATGGGGTCAGAGACACATACAGGAATGGAACCGAGAGATGGGGGAATGAAATGCAGCCACAGGGATGGAGCAGTGTGGGAGTGGGAGCGGGGGGGTAAGGGAGCTGGAAGGACATCTGGATAAAGGCAGGAACAGCATAAAGAGAGAGACAGACGTTTGGTGACAGGCGGGGGCCCAAAAGACCCCAGCCAGTCAGTGACGGCGATGCCATAACCCAAGGAGGTCGGGGCACAGGCGACCCTCAAGGCCAGAGTGTGTGGGGGCCACGGGGAGTGGTGGACACGGGAGGGACAGGGAGTTGGGCACTCTGGCCAGCTCCCCCGCCTCCACCAGGGATGCTGTTACATTTTTAATGTCCCGGTGATGCTGAGAAATGGAGCAGGAGGGGGAGGAGAAGAGGGGACCCAGTAAGATGGCCCAGCAAAGAGAAAGTGTGTCACAGGTGTGGAGAGACATGCAGAGATGGGGAGACCCAGGAGGCAGAGAGAGCTGAGGGTCAGAGACACCGAGAAACGGCGGCCCTGAGACATGGAGACCAGAAACCTGAAGAGATTAGGGACCCCAGGAATCGGTGCAGGGAGCCAGATTCCAGAGACTAGGAGACCCAGACCCAGAAAGACCCAGACCTCAGATGTTGGAGATACAGAAGAAAAAGAATATGAGAACAGCTAGGATTTTTTTGGCCTGGTGAAAGTGATCTGAAATTGATTGTGGTAATGGAGGCACAAATCTATGAATTTACTAAAAGCCATTGAGCTGGACACTTTATTTTTATTTATTTATTTATTCATTTTTGGCTGCCCTGGGTCTTCGTTGATGCATGCGGGCTTTCTCTAGTTGTGGTGAGCAGGGGCTACTCTTTGTTGAGGTGCACGGGCTTCTCATTGCGGTGGCTTCTCTTGTTGCGGAGCACAGGCTCTAGGCATACGGGCTTCAGTAGCTGTGGCACTCGGGCTCAGTGGTTGTGGCTTGTGGGCTCTAGAGCGCAGGCTCAGTAGTTGTGGTGCCTGGGCTTAGTTGCTCCGCGGCATGTGAGATCTTCCCGGACCAGGGCTCGAACCCGTGTCCTCAGCATTGGCAGGCAGATTCTTAACCACTGCGCCACCAGGGGAGTCCCAATCTGGTCACTTTAAAAGGGGGAATCGTATGGTATGGGAATTGTATCCCAATAAAGCAGTTAGAGAGAAAGACAGACAGACAGACACAGAGAGCAGAGACCAGGGACTCCTGGGAGACACAGCGAGGGGCAGACTCGGAACCCTAAGAATCAGAGACAGAGACACAAGAGATCGAAGAGACAGGACCTGCAGGAGGAGGAGGCCAGAGTCTCAGAGACAGAAATGTTTTGGTGTAAACTCTACGCTGGGCAGATCGGTGGGAGTGGGGTTCTGTCTGAGGGGCTTGACCAGGAAGAGATTCACCCCCAGAAGTATCAGACCCCACAGGGGAAACCTTCAGGGGGGTCAAGCCCCTGCAGAAAGGCAGGGAAATCTCAGACGAGGGAGGGAAGGGGTCCCCCGAGGTGAGTGATGACCACGATCAGAGAGGTGGGCTGGGGGAGGGAGGTGCCGAAATGCAGGCCCAGGCAGACAGCCCCATATCCTGGCTACCGCTGCGCACGCCCTCAGACCGGCTCCTGGATGTCTGCTGTGAGGGTGAGCACTGTGATTAATGCAGTCAATTAATTGGCAAGGTAGCTGAGGCAGCAGCTGAGGCCAGCGCTCCAAGCACGCCGGCCTTCAAGGACCTGCCGGGGTCTGCTGCACCCCATGGTGAGAGGGCAGGTCATGATGTGTTATTGGTCTGGAGGGCGTGAGACAAGCCTGGAGGAGCCAGCCAGGAAGGGACCCAGGAGTCTGGGCCCCCAGCCCCTTCCTCTCTGCCTTGATTTCCCTTCCCCAGATCTCAGGGTCTCAGGCTATAAGTCTCTGCACGCCCCCAGATGTTTCCCCTGGGCTCACACAACGCCCTGGGCAGCCCCGACTCTGCCACCATAGGAAGCCTGCATCCCACGGCCCAGGCAGAGGGAGCGTGTCTGGGGACCCAGCTGACACCTCATGAAGCTGTCAGCAGCCCGGCTGGCCAAGGGAAGCTGAGGGAGGGCGATGTTCCCATGGCCGCACTCTCCCCTGCTGTGGTGCTGGTCACGTCCTGGCCAAGGTCAGGGCACAATCACCTGCCCAGCAGCGTGCCGGACACTAGGGTCCGAACTCCAGGCCAGCTTTCCTCCTGGCATCATTTCTCCTGCTTCTGCCTGAAACGCAAAACATCTGGGCATCAGCCCACACTAACCCCGTCCCCCTCACCCCCACAGCCAGTCAGCTTCTGTGTCCCAACCATTCCAACTTCTGAATGTGTTTCCAATCTGGTTCATCCTCCATCCCCACAACCCTGACCCCTGAAGCCCGACCCACTCCATTCTGAGGGATTTTTCTAAAGCACAAACCAAACCCTGTCCCTCCACCTGCCTATAACTCTCTGTGGCTCCCCAGTACCCCCAAGAAAAAGCCCAAACTCTAACTCAGCCTCAGCCTGTATGATCTAGTGCACTGCTGATTCCCCGTCTTCACCTTTATCGAGCTCTTACAGTGTGCCAGGCACTGTTCTAGGCTCTGGGGATACAGCAGTGACCAAGACAGACGAAGATCCCTGCCCCCGGCACTGATGTTCTAGTGGGGAAGAGACAACAGCTGCTATGAGGAAATCGCAGCAGGGTCAATGGAGTTCCTGTTCTCATCATTAAGGTGGTCAGGGAACGCCCCAGAGCAAAGATCCGAAGGGAGGGAGGGAAAGGGAAGCGTTCCAGGATGAGAGAACAGCAAGTGCAGAGGCCCGGAGGTGGGACTTGCCTGGCGTGTCTGAGGAACAGCGAGGAGGATGGTGTGGCTGGAGCAGGGTGAACCAAGGGGAGAGGGTGAGAGATGAGGTCAGAAAGAGGATGAGCACAGGTCACGCAGGGCCTTGTGGGCCGCTGTAAAGACTTGAGCTTTTCTCTGAGTGAGGAGAGAGCCACAGCAGGGACCTGATCTGCTGTAGCTTCTCTGGCTGTGTGTGGGAACAGACTTCAGGGACAACGGCAACCCTCCCTGGGGGGATGACCCAGGGGAGAGATGCCACTGGCTTAGACCAGGATATAGGCAATGCAGGGATCAGACCTGGTCCGCTTTGCAGATATATTTTGAAGATGGAGCCGACAGGATTTCCTGATGGATTTGCATGGGTGGCGCGGAGTGGGGGGCGATGGTGAGAGAAAGAGAGGAGTCAGGGATGACTCCAAAGCTTCCATCCTGAACCTTTTACTGAGGTGGAAATACCTAATAAATGGGCCATTAACCCCACAGGGGCTGAACCATCCTATTCATTCATTCAGAATGAGACACTTAGAATAGGGATTGTAGAGCCATGGGATTTTTTTTTTTTTTTTTTTTTTGGCTGCACCGGGTCTTTGTTGCAGCATGTGGGATCTTAGTTTTGGGGCATGCATGCAGGATCTAGTTCCCCAACCAGGGATCGAACCCCAGCCCCCTGCACTGGGGCTGAGTCTTACCCACTGGACCACCAGGGAAGTCCAAATCATGGGATTTTAGAACCTCATTCATTCTGCAAATATTGAGCATCTACTAGAAGCAGGTCTCTGTTGTAGATACTGAGGGTGAGCAAAGCCAAGCAAAGAATTCCTGCTCTCAGAGAGCCAAGAAGGTCATGAAAATCTGCTGTGTGAGATGGAGAGAAAGTGAGGTGCAGGGTGAGGGAACGAGGGCCAGCTAGTTGGAGAGAGGAGGGCTGTGTGGCCATTGGGGGCAGAATACTGGTGATGAAAGAACTTGCTGAGAACCTTGCCCCACAAGAAGCTAAACGTGGGTTTTTTAAATTTAATTTTTACTTATTTATTTATTTTTGGCTGCGCCACTTGGCTTGCCAACCAGGGACTGAACCTGCGCGCTCCGCAGTGAAAGCACAGAGTCCTAGCCACTGGACTGCCAGGGAATTCCTAAAAGTGGGTGTTTTTTTTTTTAATCTTCTGAAGCAGCCAGGGCCACTCTAGATGCAGGAGGGCAGCCTCCCTCAGAAGAGCGGATTGAACCCAGGTCACAGCAGTGAAAGTGCCGAGTCCTAACCACTGGACCGCCAGAGAACTCCCCAGAAGAAGAGAGGTATCTTGCAGCCACAATGACTTCCTTAGGACAGGAAATCTGAGTCCCAGAAGGGACCCAGCAACCCAAAGAGGGGTGTGGGGCTCTGTGGGCTATAGCTTGGCTTCCCTTGGCAAGGGTCTCCTCCTCCAGGAAGCTCTCCTGCCCCTCCCCTCGGCTGGGTCAGGCCCCTGCTCTAGGTTCTCCCCCTCACCCCTAGCCCCACCCCTTCAGTTTTTCCAGCGAAGTGCTTGGTGATCACTGTCTGTACAATGTCTGTCTCCCCTTCTGAATGTAAGCTCCTAGAGGACAAGCAAGTGATTTGTCCTGACACATCTGTGGTACCTGCCCCCAGAACAGAGTTTGATGTTTATTCAACAGGTTTTTTTTTCTTAACAGTATTGATTGAGCACCTACTATAACCAGGCCCTGGTGCAGGCTCTGGGGATACAGTAGGAAACAAGACAGGCAAATCCCTGTCCTCAGGGGCTGACCCTCTAGCACCCAGGGCCTGCGGGTTGAGTCGCTGTTTTTTGCCCACTGGTTGGCATAGTCTGGGAAAGAATAACTGGTGGGAAGGTTCCTACCATTCATGCCCTCGAAGTTCTAAATCTTCACTTTAGGGACTTCCCTGGTGGTGCAGTGGTTAAGAATCCGCCTGCCAATGCAGGGGACACAGGTTCGAGCCCTGGTCCGGGAAGATCCCACATGCCGCGGAGCAACTAAGTCCGTGCGCCACAACTACTGAGCCCATGTGCTGCAACTACTGAAGCCCGCGCGCCTAGAGCCAGTGCTCCGCAACAAGAGAAGCCACCGCAATGAGAAGCCCATGCACCGCAACAAAGAGTAGCCTCCTCTCGCCACAACTAGAGAAAGCCCGTGCGCAGCAACAAAGACCCAATGCAGCCAAAAATAAATATAAAATAAGTTTAATAAATAAATAAATAAATAAATAAAATAAATCTTCACTTTAGCCAAGTCCTTCTCCAAGTGAAGAACGCTTAATGGCTCCCACTTACCTCAAGAAGAAAACTTAAGCCCTTGGCCCTGCCCTACTTTGCTTCTGCAGCTCACACTGGCCTGGGTTTTTCCCTGACCGAGTGCCCTTCCCTCCTCACCCAGCTAGAAAGGGGCATAGCCTTTGGGAACCCTTGTCCCATACTCAGTGCCTTTGGGGGCCATGTGGGTTCCTGGCACCTTGAGGGAAGGGGGTGGCCCTTCCTCAGCTCCGCCTAACTGTTGTCACCAGAGCCTCATATCCTGATTTTTGTCTGGATTCGACCTTTAATCTCCAGACCCTTCTGTGGTACTAATTCACTTCTGGAACAATGTTATGTGGGCCAAAAGTGACTATGTGGGAGAGCCGGATTTGGCCTGCAGCGGATGGCTGGCCGCCTCTGCTTGACTCCCCTGCCCTGCCAGCCCTGTGAGGATCTTACAGGAGAAAATCATTGTAACGGGATTGTCACAAGGGACCCTGCAGGGCTGCTTAAACATCCCCATTTCACAGATGGAGGAAATTAGGCTCGAGACAAGGTCCCCACCTGGAAAGGGACAGAGCCAGCAGGAAGCCCCCAGCCAGCTGCTCCGGGGGCCCACACATGACACTCTGCAGTTTGGTCCCGCCGCAGAGGAGGAGCCCATCTTCCAAGGTGGCACCCTTGGGTTTGAGTTGCAAGATATACGTGGGGCTTCCACGAGATGATGTCTGTGTCACACAATGGCCTTCACTGATGACTTGTTTTGAGAAGTGCCTGGGACGGGTCCTGCCCAAGGGGCGGCCTTCTGCTGGGGACTCTCTCACTAGGGTCCCCTGTTAATTTTCCCTGGATTCCTGTGTGAGGCCAGCGGCGGCACACGCTCCTCCCCTCACATCTGGAGACAGCTGGGCATGGGCCTTGCCTTGAGGCTGGGTGTCGAGGGCTACTTGTAATTACACTTACCTGGCTATGTTTATTTACCAAGCACTGATCTTGTGTTTCCCGCGACCCTATGTGCCAAGCACTCTACAAACATCCTTTAATCCTTAAACGGCAATCCCTAGGAGATGGGCACCATTATTACCCTCCTTTTACAGCCGAGGAAACTGAGGCACAGAGAGGTTAAATGACTTGCCCAATGTCACACAGTCAGTAAGTTGCCGAGCCAGGATTCAAACCCAGGCACTCTGCCCTCAGTCACCATGCTGTACTGCCTTACACAGCAGAGAAACATTCATCTTTATTCTGGTTTTTATTTTTTTTATTATTTATTTTATTTATTTTTGGCTGCGCTGGGTCTTCGTTGCTGTGTGCGGGCTTTTTCTAGTTGCTGTGCATGGGCTTCTCATTGCGTTGGCTTCTCTTATGGCGGAGCACGGGCTCCAGGTGCACGGGCTTCAGTAGTTGTGGCTCACGGGCTCCAGAGCGCAGGTTGAGCAGTTGTGGCGCACAGGCTTAGTTGCTCCGTGGCATGTGGGATCTTCCCGGACCAGGGCTCGAACCCATGTCCCCTGCGTTGGCAGGCGGATTCCCAACCACTGCACCACCAAGGAAGCCCCCGATTTTTTTTTTTTTTTTTTTTTTTTTGGTCACGCCACGCGGCATGCGGGATCTTAGTTCCCTGACCAGGAATCGAACCCGTATCCACTGCAGTGGAGGCGCAGAGTCTTAACCACTGGACCACCAGGGAAGTCCCCTTTATTCCAGTTTTTATTAACAATCAGAAAACAAAAGGTAAGCTGAGAAGTAAAAGCCATACATTCAGACAAAAACTGGTACGCAAACGCTCACAGCAGCTTTATTCATAATTGCCAAAAGGTGAAAACAACTCAAATGTCCATTAACTGATGAATGGATAAACACAATGTGGTCAATCCATACAATGGAATATTACTGAGCCATAAAAAGGAACAAGGCACTGACCCATGTTACAGCGTGGGTACACCTTGAAGACATTATGCCAAGTGAAAGAAACCAGACACAAAAGGCCACATGTTGTATGATTTGATTTATGCAAAATGTCCAGAAGAAGAGAATCTACAGAGACAGAAAATAGACTAGTGATTGCTAGGGGGTGGGAGGAGGGGAAATGGGAGGGACTGTTTAATGGGTACAGGGATTTCTTTGGGGGATTATAAAAATGTCCTAAACTTGATTATGGCGATGGTTGCACAACTCTTGTGAATATATGAAAAGCCATTGAATCGTACTTTATTTATTTATTAGTCTAACTTTAAAAAATAGATACATAAGATATAGACATTTATTTACATACTTACTTACTTATTTTGGTTGCGCCAGGTCTTAGCTGCGGCACGTGGACTTCTTAGTTGCGGCATGCGTGCGGGATCTAGTTCCCTGACCAGGGATCAAACCCAGGCCCCCTGCATTAGGAGCACGGAGTCTTACCCACTGGACCACCAGGGAAGTCCCTGAATTGTACATTTTTAATGGGTGAGTGGGAATTATATCTCAGCAAGGCTGTTTTCAAAAAAATAGGCACAGCAACTACTGAGCCCGCGTGCTGCAACTACTGAAGCCCGCGCACCTAGAGCCCGTGCTCTGCAACAAGAGAAGCCACAGCAATGAGAAGCCCGCATGCAGCAGTGAAGACCCAATGCAGCCAAAAAATAAATAAAAATTAAAAAAAAAAAAAAAGGCACAGAGGGCTGTAGGTTTTATAGAAAGGTGAGAGAAATTATTATTCCTATGTAGGAAAAAAAATGAAATCTATCCTCACACTTTGAATTTTTTTTTAACTTCTTTCGGGATAGATTCAGGTTTTTGTTATTTTGGGAGGATTCTTTTTTCCCTCCAAACATTTGATAATGAAAAGTTTGAAACACACATGTGTAAGTTGGAAGAATGACCCAGCAGCCTCCCTCATCCTCTGCCCCTAGACTTGACAAAGGGTCACATTTTGCCACGTTTGACTCTGTCACTTTATCGTTTTTGTTGTTGTTTTTGATGAACCATTTGAGAGTACCTTACAGATATGACATTTCCACCCCTTATCATCTCCTTCTCCTTCTCCTTCTCCTTCTTCTTCTCCGCGCAGCTTGTGGGATCTTAGTTCCCCGACTAGGGACTGAACCCAGGCCCTCGGCAGTGAGATCACAGAGTCCTAACCACTGGACCGCCAGGGAAGTCCCATCCGCCATTTATCTTCTAAGAAAAAGGAATACTACATAAAATAGATAACCAGCAAGGACCTATTGTATAGCACAGGGAACTATACTCAATATTTTGTAAAACCTATAAAGGAAAAGAATCTGAAAAAGAATATACAATACACATATATGTATTGAGATATATATACATAAACTGAATCACTGTGCTGTACACCTGAAACTAACACATTGTAAATCAACTATACTTCAATAAAATAAAAATAAAATAGGGAATTCCCCGGCGGTCCAGTGGTTAGGACTCCAGGCTTTCACTGCCATGGCCTGGGTTCAACCCCTGGTGGGGGAAATAAGATACTGCAAGCTATGCGGCGCGGCATAAAATTAAATTAAATTAAAAAAAATTTTTTTAATTTTAAAGGAATACTACATAATCACAATTTAATCATCACACCTAAGATCATGAATGGTAATTCCATAATCATATGTCATCTAGCCTGGACACAAATGTCCCTAGTTTTCCTCAAACTGTCTTTCTGGCTGGCCTTTTGGGAATTGGGATTTCATAAAGATTCCTGCATTGCATTGCGGGTCTGCATTTCAGAGGGCGGCCCCTCAGTGATGGCCCGGCCTGGCCCGGAGGTGTCTGGGTCCTTCACTGACCCGACCTCTCTCTCTCCTCTCTCCGCAGGAGCCCAGGATGTGCGAGTTCGGGCCGCAGCCGAGGTGCGGGGCCACCTGGGGGACACCGTAGAGTTGCCGTGCCACCTGCTGCCCCCAGCGCCTGAAATCCGAGTGTCACAGGTCACGTGGCTGCGCTTGGACGCGCCTGAGGGTAACCAGAACGTGGCCATCTTCCACCCCCAGTATGGTCCCAGCTTCCCCAGCCCGAAGCCTGGCAAGGAGCGGCTGTCCTTCGTCAATGCCGGGCAGAGCACCGGGGCCGGGCAAGGCACAGAGCTGGAGGTGCGGGACGCCACACTGGCCCTCCGGGGGCTGACGGTGGAGGACGAGGGCAACTACACCTGCGAGTTTGCCACCTTCCCCCGGGGCACCAGTCGGGGAGTGACCTGGCTCAGAGTCATAGGTGAGCAGGGTGGGGGGCAGGGCTGCAACGAAGTGGGAGGGTCGGGGATGCAATGCACGAGAGCCCCTCAGCGGTCTGTTTCTCCTCTTTAGCTGTGATATCGACCTTGTCCGTGATCTTCAGCCAATGGGCAACTATTCATTAAGCACCTACTGTTTGCCACACGCTGTTCTGCAAGTTGGAGAGACAGCCGGCAACAAGTGTTCAGCAAATTGAGTACCTACTCTGTGCCAGGCACTATGCTAGGCTCTAGGGATAAAGCAGTGAGGAAGACAGCACTCCCTGCCCTCCTGGAGCTTATACTCCAAACAAAGGAGTAGATAACATACATAAGAAAAATAAGAGTGAGTCAGGTGGTTATAGGTGCTTCAGAAGTTGGAGGGGAGCAGGTTACAATTGTAAGCGAGGGTGGTCTGGTGCTAACCCAAACTAGGAGGTGAGGGAGCCCTGCAGGTCTAGGGAAGAGAGTTTCAGGCAGTGGGAGTAGCAAGTGCAAAGGCCCTGAGGCAGGGCACACCTGGAATGTCTGAGGAAGAGCAAGGAAGTCAGTGTGGCTGGAGATGCATGAATGGAGGAAAGTAGAAGGAGGCAAGGTCAAGGAAGTGATGGGGGAGCACAGATCACAGCCTCACGGACCACGGGAAGATTTTGGCTTTTGCCTTGAGAGAACAAGAGCTACAGGAAATTCTGAACAGAAGAGGGATGTGATCTGGCTTGGGTTTTCACAGGCTCCTTCTGGCTATGTGGTTGGTGAGGGTGGAGGCTGGGAGACCACTAAGGAGGTGACGGCATATGTCCAGGTGGGAGGTGATGGCATCTAGACCAAGATGGAGGCAGTGGGGGTGATGAGAAGAGATTGGATTATGGAAATATTTTAGAGGTAACGCCAGAGAACAATCCATTTGGCAAACAGAGGAAACACCGGGATGTTGCAATACTCAGAGTGAGGCCCCAGTGGACTCATTTAGATAGAATGGTCAGCAAAAGCGTCTTCGTCGAGTCCCAAAGTGTAAGCTGAAGCCACCCTCAGGGACGCGTCCACGGGCAGAGGAATGAATGCACAAGCAGAGGGAACAGCCTATGCGCATGCTGGGACATGAGAGCCAGCTTGGCATGTTCTAGAAAGGAGGCTGGTGGGGTTGGTGGCAAGGGCTTGAGTGACCCTCAGCAAGGCAAGAAAACCGACAGGGTCGTGAAGATTGCATGGGCCTCCCAGGTGGCTCGACTTCATCTGAATTTTTTTTTTTTTTTTTGCTACACCGCTCAGCTTCCAGGATCTTAGTTCCCCGACCAGGGATTGAACCCCTACCTTCGGCAGTGAAAGCTTGGAGTCCCAACCACTGGACCACCAGGGAATCCCCTTTATCTGAAATATTATTTGGAGCCATCAGAGGGTTTCAAATCATAAGAGCACCCTGACCAGCCTCTTGAAATTGCTTGAAAAAATGACTGGCTGCTGTGTGTGGGCCCATCAGAAGGGTAGACAAAGGTAGAGGGAAGCAAGGAGACCAGGTGAGAGGAGGCATTGGCTTGGAAGGGGGAAGAAGCAGGAGGGGAGGGGAGGGGAATAAAAAGAGAAGTGGAAATAATCACACTTTGAAGAGATAGAAGGTGCTTGTCCGTGAATTAAGGGAGGAGGAGAATCAAGAACTCCCAGCCCTCTGGTCCAGCAGGAAGGTGACCCGCACAGCCACTTAGCGAAATGGGGAAGACCTAAGGAAGGCGTCTTTTTGAAGATGCTATTTCTTGCTAAATCTAGGCAATCCCCTGGGATCCCATCGTCCCCCGGCAACTCCACAGAAGCCACGTCACTCTGGACACTTAAGTCCCCCCCTCTCAGCCCCAGGGAGTTGGGGAAGTGTACCCTGTACTGTCCCTCAGTACACACTTCCCTTCCCAAGGAGCCCCAAAACCACAGTTGTTTCACAAAAAGCACAGCTGTTCTCCCCGCTCATCCCTCACAAAGGTCTCTCTTCTGCAATCATTTGTTCTATTCAAGAGATACATAGAGAGCGCCTACCACGCGCCAGGTGCCTACAAAAGTACAGAACAGCGAAGCCTCCGCTTTCTTGGGGACTCAGATGTCAGGGAAGTTTCCTTGAGGAAGCGAGGCTGGGATCTGGAGGAGGAGGAAGAACGAGACAAGGAGAAGGGAGGCCAGAGCACTCCAGGCAGTGCAAGTCGCTAAGACCCTGCAGTGGGTGGGAGCAGGGATGGGGTGGGTGTGCCTGGAGCTGTCATAGGACTGATGGGAGGGTGATCAGGGAGGATGTGAGCAGGCCCGTCAGACTTTGGCGGTCAGGAGAGAATGCAGGAAGGATAGGAAAGGAGAGGAAGGCAGTACCACGTTGAGAAGCTCAGGACGTATCCAGGTGGAGAGATCCAGGAGGCAGCTAGAGATGCTTCCTGGATCTCTCCACCTGGTGGAGAACTCAGGTGTCAGAACTCAGGTGTCTGGTTATGGGCACACATTAGCAACTGTGGGTTGTCATTATTATTCCTCATGGAGGTTTACCCTGCCTAATATTTTTCCATGTTTTCCAGGAGGATGAGTGAAAAGGGCAAAAAATGTCCAGCTTTGGGAAGCTCCACTGCCTTTATCCCACTTCTGGCACCACAATCTAATGGTGATTAAAGGAAAAGAAGTTGGAGGGCTTTTCAGCTGGACCTTTGAACCTCGTTATTCTGCTTTGGCTTTCCTTTTAAAATCTCGGCCTCTTCCAGACTTGTGGACATTGTCTGTTTTTCTAGCAGAACAGAACAGAAAATATAATGGCGAATACTTAGATAGCACAGTGGGTGTCAAGTACCGTCCAAAGTGCTTTACATATCAATTTATTTAATCTGTACAACAATCCTATGTGGTGGGTACTATGATTATCCCCACTTTACAAAAGAGGAAGCTGAGGTACAGAGTTGGGAAATGACTTGCCCAAAGCCATGCAGCAGCAAAGCAGCAAAGCTGGGAATTGAACCCAGGCAGTTGGGGCTTAACTGCTCAGCTCCACTGCTGCTGAGGTGTTTGTTGAATGACTCTAGGTGTGGAGTGACCCACGCTGCCCTCTGTTCCTCTCCCCAGCCCAGCCCCAGAACCACGCCGAAACACAAGAAGTCACACTCAGTCTGGATCCTGTACCCGTGGCCCGCTGTGTCTCCACGGGCGGCCGGCCACCTGCCCGAGTCTCCTGGCTCTCACCCTTGGATGGGGAGGCCAGAGAGAGCCAGGTGTCAGGACCCCTGCCTGGTACAGTCACCGTCACCAGCCGCTTCACCTTGGTACCCTTGGGCCAAGCAGATGGTGTCAAGGTCACCTGCAAAGTGGAGCACGAGAGCTTCGAGGAGCCAGTTCTGCTGCCTGTGACCCTCTCTGTGCGCTGTGAGTACATCAGGATATGACCACACCCCCAATACAGTCTACACCGGCTTCTCTGGGGCACCACATACATCATCCCTGAGTGTTGTCTACATTGGCATTCTGGGTCAAATTCTGCACTGCCTTCCTGCCCATTGTCTACACTGGCTCCCCGGGACAACACCTGCACACTGCCCCCTCCTTGTCTATACTGGCTTCACGAGGCTCTCACCTTGCTGCCACAGTCAATGGTAAATCAGAATGGGTTTGCAAGGCTCGGTATTACACATTTCTTCCCAATTCCACATCCAGTGAAGTCTTACCGGTAGCTTCAATCAGCTGTGTGGGGTAGTTACACCAAGGAAATTGGCAAACACCTCAAATCAGGGCTATTCTATTTTTTTTTTCCCCTCCCTTTTCAGAGAGCCAGTTTACCAGCACACGACTGCACCCAGCAATCTTCTGGCTCTCGTGGACCCCAGTTGACACTGCTCCCTCACTGTCTATATCCACTACTCTGTCTACACTGCCCAACCCAATATTGTCTACATACACGCCCCCATTCATACTGTCTAAATTGGTTCCCTGGACACTGTCTATACTGACTCTCCTGGGGCCTCTACACCTGCTTCTGCCCCCCAGTGTAATCGCACTGGCCCCTCTGGACCCTGTCAACAAAATATGCGTTTTGTTGTTGTTGTTTTTTGGCCACTCTGTGGATTAAACCCGGGACCACGGCAGTGAAAGAGCCGTGTCCTAACCACTGGACCGCCAAGGAATTCCCCGCTGTCCGCTGTCGATATCAACCCCTTCTGACACGTTCTGTGCTAGCTCTTCCCCAAACTGGTTACACCAACACTGCCTAATATCAGCCAGAGAGGCTCCCCCGGCACTCTTCCCACAGACCCTGCGAAACAGTTACTTTAGCAGCTTTTCCAGCCACTGTCCAATCATACCCCATAGCCCAACTCAGCATTTTCTATACTAGTTCCCCAGACAATGCCTTCAGTTAACTAACTCCCTTACCTACCCTGGGCATGTCAGAAATGACACACATTATCTAGAGTGGCTGCCCCGGGCGCTGCCTGCAACGAACAGTAACTTCCTCAAAATGACCCACTTCCTCAAAATGACCCTCAGCCGTGTCCCTGGACAGTGTCTATGCAGCCCGGATTGATTTGCCCCAGGCATTTTCCATGGGTCCACGTCCTGCCAGCCCATTTCTTTAGGATTCTTATCTATCTGCTCACCTATCACCCCCTTTGGGATTCTCCCTGTCACTGAGCCAGTCCCCCCATTTCCTCCAGACCCCCCTGAGGTCTCCATATCGGGCTATGATGACAACTGGTATGTCGGCCGTAGTGAGGCCTCCCTGAACTGTGACGTCCGCAGCAAACCAGAGCCCACAGGCTACGACTGGAGCACGTGAGTCCTGTTTGGACCCAGACTCCTGGGTCTGAGGGGGGAGGGGCCGGGGGTCTGGATCCTGGGGCTGAGGGAGGAGGGGCCGGGGG
>NW_021703766.1:48386315-48402989 GCF_005190385.1 Monodon monoceros
GGAGGGGCCGGGGGCCTGGATCCTGGGTCTGAGGGAGGAGGGGCCGGGGGCCTGGATCCTGGGTCTGAGGAGGGAGGGCCCGGGGGTCTGGATCCTGGGTCTGAGGGAGGAGGGGCCGGGGGTCTGGATCCTGGGGCTGAGGGAGGAGGGGCCGGGGGCCTGGATCCTGGGGCTGAGGGAGGAGGGGCCGGGGGCCTGGATCCTGGGGCTGAGGGAGGAGGGGCCGGGGGCCTGGATCCTGGGTCTGAGGGGGGAGGGGCCGGGGGCCTGGATCCTGGGTCTGAGGGAGGAGGGGCCGGGGGCCTGGATCCTGGGTCTGAGGAGGGAGGGCCCGGGGGTCTGGATCCTGGGTCTGAGGGAGGAGGGGCCGGGGGTCTGGATCCTGGGGCTGAGGGAGGAGGGGCCGGGGTCTGGATCCTGGGGCTGAGGGAGGAGGGGCTGGAGGCCCGGACTACCGTGCTGTGAGAGAGGAGCTCCAGCGGCCCGATACCGTGATTCCTCCAGAAAGAGGGACTCGCAGTTTGGGGTGTTAAGGAGTAAGTTTCAGGTCCGTAGAGCTTGGCTCCTGAGGGCTGTCTGACCTGTACTCCCCGTGGACCATGCTGTCCTTCTCATGTGACCCCCAAACCCCCCAGGACTTCAGGCGTCTTCCCAGCCTCAGCAGTAGCCCAGGGCCCCAAGCTGATCGTCCACTCGGTGGACCGGCTCTTCAACACCACCTTCATCTGCACCGTCACCAACGCCGTGGGCACGGGCCACGCCGAGCAGGTGGTCCTAGTTCGAGGTAAGCGGGTCTTGGGGATGGTGTGTACAACTGGGTCTGCTCCCCAAGTGTTCCTCCCTTCTGTGTTCTGGGGCTGCACTGGAGGAGGCTGCGCCGCCGACCTGGGGAGAATTCAGACCCGCCTCAATGATGGGAGGGGGACGGTGTGGCTTGCCCCCAGGTGGGATCTGGATTGGGGTGACAGGGTAGGTGCTGACAGAGGAGTTAGGAAGTTGAGACCTGCGCTGGGGTCTTCCTAGAAAGTAGAGGCCTGGGAAGGGCCTTCAGGGAGAGTTCCAGGGACATTGGCCTGGCCTCCAGCCAGTGAGACACGCCCACAGAATTGCACAGCTAACAGTCACGTGAGGGCAGCTAGACAAACACTCAGAAACAATGGACTTCTTACATTGCGGGCTGGTCAGTATGACCCAGAAACCAGTTTGAGTGTGTGTTGGGATGTTTGTGTTTCTAGAGGTGGTATTCTGGGTTTGTTTTGCTTTGCTTTGTTTTTTGGATTTTTTTGGCCTACCACTTGGCTTGCGGGATCTTAGTTCCCCGACCAGGGATCGAACCCACGGCAATGAAAGTGTGGAGTCCTAACCACTGGACTGCCAGGGAATTCCCTGGAGGTGGTATTTTGGAAATGGTGGCTGATGTGTCTGTGGGTCAATAGTTCTCTGAGTCTCCACAATGGGAACTCAAAAACACAGATAGGACCCAAGACTTAGCTGGAGAGGAAATAAATAAAGCCAAAAATAAAGCCTGGGTTCGGGCTGATGGAAGTGGGGTCGCAATCACAACTGTAGCCCAGGAGGCTTAGAGGGAGGCAGGGGGCCTCAGTGGGTGGGAGGAGGGCCCCCTCAGAAACACAACCAAAGACAAACTCATAGGCATCCGTGCGAAGACAGACACACCCACACCTGGAGACAGACGGAAGCAGGCCCCCTTACTGAGATGATCAACACACACACACACACACACACCCGGAAAGACACTCAAGTGAAAACGGATCCCTCTTGAGGAATTCGGACACTCGCCGGGGAGATATGACGTAGCTACTCAGAAACAGTGTCACAGACTACACACCCAGAGAGACTGTTGGCCCGCCTTCAGCGCATCTGACACGCTCAGGTGCACAAACACACACACCTGGAGGCAGACACCATCACGCAGACATGCTAGAAGCGAAAAGAACTGCGGACAGCAACAATTCCACGCACGGAAACATCGTCGCTCACACACAGATGCTGAGAAGGTAACTCGAAGACGTTCTCAAGTGCACACCCTCGGAAACTCCAAAAACCCCATTGTGGAGATTCTCTTTCAACAAACCGTCATCTGACAAGTATTTGCTGAGTCTTCCTCTTGGCCGGGCATTCTCCTCTATGTGGGGAATACAATGGTGACCCAGTCTCAGTCCCTGCCCTCAAAGGAACAGCTGGAGGAGGGTCAGCTCCACCCACCCAGCGAGGTGCCCGACTGGAAATACACCCCCTGAACCTCTATCCCAGATACTCACCAGAGAAACTGGTCTCCCCACCCGCACTGGGTCAGTAGGCACCTCTGTGGGGTGGAGCCTCCAGAACACAGGCGGGATCACACTTGAGGGCCATCGGAGGAAGACAGAGCCACGAAAGCATGGACATCCCCCTGAAACACCCAGAAACCCCAGGGATATCCACCACTGGAAACCCCAAAGCGAACACACTGGGTTCAGAGTTCAGCCTTGAGTGATATTCACCAAGTGAAACACACATACTCAGAGCCCCATCAGGAACCTGGGCAGTTGCCGGCTGGGGGTAATACACAGAGAATCACACCCCCAGAGACTCTCCCAGTGGTACCCACAGACTCGCAGACAGTCAGAAGCTTCATGGCAAAGACATGCACCTACGGATGGACGCCAACAAACGTGGGGACACCCTCTGAGCACCCTAGAAATCATCACGGTCAGTGAGTGTGCCAGCACAGGTGGCCTTGCCCAGAGGGGAGATTCACTCACAGCTCTTGGCAGGGTCACGTCAGAGGGTCTCAGAGACGCCTCACGTCCCCATGCGCGCACAGAACCGCATACGCTCTCACGCTCGGTTTGGGGTTCGCGCCAGCGAAAACATAAGAACACAGGCAAGGCCACAGGCTAGACATTGCTTCAGAGAATTTCTGACCCACAGACAGGTACACACTCACCCACCATCTCCAAATCATCATCCCCAGTAACACAGACACACGTTCCGACACGTGCGAAAACTGGTCTCCAGACTTCACTGAAAGAAATCTTTCCCATCTCCAGGGTACAGGTACAGGAATATACTCCCCCTAAAAAGTTTCACAAAATCCTACTTACCCTTCATACTTGAGGTAAACTTTTTCTGTTCTATTTTGTTTTACTGCTGCTTGTGAGTCACCAGTCTGATCTGACAGCCCGCTAGGTCGTGACGCCCCCTTTTTGGAAAACATCCAGAAACAGATACTTGGGTCCCAGCCCCTCTGGTGTGCAGAGGCGCAGGGAGGGGAGGGTCAGGTGTAAGTGGACCCTCCCCATCCCGCCCCCCCCCCCCGCCCCGTCTCTCCCAGTCACACCCTGCATGCAGGGGTGGGGGAAGCGGGGGGTCTGATAAGATGCCAGTTGCATCCATGTCTATCCCTGTTGTGGGGCCTGGACGCCCCCTCCGTCATCCTCACTCCTCCCCGCTTAGGGCTCCCTGGCTTCCTTCTCCGCCCAACCCCACCCCCCATCCTCCCCCAGACCCCTCCCCTCCCACAAGCTCAGGCCCTGCTGGGAGAGGAAACCGGGACTGGGGGCTTCAGGAGCCCCATTCGCCACACTGGGGACACGTGCTCCCAGCCACTCCCGCTCCCGGTGGGGGCGGGGGGGGGGGGAATTACCAGGAGGCCCCTCGCCCTTCTGGATCACCTTTCTCTCAAGTGCAAAGAGCTTTGGAATCAGACAGCCTCACACTCAAATCTAGGCTGCCTCTTCCTGGCTGGATCAGCCCCAAGATTCCATGACGCTGACCTCAGAGTTTCTGGGAGGGGGTCTCAAACTCAGATGCCTACAGGGTCCTGGCGAGTGACCGGGGTGGTCAGGTGTGGAACTCTGTCCCCTTCGGAGTCACCAGCCTGACTCAGCCACAGCCCATCTCACCAGGTGGAGGAGATGAAAGTTTAGTGTTGCCAGACCTGATTTTTTTTTTTTTTTTTAATTTTTTGGCCACGTCTTATGGCATGCAGGATCTTAGTTCCCCCACCAGGGATTGAAGTCATGCCCGCTGCAGTGGAAGCACAGTCTCTTAACCACTGGACCGCCAGGGGAGTCCCTGGGATCTGATTTTCTTTTTCCCCCTAAAAGAAATCTGGAATTTGCAGTGAAATGGCCTAGTGCTTTAAATGTTAGCTGGCAAGTTTAATTTTGGTTTTTGATTGGTTGGTTGGTTGGTTTTCTATTTTGTTAGCAAGTTTAATTTGGGGAAAACGCTGTGCAGGTGTAAAGAGATCCAGCTGGGGGCCACCCACTGGCAACCCCTCCGCATACAAAGTGCCCAGCCTGTAGCGAAGAGGGAACGGGCTCTCCCTTCCAACTCCACCTTCTTCTGCCCAAGTTGAGTCACCTCCCTAGTTCCCGTCCCTGCCCTGCTGTGTCCTGGGTCCCCCCCTCCCCACTCCCAGATGTATCCTCTTGACCTCGTGTCTCCCTTTCTCTCTCACCCCTTCTTCTCTCTCCTCAGACACCCCCCGGGCCTCGCCCCGAGATGTGGGTCCAGTGGTGTGGGGGGCTGGTGGGGGCGTACTGCTGCTGTTGCTGCTTCTGGCTGGGGGGCCCTTGGCTTTCATTCTGCTGAGGGTGAAGAGAAGGCGGAAGAGCCCAGGAGGAGGACCCGGCGGCAGAGGAGGGTCCTACGATCCGAAAACTCAGGTGTTTGGGAATGGGGGTCCCGTCTTCTGGACTCCAAGTGCCCCTGGTCCCCTGAGGCCAGAGGGCAAGGACAAGGAGGACGAAGAGGACGAAGAGGCAGAGAAAGGCCTCATGTTGCCTCCGCCCCCGGCACTCGAGGACGACATGGAGTCCCAGCTGGACGGCTCCCTCATCTCCCGGCGGGCAGTTTATGTGTGACCCCAAGACAGGCAGACAGCCAAGGGTCCCATACTGGTTGAACTTGTTTGTCCGGAAGACACTGGAGTTCAAAGCTACCTCCCGCTTCCTTTCCTGGGATGTGGAGGGAGGTGGAATGTCACACACTGGACTTCTGTCTCCAGGGCTGCATGGGGCAGGGGAGCCCCCCACCCCGGGGAGCTCGGGAATGGGGAACCACAGAGCACCCTCCCCCCCAGAGACTCGATTTGGGCTCCAGCCTGCTCTGGCCCCATGACACTCAGGAGTTAATAAACACCTTGGAGGAAAACATTGGGGGTGTCTTGTAATACATCGGACCCCCTCCTTGGGGAGTGGGACAGGGACTGCTAGGTCCCAGGGGGTGGGCCCTGGAGACTGGGAGCCTGGTGGAGGCTAGACTTGGTGAGGCTGGGGTTGGGGGCCGGCGGGGGTGGGCTCTGGTCACTTGGGTCCTTGAAGGACACATTGGATGCCCGAGACACCTAAAGCCAGTGGGACTGGGAACTGGGCTTAGAGGCTGGTGCTTGGACTCGAGAGTTCCAGGACAGAGGCTGCCTCCCTGGGTGGAGTGGCCAGACTGGCGGGAGAACTGAGCTCCCCGGGAGAGCGGGGCTGGGATCCTGGACTTGTGGGCCCTTGAAGGTGGGGAGGTGCTGTGATCTGATCCTCTGAGGGCAGCTCAGACCCGACCTCCCGGAGCTTGCTGAGGATACTGGGAGGGAGGACCGCCCCTTCATTCTCGGGGGCCCTGAGGGGATGGGGCAGGGGGGGTTGCTGAGGAACCAGGAAAGTCCCGCCTCTGGAAGAACACGGCAGTGGCCTTTCCTACCTCCTTTGTGTTCCCTTGTCCCCAGGCTGTGCCCAAGGGGATTTTCGGTGATTCAGAGGGAGGGGCTGCAGCTCTGCATCCTTCTCACTCCCCGCCACCATTAGAAAATCTCCCAAACCCGGGCAGGGAACTGCGGTGGAGGCATGGAGGGGGGAAGGTTACCTCTGCTCTCCTGAGCCCCATGGCCACCTTGGTAAAACACCAGTGGCCTTCATCTCTGCTCCTGAGGCTGTCATGGGATTCAGTAAGGCTGCGCCCGAATGCCCAGCGTGGGGCTGAGCACCCAGGAGGGGCTTGGTGAGCCCGTTTCTTCCACCTGCATTGCCTTCCACTCACGGTGCGGGGACACTGCGGTGTCTCGGGCAGAGCTTGCCCTGCCCTCCCGGATATGCAGCCAACAACAGGAATAGCAGCAATTTTAGGGTGAGCGTGTGTAGACTGAGCAGCAGTTACTCTGATATTCCCCCACGCTCTGAAGCCCTCCAGAGGATGCCAGGCTGTGTAACAGGAAGTTGTGGAAATCGGAGAGTCCAGGGATCCAGGCAGCGTTCCTACCGGCAGCTTTCTCTCTGCATCTCTGAAGTGGGGTTGATGGAAGGGGGAAGCCTGTGGATGGGGCTTTGGCACACATGTTATTTCCCCTAGTTGTTTATTGTCTGTACCACCCTGTCCAGGGCCCCCCCCCCACCTCCTCCCACAATGGGAGGGTAGTGCCAGGAGGGCAGGGGCGGGAATTTGGCTGATCTGGCAGACAGTAGGTCCCTAAGTGTCCCTGCTGGGCCCCGCCTTACATGTCTAGAAAAACACCAGCTGTGTGCCAGACCCCACCCCTTGGAGCGTGCAGTGTGGAAATTGGCAAGTAAACAGGTAATTGCTCCGAAAACGATTCAGGAAGTGGGAAGTGTTACAAAGGAGAGGCCCAGGGGGTCACGGGCTTCTCTCCACCCCTTTTCCTGTTAGGTTAGAGGAGCTATGATCCTCTGCCTAGGATGACTCCATTCTATGTAATGAAGGAGGGGGTCTGATCCCAAATCCAGAGTCACGCTCCGACCCCCAATTTTTTTGCCTTTTCTCTCCATTCCCCATCACCTCTCTTCCCTTAGCTCCACACTCTCGCATCATCATTCTGCTCTGGCCACATGGCCTCCTTGCTGTCTTTAAAAACAACTTGAAAAACTGCGCCTGGTGGCGCAGTGGTTGAGAGTCCGCCTGCCGATGCAGGGGACACGGGTTCGTGCCCCGGTCCGGGAAGATCCCACATGCCGCGGAGTGGCTGGTCCCGTGAGCCATGGCCGCTGAGCCTGCGCGTCCGGAGCCTGTGCTCCGCAACGGGAGAGGCCCCGACAGTGAGAGGCCCGCGTACCGCAAAAAAAAAACCAAACAAACAAACAAACAAAAAAACTTGAGGCTTCCTCCCCAGGACCTTTGCGCTGGCTGTTCGCTCTGCCTGGAATGCTCTCATATTCTCATGGTTCACCCCCTACAGCTCCTTCAGATCTTTGCTCAAATGTCACCTCACAGTAAGGCTCTCTCTGACTGCCCTTGAGGGCCCCTGCTCTGTCACTTATCACCTACCCTACTATACACTATTATCCTCTATCACTTACTATCACCTGGCATATTAGCTATTGTGTATATTTCTCTACTGGTGTCCTCCCTGCCCAACAAAACATTAGTCCAATGTGACTAGGACTTTTGTATGTTTTGTTCACTCTATCACACAACAAATGATCATTAAGGATTAAGTGAATAAAAAGAATGTCCTCTGCCCTTGGGAAAAGAGGTAGACAGGTGGGTGGTGACTTGGGAGGTGGGGCTGGGAATAAGGCACTGTGGCTTCCTCCTGGAGACTCCCTCACACTGTCCCTCTTCTTGCAGAGACACCCAACACAGCAGGCGCAGGGGCCACAGGTGGCATCATTGGGGGCATCATCGCTGCCATCATTGCGACTGCTGTGGCCGCCACAGGCGTCCTCATCTGCCGACAGCAGCGGAAGGAGCAGAGGCTGCAGGGGGCAGAGGAGGTGGAGGAGTGAGTGATGGGCCCTAAGAAGTGGATGAGGGAGGGGTCCCAGAACTGGGCGCACGGAGTTGGGGAGGAGGCTGGGAGAAAGTCATCAGCAATGGCTGAGTGACCCAAAATAACCATGACTTAAATGGGGTGGAGAGGAGAGTTTATTTCTGTCTCCTAGAAATCATGTCTATGACAGTTCTGCTCTGTGACGTCATCAGAGCCCAGGCTCCTGCTATCTTTTTGCTCCACCTTCCCTAGTGCGTGACCTTCATTCACATTCCAAGATAGCTCCCCTCTCTTTTGTTGTTGTCTATGTACATGACAACCAGACATGGCCATCCTGGCCTCAATGACCCCATTCCTTTCAGTGGGAAAGGGAAAGGGAAATAGAAGGCAGTCGGCAGCCCTGTAAGGGAACCCATCACTTCCTCTAATTTCCCATTTCCCAGTGGCCTAGTCACATGGCTGCCTCAGCTGCAAAGGAAGCTGGGAAACGTAGTCTTTATTCTGGTGGCCACGTACCCAGCCAAAATCTCTATTACTATGAGAAAAGAGGAGCCTAGATATTGGGGGAAACTAGCCCCACTTCTCTGTGTAGAACACTTATGTGACAGGCTTGATGAGATGTATGTTATGTATGTGATCTCAATGAAGCCTCATATCCATCCATTCATTCATTCGTTCAATAGGTATTCAGAAAGTACCCACTTGGGGCAAGACCCTGAAAGCTAGGAACACAATGATGAGACAAACACTTAAAAGATGTCCAACAAAATAAAATAAATTTAAAAAATAAATAAAAGACGTCCGCACACATAAACATATCATATCATGGAAACCTAATTTTCAGATGGAGCTAAGGGTACCCATTTTCTCAAAGAGGAAACAGTTCAGAGAGCTGAAATCACTTGCTGAAATTCATCCAGCAAGACAGTATTTTGGGGGCAAAATGGTTCTGAAATAATATGACCCAGTGTGTGTGAGGGGGGACGCTTGTTAAAAATGCACCTTCCTGGGCTTACACCAAACCTATTGAATCAGTACTTTTACAAGAAGGGCTTGGCATCTGTATTTATAACAAACTCCCTACGATGCACAGGAAAGTTTGTGAACCGCTGTCTTAATCATCTAGTCAATGCAAACCAACAACTTGCTGTTGATCTCTTTTTCTAAGCCCATGAGACCCAGTGGTGTCTGAGATGGCCCTGGCCCTGGCCTCTCAGGGTTCACAGTCTCAAGGAGACAGACCTGTTCCCAGACAGTGACAGTCCATCATGGCCAGGGATGGGCTAGGGAAGCTGAGGGAGCTGGGAGAGGCTAGAAGGGGCACCTGACTCAGCCTGAAAGATGAGGGAGGGCTTCCTGGAGGCAGGGACATCTGAGATGGGGATTGAAGGCATAGTAAGCCTCCATCATTATTATATATATAGGATGCTCTGGTCTGAGGGTGTGTAGAATGAGGGAATTTAACATAGTTTGGGGGGCAGGAAAGCATTTCATTCATTTTTTTCATTCCCTCTTCTAACAAATATTTCCTGATATTCCTCATAGTGTGTTCTGGGAACACCATGTTGACAACACAGATCTCATTTTTTTCCCCTCACATTGCTCACAGTGGGGTACAGTCATTGAATGAGATCAGAAATAATATTTCAAATACAAACTCAGTAAGTGCCCTGTGAGGGACGTATAGGTAGATATGATCATATAACAGGAGTTCCAGATCCTCCTGGAGAGTCAGGAGGGCTTCCTGGAAGAAGAGAAATTCATGGGATGAGTAGGAGTAAGCTGGGTAAGGGGAGGTGGGTGATGGGAAGAGAGATCAGACAGAGGAAAGAACTGTGCAGTGGCCCTGGAGTAGAGGGCTTCTCAGGGCTTAGCCTTCACCTGACCTACCTCCTACCCCACAGCCTAGAGGGGCCTCCCTCATACAAGCCGCCGACTCCAAAGGCAAAGCTGGAGGAGCCGGAGATGGTGAGCACTTCCCCTGGAGCCCAGGCTGCCCCCACATCCCCACACCACTTTTGCCACTGAGGCCGGGGCTGGGAGCGGGGACTGGTGGGGAGAGGCTGTCTGGGAGGGGGGGTGGTCCTGACCTGTCCCTCTCTCTCGCATCACAGCCCTCCCAGCTCTTCACCCTGGGGGCCTCGGAGCACAACCCACTCAAGACCCCCTACTTTGATGCTAGTGTCTCATGTGCTGAGCAGGTAGGAGCTCGGGAGAGGACAAGGGTGGGTTTGGGATCTGAGTTTAAGGGCCTCCTTACATAAGAGGTCAAGGACTAACGGTTACAACTCAAGTTCAGAGCTGTATCTCTGGTCTGACCTTAGAGCTCTGAGATACATTTAGGATTCAGTGGGGGAGGTCTTGGTTGTAAAAGTCCAAGGACATGGGGTGAGAGTTTAAAGTCATCCATCGAAGAAGACTGGTTGAGTATCTCCATTTGCCAGACACTGTACCTGGAGCTGGGACAAGACAGACAGTCACTCCCCTCAGTGGCCTCCTGGAGATCAGAGGTTGGATGTTGAGTTTGAGACAAGTCAGTTTTCAAGGGGCTATTTAGAGCTTAAGTTTAGGTCAAGATTGAAGTCAAAGACTCATGGGGAAAGACTTGGGGTCAGTGATCAAAAGAAAAGGAGAGGCTCAAGATTAACAGGGTAGAGTCCATGCTCTGGGCTTTGAGTTAGGGACCAGCTGTATGATTGTCCCAGTTCAATATCAACCCAGGTGACAAGGGGTGACATAGGGTGAGGTCAGGTCTGGTTGGCATGGGGAGATGGTGGTCAGGATTTGAGGGTCAAGGAGCAGAGTGGGATTCTGTGTCATGTTCAAGAGGTGACCTTGGGTTCATTCCCTCCCGATCCCCAGGAAATGCCTCGATACCATGAGCTTCCCACCTTGGAAGAACGGTCAGGCTCCCTGCTCCTGGGGGCCACGAACCTGGGGTCCCCCATGCTGGTGCCTCCAGGGCTGCCTGCTCTGGAGAGGGTTTCCCTGGATCTAGAGGACGAGGAGGAGGAGGAAGACTATCTGGACAAGATCAACCCCATCTACGATTCCCTGTCCTACTCCAGCCCCTCTGAGTCCTACCAGGGCAAAGGCTTTGTCATGTCCCGGGCCATGTATGTGTAAGCCGCCATGGTCCTGGCCTCTCATCTCTCATTTTTTGATCCCTCAACTTTCTGCCAGGGATCTAGGGCCCCCTGATCTCTCGCTTGGCCACCGTCAGTTAACACACATGCATCTCATCTGTGACTTCTATCTTGGTGGCTCCACTGTGACCTCTAATCCATGATCTCTGACTCAGAGAAATGGGCCATGACAATGGAAAACTGATAACCTTATCTTAGGAGGGGCTGGAGAAGGTAGGTTTCTTCACAACCTCTTACCCAAGGGGTCCTCAGACTGTGACCTTAGATTATACCTCTCATGTCCCACCATCTCCAGACTCCCCCCAAATCCCAAAGAAGACCCCAGACCTCTGATTGGACCTCAGGCAGTCACTCCTAACAGCTCTGCTTGGGTGGGTGTTGGGGGCATCCTGTTGCTCAGACCTGAGCCCTCCAGGTGGCAGAGCCCCACTCGCCCAGTCCCCACCCTGTCCCCAGTGGTGGGAGGGAGGGGATTTCCCCAGCCCAAAGCAGAACTTCCCCATCTCCTCCCTCCTGCAGGCAGGAGTCTCAGGGTACAGACCCTTCCCTGAGCTCCCACTACCCCAATTCCTGTGTACAGAGAATTATGCCCCAGCTCAGGGCTACATGGGGTGAGCTTCATGCAGAGTGGGCCTTGCTGACCCCAGCCTTCGGAGAATTTGCTGTTACTTTGAAGACTACTGAGTTCTCTTACTCCTGCCCAGTGGGGTTGGACCCACCTGCCTGGGTGGGGGGTGGGGAATGGATCACCTGGATCAGGGGTAGGGGATGTGATATTGTTTTGTAATACAGCATTTCCTACAAAATGAGTTTGTACTTTGACCAGGTCTCAACTCGTGTTTACTGTGGGCTGTGAAGGGGATGGGGGTGGAACATAATGGGTAATGAATAGGGGGGTCCAGGGCTTGAGGGAATCAGTAGACTAGAAGTCAAGATGGGTTACAGACATTAAGAAAAGGGCCAAAGATGTGAAAAAGATAATTGAGGGGATAATGAGCAAAAATGCATAGCCAAAAACATAGTGATGGGTAATGGAAGGAGTGGGGAGGAGTCCAGGGCATTGTGATTAACGAAAAGGAATCTGCAACAGCAGTCTAATGGGTAATGGACCGAGATAAACGAAACAAAGTAGAAATAGCAGTAATTAAGTACGAGGGGCTCGGGCGTAATGAATAAATGGCAATAAGAATAGGCCAAAGGCAAATTATGAATAATGTTGTAATAGGAGCTCAGGGTGTGATGGGTAATAGGTCTGAAAGAATGAGCCAGGGGCAGAGGGATTAATAATGGAGAAATAGGGGCCGCAGGCATGATGGGCAATGGACCCAAAACCTTATGGTCAATTAAGAATTAGCTAAAAGAATTAGGGAAATGAACGGGCATAAATGGGCTAAAGGTAGTACAGGCAACCAAGCTGAAATGAATGGAGCAGAAGGCATGCTGGGTAATGGGACAGGAATGAATGGGCCAAAGATGGAAGACGCAGTGACCGGGGCAAGGATTGAGGGGAGAGATCCAGAAGGCATGATGGGTAACGAAAGGGGTGGGTCTACGGCAACTGTCCCGTTAAATAGGTAAGGGGCATTGTGGGTAACAAGAAGCAGGACCGCGTTCACATAACGGGTTAGAAATCTCCCGTGGCACTGTGGGAAGGGCTAGCACTTCCGGCTTTCGGTGTGCGACTCCGGACAAGGGGGCCGCCCCTCTGCCGCGGTGCCTGGTGGGACGCGAGACCTGACCTTGCTGCCTAGCAGCCTCTGCCGCGCAACCCACCTTTATCCGTGTCCCTTGACCCTGGCACATTAGCCAATGAACACAAAACGTTGATTACGTCTCCAGAGTCCGACCCCTGTACCTGCTGGAGCCAATCAGGATGCTTCAAGGGCAAAGGCCGACCAATTATCATGGCAACTTCGCTGAGGGGCGGAGTCGAAAGAGGGGCGCCTTCTGGAATGGGGCTGAGGCGATACGCCAATGGGCGTTGCAAAGTGTGCAGCACAGACCAATGGCGAGCGAGCACCGGAACCCGCGGCATCTAGAGCCAATCGGTGTGGGCTCTCCAAGCCAATGGGAAGGGGGGGAGGTGTGCTTTGACCTGTCTGCGAGTGGGAACCAACAGAAAAGGACGTTCCAAAGAGGTGGGTGGGACTTTCATCCATGACTCCAATAGTAAGGCCAGACACTGAAGCTGGTGGGCGGACACCAGGGCCCGGTAAACCAATGGGCTAGGCGGGGCGGGGCGACGGTGGTGGCGGCGGCGGCGGCGGCGGCGGCAGCGGGTTCGGTTGCGCGTGGCGCACGGGGTGGGAGCGGAGCACACCGGGGGGAGGTGCTGCCGCGCGTGAAAACGGGGCTCCGAGCAGAGGGGTGTTCGCCGGCGCTGGGCCTGGAGCCTGCGGGCCTTGACCTCTGCCCTCTGACCTTTCCCTTTGCAGGCGACCATGGGGAACGTGTTGGCTGCTAGCTCGCCGCCCGCAGGGCCGCCGCCGCCGCCTGCGCCTCCCCTCGTGGGACTGCCACCGCCTCCGCCCTCTCCTCCGGGCTTCACGCTGCCGCCGATCGGGGGCGGCCTGGGTGCTGGAGCTGGCGCAGGTCGAGGTTCCGAACGGACGCCGGGGACTGCGGCCGCCAGCGCTGGAGGGACCGGGGATGATAGGGCCTGCGGCTGCCTGCCCAACCCGGGCACGTTCGAGGAGTGCCACCGGAAGTGCAAGGGTGAGGGGCTAGGGGCCCGGCGGGCTTGTGATGGCCCGGATATCGGGGGAAGGAGGAGCACACTGAGGACCTTGGGAATTGGCACGGACCGTTGGAATCATTTAACAGAGCGTTAGGAGTTGACGTTGGGATCGAATGGTGGCACATTGAGCTTGGGGCTTAGAACGATGCGATCAAATGGTGGAACCTCAGGATAGAATGCCAGAGCAGTAGAGAAAGCCTTAGGGACCTCAGGAGCCCCAGGAATCAGCCAAGCCAGCCTCTTGTGATTGGGAGGGAAACTGTGGCCCAAGGTCACAGTGTCAGCAAAGGGCCAGTGGAGGTGGGACCCAAAGCTTCTGGATCCTGGCTTGGAGTAATTGTGATAGCAAAAGTGGTGGCAGCAGCTTACTGAGCACCGTCCTGGCATTCAGTATGTGTTAACTCATTAAATCCTTGCAATATTTCTACGTGGTGAGCATCTTCAACTTACAGATGGTAAGTTTGACATAGATAAGGTAACTTGCCTAAGGTCACGCAGGTAGTACCTGGAATTTGGATGCAGGCAAAGGCCTTGGTCCTGGGCCCATCCACTAGGCTATTTACTGGTTGGGATCCCTGCAGAAGGGAAAGCGGGGACGGTACGGAAGGAAGGGATGAGAAATGTGTGTGTGTGTGTGTGTTGGAGTGTGACAGCACTTCTCTCTCCTTTAGAGCTGTTTCCTATTCAGATGGAAGGTGTCAAGCTCACAGTCAACAAAGGGTTGAGTAATCATTTCCAGGTGAGCCTTCCTGGTCCCATTATTCTCCAGGTCATCCTGGCCATCCCCCTGCATCTGCACGTACAACCCTTTTACTCCTCCCTAAAGGTCTGGGCTCCTTGGTACTTGGAAAGACTCAGAGACTCAGTGCCGGGCTGATCACACAATGGCGGCCAGTGGTAGGGTTTAGGGACCCAGAATCCAGAGATACACCATCCCCCCTCAGCCAGCATCCAGGCAGGAATGAAGTACCAGGTGTGTAGCCCCAGCCCCAGCCCCAGCACATCCCTTCTCTGAGTCTCTAATCCAGTCAGGCCACACCTCCCAGTCTTCATCCCCTGTCCAGCCTAGAGATGCCCTGATGGGGAAGCCAGATTGGCAAGTATCTCCCATCCCAGGCAGGAGAGGAGCTGTCCTGGGAGTGGGCTCGGCTGGGTTCCTTAAGGGGTGGCCCACAGACTCGTCACCACAGCCCTCCCTCTTCTCTCAGGTGAACCACACAGTAGCCCTCAGCACAATCGGGGAGTCCAACTACCACTTCGGGGTCACGTACGTGGGGACAAAGCAGCTGAGTCCAACAGAGGTGAGGTTCCTTTTGCCATTCATTGTCTGTATCTTCTAACAATGTAGCCAGTCAGGCGAAGAAGGCCTTGTCAGTAGGAGGCCAGGACTGCTGAGAGTGTTGGGAGGTGGAGACTGTCTCTCCAAGGTGCATCGGAACCTGGGTCATCCCTTCATCCTGACGCCCACGTCTCTGCCCAGCCCTGTGCTGGTTGAGTCTGGGGACACCAAGGTCACCAGACAGTGATGACCCAGAGTGGGCAGGGCTGAGCTGTAGATCTTGCAGGGCTTTGAAGGCCAAGCTAGGCATTTGAACTTTCGCTAGGGGGCGCAGGAGAGCCACAGAAAGATTTAAGTGAGGGAAAGACGTGATCGGATGAATGAATGCTTTGGAGATAGATAGCATTTCTCAGGCTGTCTGCCAAGGCTAGGTTAGCGGAGTAAAGGCAAAACTGGAGACCCGGAAGGAGGCTTGGGCAGGACACATAGTTGCGGGACTAAATTAGGTCTTTGATTATATTAATGATTTCCATGCAATAAATTCATTTATTCAACAAACCTTCATTGTAACCCCCATTCTGTGCCCAGCCCTGTGCTGGGTGGTGCTGGGGACATAGCAGTGACTGAAACAGCCATGGGGCTCACAGCCTACTGGAGAAAGGGAACAGCCTGTCCCCAGAGAGTAACAGTCCAGGGAGAGTAGGACTGAAATGGGGGAACCCAAAGGTTGTGTGAGCCCAGAGGGGAGCCTAACTCAGCCAAGGTGGTCTTGGAGGGCTTCCTGGAGGAGAGAACCTCATTCTGAGGCTTTCTAATCCTAGGCTTCTCACCGAGGCCCATCACGTATATACTTCTATGATGCTAGACCTCTAATCTCTAACCCTGCCCTCTGCCCCACAGGCCTTCCCCGTGCTGGTGGGTGACATGGACAATAGTGGCAGCCTCAATGCTCAGATCATTCACCAGCTGGGCCCCGGCCTCAGGTCCAAGATGGCCATCCAGGTGAGTGGGAGTCGAGTCGGCTGCTCCCCCAGCCACCCTGAGCACCAGGCTGCCCTTGGCGTTGAATCCGAGAACCCAACGCACAGTGAGGCCAAACAGACCAAAGCATCAGAGTTTGGTGCAGAGAAAGGTTTATCGTAAGGACCAAGCAAGGGATACAGGTGGCTTGTGCTCTGAAGACCCAAACTCCCCCATAGTTTACACGGAAGAGTTTTTAAAGACAAATTCGGGGGGAGGGCCGCAGGACGTGTGACTTTGTTCTGGTTGGTTGATGGTGAGGTAACAGGGTGGAATGCCAGGAATCTTTTGCTCGGCTTGAAGTTACCATCCTCCACCTGGGTGGGGGGCCTTTTATATCCTTGAGAAAGAGCTAGGATTCCGCCTTATCATGGCACTATTGTTTGACTATTATTTGATTGCTTTTCCTTTGTTTCTGCTTTCCCTCCCTTCCCTGATTAGAAAAGGTTTGGATTTGCCCTAGGGGAAGGTCTAGGAGACTGAAGCCTTTTCTCTACAAACAAGAAAAGGGGGTTGAGTATGGGGACTAAAAGGCTTTTTGTACCTGGGAGGGCCCCATGGGGTCCTCCTCGCTTTCACCCTCACACTTGCCCCTCCCCTCCACAGACCCAGCAGTCAAAGTTTGTGAACTGGCAGGTGGACGGGGAGTACCGGGGTTCCGACTTCACGGCGGCTGTCACCCTGGGGAACCCAGACGTCCTGGTGGGTTCAGGTAAGAGGCACGGGGCTTGGCGGGGGGGGGGGGGGGGGGGGGGGGGGGGGGGGGGGG
>NW_021703766.1:48403089-48556592 GCF_005190385.1 Monodon monoceros
GGGGGGGGGGGGGGGGGGGGGGGGGGGGGGGGGGGGGGGGGGGGGCGTGGTGTGTGTGTGTCAAACCCCAGTCCCAGCTTTGCCAGCAAATCCATTTCTTTCGCTGGCCCTCTTCTACCATCCAAGAAACAGTCACGGGCAGGTGTGACTTCAGAGCACAGAACATCAAGCCTGTAGCATTGTGGGGGAGAAAGCAGGTTCAAGTCCCAGCTCTGCCACTGGCTTAACTGCGATTGTGGGAGCTTCCATCACCCTCGTGGGCTTCAGTTTCCTCATTTGTAAAATTGGGTTGCCTCACAGGGTTGTTGAGTGGGTCATGTGTGGAGAGCTTCAAATGGGGTCAGGCATGTGATGGGTCCCAAGGAAATGAGCTGTTCTTGTTACTACTCGTGGGGCTCTGGGGTTGCTCAGGGGCAGGCAGAGCCCACGTGCAGCTGAGGGGAGGCAAGTAAGTCTGAGATGGAGTTGGAGGAGGAACATTGCTGTTTAGGTTGGCTGGGGGCAGGCACCAGCTGACTAATGTCTGGACTTCTGATCTCTTCAGTTTGCTTCCCCCTTTTTTATTTTTGTCTCTGAGTGTCTGCTTTTGATTTCTCTATATTCGTTGAGTGAGTTTATGAATCACGTACTCTATGTCTTCCGCGTCCAGAGGATACGGTGGTGAACAAAGGAAAATTAGGTCTGTCCTCTGGGAGCTTGCATTCTAGTGACATAAGTAAAGCAGATGGGTGATGGAGCTGTGTGGAAAAATTACGGCCTCGGGAGGGGTGGGCAGCATCTTGAGAGAAGGCCTCGTTACATAGGTGATAACTGAAAATGAAGACTGAAGGATGTGAGGGAAGGTGCCAAGCAAATATATGGGAAAAGAGCTTTTCAGCCGGAAGGAACAGCAAGTGCAAAGGCCCTGAGGTAGGACCCTTCACTGGAACATCAAGGAGGATTGGGGCTATAATGAATGAGGAAGGAGGGCAAGTGGTAGAAGAAGTCAGAGGCTAACAGGGCCAAGTCACTTAAGGCTTTGTAGAGCTTTGGCCTTTACTCAGATTGAGTCTGGGGCCACTGGAGAGGGATAGGATCTGACTTAGCTTCTAACAGGACCACTTGTGTTGACATGTGGGGAACAGACTACAAGGGGTTCCAGCCTGGTGGCAGCAGAGGGAGTGAGAAATAGTCCGGGATCTGGATGTACTTTGAAGGTGGAGCGATGGGATTTGCTGCTGGGTTGGGTGTGGGAGATAAGAGGGAGGTCAGAGATGAGAGGTCAGCCTTTTTTGTCTTTGGAACAACTAAAAGGGTGGAGGTGGTGATTCTGGATTCTTGTGTCTGCTGTTGGCTCTGTCAGGAAGAGCAGGCTCTTGGGCAGTGAGTGCTGAGCAAAGGTATGTGAAGGTGGGAAGCCAGGATACCTGTATGCCCAGCACCTGGAACCCTGCTGGGAACAGAGTAGGCGCTCAGAAAATACTGAGCAAAGGAGTGAGCGGTGGTCACAGCAGGTCCAGTTTTTCACCTCCTGCCTTTCATCAGGTCCTAAGCATACTGTGTGTACCCGGTCCTTCATTCAGTCCCTCGAGGCACTAGGGATGGAGCAGTGAGCAAACGGTTCGTGGAATCCTCTCAACAGCCTTGTGGGGTAGCGCTGCTGTCATCCCTGTCTGATTGAGGCCCAGAGAGGGCAAGTAACTTCCCAAGGAGACACAGCAAGGCTGCCTCCAGAGTCCATGCTCCTCTCTAGGGCACAGGGCCCCCTGCCCCCTCAAACACTCACCGGCATCGGCCTTTCGTGTTCCTCAACACTGGCCTCTAGGTCCCTCCTCCCTGGAGCCCAAGCCAGTGACACTCTCGTCTCTTAGTTCCTACAGGTGTCCCTTCCTCCCTTCAGGGACTGATCAAAACTTCTGGTCCCAGGTCAGTGCTGAGCACATGAGTAACTGACCACTGACAGCTGGGCACTCCACCCCCTCTGAGCCTCAGTTTCCTCATCCATCTCATGGGCACAATTTCAGGGAGCTCACTTTGCTGAAGGAGTCAGTGGGAGAAGCTGTCAGCCCCAAGTGCGGGGCCGGACATGCCTAGTTAGGGTTCGCTCTGGGTTGGATCTCCATGCCGCCCCACATGGGCAGGTGGATCAGGGTTCTCACAGATGAGGAAAGCAAGGCCCAGGGTGAAATCAGTCCCCCAGGATCACAACTAGGAAGCAGAGGAGCTGGAGTTTGAATCATGGCCTAGGCCTAACTGAGGAGCCACTGGTCTTACATGGTCCCCTCTCGTGGCCTCGGCCCCTTGTCTGGAGTCTCTGCTTCATTCTGAGCACCTAGCATGTGCCCACCTTGGGCGGGGTATTGCTGGGACACGCACGCGCGCGCGCGCGCGCGCACACACAAACACACACACACACACACACACACACACAGCCCTTCCCTGTCCTCACAGGGCTCTTAGGCCGGTGGGGGAGACATTTGCCTCTAAACAAATAATCACACAGTGACTGCATTACTGTTGGGAGAAATCCTACGCTGGGAAGGTCCAGGTTGCCGTGAGAGCTTATAACGGAGGTCCCATCTCTCCTGGAGTGACAGGGGCAGTGTCTAGACCGAGGCAGGGGAAGAGGAGGGCACCGCTCCCAGAAAAGGGCTCTGCATGGACAGAGCCCCAAGGAGCGCGGTGTGGGGAGGGTGGGAAGCCGTTCTTTTGGGCCGAGGCGAAGAACCACCTTCCCTTCGGTGCTTGCCTCCCCGCCGCCGCATCTGCCCTGGGTGCCTGCCCTTCCTGCCCGAGGTGACTTTCCGCAGGGATCCAGATGTGGCCCCAGCCCTGCAGCTTTCAGGAAACCATGCTCCTTTCCCAGGTCTGCGCTCTGCCCCTTGCCCAAGGCCTCTTCTTTGCTCACAGACCTCTGACTCACTTTCTTTCCTTCTCATGGGGTTTTGAACTCAACAGGTTCTTCATGGCCACTCCAGACATTGCAGAATGGCCCCTGGTTGAGAGCCACTGGCTTTCACAAAGCCCCTGCCTTGGGGAGCTCCTGGGGGAGCTGGGTGTGGACACAAGTGGGAGGAAAAAACAGAGCAACTTAAGGAGAGAGATGCAGGAAGGGCTGGGATGTTCAAGAAAAAGGCCTGTGTGGAGATAAGCGCTGCACAGTGAGTTGTGAAGCTCTCGGAGGAAGCCTGTTTCAAAGCTGGGGACGAGCCACGTGGGGCCTTGCACCTGTGCCCTGAGGAGCTCCTTGGCACTGGGGAGCCATAGCGGGTTCTGGAGTGGGGAAGGGGGAGCAGAGCCAGGTGTGTGCTTTAACAAGATCCCTCTGTCTGCTGCATGCGAAGCTGCTTGGAGTGTGTGAGACTGGGGCAAGAGACCAGGGAGAAGGGTGGGGCTTGGGGAGCAGAGGGCGAGGCAGGCCCCGGAGATGGGGCGTGGGAGAGAAGTTCAGGGCCCGCGAGGCCCTCAGTTCCAATCGTGGCCAGAGACTCTTGAGTTAAGTCCCCGTGTGATCTCTGGATGGTCACTTTTCCCTCTGTGGGCCTGAGGTCCGCCTTCTACTGAAGGAGTGGCTGCTCCTGGCCAGAGGTGTGCTGGTAATGGCTTAACAGCCGCCTCAAGGGGTAGGGGCCAGGAGGTGGATCTCTGTCATCTACTCATGGGGAGAAGCCAGCTCCAGCCCGCCCTGACCACAGCCTCCCCCAGGGCACCTCCAGAGCCCTGGCCAGCAGCCCTCAGCCTCGCTCAGCCCCCCTGGTGGCAACCCTCACCCAGGTGTGCCTGAAGATATGAGCAGCCCGATCCTGTCATCCCGTCCTGCCCTGCTCCCAGAGCCGGTCCCTAGTCTGTGCCTCTGATCTCTGTCTGGGAAGCGTCTTCCCGTCTCCGGTTCACACCTCGTGCTCCTGTCCCCGAGGCTTCGTCCCACTCCCACCCCCGGCTCTGGGCTTTCCCTGTCCCTACCTTCCCTTCTGCTCTGGTCTCCCTCATTCTGGCTGGGGGTCCAACTCTAAGCTTATGTCGCCTGTCCTCACCTGCTCTGTCTTGTCAGGTTGGGAATCTTCAGTTCCTCCACCCCTCTCCATTTCTTTTCTTTTCTTTCTTTCTTTTTTTTAAATATTTATTTGGCTGCTTTGGGTCTTCGTGGTGGTGCACGGGACCTTTCGTTGCGGCACGCAGGCTTCTCTCTAGTTGCGGCTTGTGGCGCGCGGGCTCCAGAGTGCATGGGCTTAGTTGCCCCGCAGCATGTGTGATGTTAGTTCCCTGACCAAGGATCGAACTGGCATCCTCTGCATTGGCAGGCGGATTCTTAAGCACTGGACCACCAGGGAAGTCCCCATCTGTTTCTGATTGTTTTCCTGTCTCTACAGAGATGTCTCTTGTTTGCTTTTTCTCTGTCACCACTCCCTCTGCAACCCCCAATTACTCTCTCTTCCTCCCTGGTTTTTCCTCTCCACAGAGATTACATCTGTGGCGTCTCCTCTCCTGGGCTTTCAAAGACAGACACGAATGAGTCCTTGGGCTCAAGGAATTCAGCCCAGTGGTGGAGTCATGGGTTAACAGACACTCAGGTGGCCTCAGTCAGAGCCATCCCTCCTGCCGAGGGACAGAGGTAGCAGGGCCCATCCTCCTGACTGCCGGGCGCTGGCTGTGTGCCAGGCACTCCCTGTGCACCGCACCTGCATCCAGCCCTCTACTCCTTCTCACAACCTCATGGGGTGTCCCGTTCACAGCAAAGCGAGGCCAGTGGCCCGCGGTCACTCTACCAGCAAGTGGTAAGGCTGGGATTTGAACCCAGGCTGTCTGGCCCCGCGAGGTGTGCTCTTACCAGCCCTATCCTTCCTATTGCTCACGACGGCACAGTGTCTCAGAGCCTGGGCTCGGGGCTTGGGGAGGCCTGGATTCTGCCCCTGATGCATCTTGTGACCGTGCGGAACTGACTTACCCCCTCAGCCTCTGTGGCTTCCTCTGTAAATGGAGACAAATCAATGCAGAGTAGATGAGGTCCCAGGGGGCCCAGGAGGCTGACCTCAGAGCCCTGCGAACTGCTTGAGCAAGGAGCCCGAGTTGGGGCTTCCCCGCTGGCGCAGTGGTTAAGAATCCGCCTGCCAATGCAGGGGACATGGGTTCGATCCCTGGTTCGGGACCCACATGCTGCGGAGCAACTAAGCCCGTGTGCCACAACTACTGAGCCTGTGCTCTAGAGCCCGTGCGTGGAAGCGCATGCACTGCAACGAAGAGTAGCCCCCGCTTGCTACAACTAGAGAAAGCCTGCGTGCAGCAACAAAGACCCCATGCAGCCAAAAATAAATAAATCAGTTAATTAATTAATTAATTTTGAAAAAGAGCCCGAGTGGGAGGCCCGAGGGAGCGGGATTCCAGCTGGGCAGAAACTAACCACCGAGCCCAGAAGTAACACCTTCCCATCTCACCCGCAGGAATCCTCGTGGCCCACTACCTCCAGAGCATCACGCCGTGTCTGGCCCTGGGCGGAGAGCTGGTCTACCACCGGCGGCCTGGGGAGGAGGGCACTGTTATGTCACTAGCTGGGAAATACACATGTGAGCCTGGGGACCCTGGACTCCTGGGTCTGAGGGAGGAGGAGCCTGGGGCCCTGGACTCCTGGCTCTGAGGGAGATGGGGGAAAACCTGGGTTCCCAGATGCCGAGCCCCCTTGGTAACCTGCCCCGCCCCCCACCCTGCTCTCTTACAGTGAACAACTGGTTGGCGACAGTCACGTTGGGTCAGGCGGGCATGCATGCAACATACTACCACAAAGCCAGTGACCAGGTGAGCTGGTCCAGGGACTGGCCACGCAGGCACACGTGCTGGGTGTGGGGTGCCCGGGGCTGGCACGCCTGGGAGGCTGACCCGTGTGTGTCGCCCTGGCCCCTCCAGCTGCAGGTGGGTGTGGAGTTCGAGGCCAGCACCAGGATGCAGGACACAAGTGTCTCCTTCGGGTACCAGCTGGATCTGCCCAAGGCCAACCTCCTCTTCAAAGGTACAGGCCTCCATTTCCCTGTGTGGGAAACAGGCAAGAGGCACCTCTGAGTGGGTATACCGGCCAAGGGAGATGGTAGAGGGCAGTGTGCCGGGCCCCCAGGTTGCCCAGGAACGCTAGTTGAGAGGGTGGATGGGTGCCTGGGCCCTGAGCTTTGCACCTACCACCCGCCGAGTGGCCCTCTCCCAGTCTGCGTACACGGCCCTCGCTTTTCTTTTTCTCATGAGTGGAAGGCAACTTGGAGCACAGCCGGCCGACGCCACAGTCTCACGTTAGGGAGGCTGCCCGGTCACAGCCAGATCCAGAACCTTCCCCGAGGCCGACCGACTCTAGTCTTAAGTTTCTTCTTGGGCCTCAGTGGCTCTCAGGTTTGGGGTGTGTGGAGAGAGCCCTGGAAAGGCCGCTTCAGTGGGCCTGGGTCAGGGTTTCCGAAGGCGGCCAGGAGGGCCAGGGATTGGGTTTGGGGGTTTTTATTGTTGTCGGTTTTGGGGTTTTTTTTTTGCTTCTGAAGCCCGCCTTCCCTGCCCACCTCTCGAGCCCTTGCTCTGCAGGCAGCCGGGGTCAGAGGCTAGGTTTGGGCAGCAGCGCTTCAGCTTCTCTGCTCCTGTTCAGTGAGTTCTGAGGCTCCACCCTGTGGGGACCGCACCAGGTACTTGCACACCTGTCAGGTCCTGGGGCACAGGCCCTGGAGGAGATTTCAGTCTTTCTCACTTTTTTTAAAAAAACTTTTATTGGAGTATAGTTGATTTACAATGTTGTGTTTCTGCTGTACAGCAAAGTCAATCAGCCATATGTATACACATCTCCACTTTTAGACTTTTTTCCCATATAGGCCATTACAGAGTACTGAGTAGAGTTAGAGCTTTCAGTCTTTCATTCAGCAGATGCTCAGCACCTGCTCTGTGCCCGGCCTTGTGCCGAGGATGCTGGGGACGCAGCAGTGACCAGGCCCCTTCTCCCACCTCCACCCCCCAAGCCCCGGGGCTCACAGTGGGAGGGACAGACCCATCCCCAGAGAGCAGCGACCTGGTGTGGACAGGACTGGGATGATGGGGCCCATGGGGTGGCCTAGGGCTTCCCGGAGGGGAGGGGTCACTGAGCTCAGAGCTGAAGTACTTGGAGGGCATGAAGAGGTTTCGGGTGGCGGGGCCAGCATGGTCCGTGGTCTGGCCGGTGGTATCTGAGGTGGGCCGGAGGGCAGCTCGCGGGGATGGGGCGAGAAGCCAGCGCAAGGCTCTAAGCTCGGTTGTTCACCCATAGGTTCCGTGGACAGCAACTGGATCGTGGGCGCCACGCTGGAGAAGAAGCTCCCACCCCTGCCCCTGACGCTGGCCCTCGGGGCCTTCCTGAATCACCGAAAGAACAAGTTCCAGTGCGGCTTTGGCCTCACCATTGGCTGAGCCCCTCCTGGCCCCTGCCTTCCACGCCCTTTCTCCTTCAGATCCCACCTCCCCCTCCCCCTGCCATGGAGGGGAGACCTGAGCCCCCCTCCCCCTCCCTTCCCTCCTCCTCGGAGGTCAGGGGGGCAGCGGAAAGGAGGGGACCCATCACCCCCGCAGCTGGCGGGGGGCTCCTGGAACCACAGGCACGTCAGGATTCGGAGTACCAGGGGCGGCGTGCCCGGTGGGCCTGGGGTCCAGGAAGGGATTCTGGAATCTAGGGGCGCCCGGGATTCTGAGCACCAGGGGCAGAGGCGGCCAGACAACCTCAGGGAGGTGTTGGGGTGTCCCCGTGCCCCAGAGGGCCCTAGGCCCAGCCCCCAGGGGGCAGCAAGAAGAGGCGCTTCCCCATCCCCAGTCACTCCACCCTGCCCGCTTTCCCATCCACCCTTCGGTATAAATCATGTTTATAAGTTATGGAAGAACTGGGACATTTTACAAAAAAAAAAAAAAAACCTACAAAAAATATACATGGAAAAAAAAAGGCAGGCGTCTGTTTTCCTCCACGTGTCTGTGGTCCATTTGGCCTGTTCATTTGGTCTGACCTCCCACAGTGACTAGCAGGGGCCAAGGGAATCGAGCGGAGTCCCTGGCCAGAGCCCAGACCAGAGAGGGGAGGGGCCTGGCCAAGGATCACACAGCCTCCCTGTGACCTTCCCTTCAGGGGCATCACAGGCCTTCCCTCCCCAGGAGGGCATGGTCTTGTGGTCACTCAGCTTGGCCTGGCCAGCATGGCTGCAGAGGACTTTGTCCCTGTGAACTGAAGCAACAGGGGTGAGGCTGTCTCTGGGTGCAGGGGTGGGGGTGGCGAGCTGGGACTCCGGGGTCTTTCCAGGTTCCCAAAGGGGCAGGACACGAAGGGGTGTGAGGACTTTCTGATAGGAAGGTCAGAGCTTCCGAGAAGCTTCAGGAAGCATTCAAGCACCCGGATGGAGAGAGTTCAGAGTCGGTCACTCCTGCTCCAGGCAGACCCACACCCTGAGCCCTCGCCAGACAGAGGAGCCGAAACCCCGCCTCTCACACACTGGGGAGGGAGGCTGCTGACCTGACCCGTGATGAGCCGTCAGGGCCCAGAGACCACCCCGCCGGCTCCCTGCCAGCGCCAGCTGAGCCCCAAACAGGCCTGGGCCTGGCTGGCACTGGGGCTCCCTTCCTGGGACCAGGCATCCAGCCTCCCCTGACCCCATGGCATCCAATGTTCCCACCCCCTCAAAGGACCAGGAGTGAATCCCAGCTCCTCCAGTTCGTCCAGTGTGGCTTTACCATCCACCTCAATCCTGAATCTCGTCTCAGTTGTCTCCCATCTGTGTAACAGCTGGCGTTCATGTCACAGAGGTGCTAAGGAGGGAGGGGACAGTAAGTGCCCACTGTGGCCCATCACAGAAGTTAGTGGGCCCATCACAGAAATTAACTCCAACTCAGGGCCTGCTGTTTGCGAGGAACTGCTCAGTACTTCCTACATATAGTAGCCTGTTGCTTCGCGGAACGACGGTGTTAGGTGCAACTGTTTTCCCGGTTTTGTGGACCAAGAAACTGGATGTTCAGAGAGGCTAGGTCATTTGCTCAAGGTCACACAGATGGCAACCGGCAGAGCCTGGATTCAGGCCCGGACAGTTCGGTTCCGGAGTCCAAGTCCTAACCAGGCAACACAACACGAATGCTTCAAGCCCTGCGGAAGGTACAACACGCACCGATTCCTGGAATCCACGATGCTTGTGTTGGGGAGAAATGCTGGATTTCCCAGTCACAAATGGGGAAGGGGACTCGGAGAGGCATTCACCTGTGCCCCAGGTCACAGCCCAAGAGGGAGCTAGGGTTAAAACCCAGGTTTCATTCTCAAAGCCTGGGCTTTTACCAGATGCCTTACACTGTCCCCAGAACTCCCATGCCATTTCTGTCTGGGCCTCCAGCTCTTTTCTCCCCCAACCCAGAAATCCCAGACCGCAGCCCCGCTCCTTCCTCGGACCCAGGATTTTGGGCCCCCAGCCCTTTCCTCAAATTCTATTCATCCATCCGCTGGAAAAGAGAGGGACAGGGAATGGGTGTTCTGGGCAGCTGCCTGCTTCCCCTTCCATGCCCAGCACCCCGCCCCCAACTCACCCACCCACCAGAATGGAGGAAGGCGCCTGAGTTACTGGGTGAGATGTCATCTCTTTTCACGGAGGCTGGGAGTGGGAGCTGCTAGCCTCCAAGCCCCATCTCCCTCCGCCTCCCGGCTGTGTGTGAAGGGGGAGGAGAGCCCACCTCGTGACCTGACAGGGGCTGGCCCAGCTTGCCCTAGATCTGGAGGAGTGGGCGGGGCAGGGGGAGCCCTATAACTGGACGAACCTGGGATCCCTGACTCCTACTCAGCCCCGGAGGAAGCGAAGGACACCATTCCCCAGGAACGGGTGAGAAGCAGAGCTGGGGGCACAAAGTCCAGCTCAGGGCTTCTGTGGGGGATGGAGTGGGGGAGGAGGAGGAGGTGGCGGTCCTACGCCTGGGCCAGGACAGAAGCAGGAGCAGGGGATGAGGCCAGAGGCAGGGGACTGGACCTAGAAGAAGGGTGGGCAGCAGGGGCATCCCGTCTGGGCTAGAAGGTGGGGTCAGGGGAGCAGCTGGACCTGTAGGAAAACCAGACGAGCCATAGCAACAGCCCACCAATTGTCACTGTCGTTTATTGAGCACCTACTGGGTGCCCCCATCATCCTAAGATCTCCATTAATGGGAGGCGCAGGGGTGGCGGCGACCAGGGGTGTCGGCAGGGTAGCTAGAGCGTCGGTTGAAGGACTTTTAAATGAGGATTAAATTAGCGAATATGTGGAAGATACCGTTTAGATGTGAAGTTGGAGCTTAGAATGTGAAGGTACAATGAGGAATGCGAGGTTGGAACTTAGAAAGTCCAGCTGGGGCTCACAGGGAACTCCGGGGTGGAGGGGAGGGTGGGGTGAGTGGAATTTGAGCCCTGGGAGAGAGGGATTGAATTTTGGGCAGAGACCGCCTGAGGATGGGGAGATAGGAGAAGACAATGGGAATTAGATAGACAATGAAGGGGCCGGGCCGCTTCGTAACTATTTGTGATTGGATTAGGCTGATGCAGATATGGGGTGCAAGCCTTTGAGGGCCGAGACCTGATGGGGCGGGGCTCTGAGTGGGAGGAGTCCCCACTGCTGTTGAGTGACAATGTCTCCCTCCCCCAGGTTGGCCAATCGCAAGCCAGAAAATGAAGGGTCTGTGGGTCGCCTTGGTGATCACGCTCCTGGCAGGTATGGGGATGGGGTTTGCTTAGGTTCCTTGCTCCTCCCCCTCCCATCCTCAGCTGTACCCCTTGCCCTCTTCCCGTCCCTGGGTCCCCTCTTTTGCTGGTCTATCTCCCCAGGTCTGAGGTCTCTCCGACATTCATTCGTTCTGAGCAGCTGTTGTATCCGCTCTGAGCCTCAGCTTCCCCATCCTTAAAATGAGAGCTGTAACAGTTTCTAATCCATTGCTGTCAGGCAGGTAGTGAGCAGTAGTTAAGTGTCAGCTGTGATTAGTTTTATTCTCCATCACCCCAGCATGGCGGTGCATGGAACACACAATCAATGCTTGCCAAGTGATTAAAACAAGCTGGGTGTCCCTCCGCCTCCTCCCTGCCCACCAGTGCTCTGATGAAGCCCACCAGCCTTTGTGGAGCACCCACTCTGTACCAGGTACTGTGTGCCTGGAGGGGACAGAGGAGGACACTGACTGCTGTGAACTTGCTCCGTGCAGGATGCCAGGCAGAAGCGGAGCCAGAGCCGGAGCCCGAGGTGCAGCTGGGGCAGGAGTGGCCCGGGTGGCAGGGCAGCCAGCCCTGGGAGCAGGCGCTGGGCCGCTTCTGGGATTACCTGCGCTGGGTGCAGACATTGTCTGACCAGGTGCAGGAGGAACTGCTCAGCACCCAGGTCATTCAGGAACTGACGTGAGTGCCCCTGCCCTGGCCCCTGACCCTCCTGGTGGGCAGTGCGTTCCAGACCCTCAGCCTCCAGTGGTCTGGGTTTCTTTCTGTCCCCATCACCAACTCTTGGTGGTCTGGATCTCTCTTCACTTCTTGCTTTCTCTCCCTTTTTAGCTCCTGGCTTTACCTCTCTCTGATTCTGTTTTTCGACCCTTCCTGTCTCTGGCATGTTCCTCTCCGTCTCTCGCTCCATCACTCTAGCTCAGGATCCCTGTTTCGCTCTCTTCACGCCCATGCTCCCTCCTTCTCGCCCCTTAGGGTGCTGATGGACGAGACCATGAAGGAGGTAAAGGCCTATAGGGAGGAGCTGGAGGGGCAGCTGGGCCCCATAGCCCAGGAGACGCAGGCCCGTGTGTCCAAGGAGCTGCAGGCAGCGCAGGCCCGGCTGGCCTCTGACATGGAGGACGTGCGCAGTCGCCTGGCGCAGTACCGCAGCGAGGTGCAGGCCATGATGGGCCAGACCACCGACGAGCTGCGTGGCCGCCTGGCCTCCCACCTGCGCAAGCTGCGCAAACGGCTGCTTCGCGACGCCGAGGACCTGCAGAAGCGCCTGGCCGTGTACCGCGCGGGGGCGCTCGAGGGCTCAGAGCGCAGCGTGAGCGCCATCCGCGAGCGCCTTGGGCCCCTGGTGGAGCAGGGCCGAGTGCGGGCCGCCACCGTGGGAACCCTGGCCGGCCAGACGCTGAGGGAGCGCGCCGAGGCCTGGCACCAGAAACTGCGCGGGCGGATGGAGGAGATGGGCACCCAGGCCCGGGACCACCTGGAGGAGATGCGCGAGCAGCTGGAGGAGGTGCGCGCCAAGGTGGAGGAGCAGGGCAGCCAGATGCGCCTGCAAGCGGAGGCCTTCCAGGCCCGCCTCAGGAGCTGGTTCGAGCCTCTGGTGGAAGACATGCAGCGCCAGTGGGCTGGGCTGGTGGAGAAGGTGCAGTTGGCTATGGCCACCAGCCCCACCTCTGCGCCCAGCGAGAATAACTGAGTGCCCGCGCATCCCCCTGGGAGGCCCCACTCCTGCGCTGGCCCCACGTCCCCCCAGCCTACAGGAGGCCCTGTCCCTGCCCCAGCTGTCCTCCTGGTGGGCCCTAGCTTAATAAAGTTTCGTCAAGCTTCACGGCAGCTGCTGGGCGTCCGTGTGTGATTTCTCACAGCTCAAGCCTCAGTTTCTCGTTCCTTCCCCACACCGGCCACGCAGCGCTCCGTCCTGCCCCCTCTGCCTGTGTATGTCTGTTTCTTTGTCTCTTCGAAGTCCGTCTTTGCTTGCTTCTGCCCCTTTCTGAGTCTCCTTTTTTCTTCCATCTCTGCTCACTCTCTTCCCTGCCTCTCTTACCCTTCTGTCTCTGAGACGTGGTTCTGGAACCAATCCACCGGTGGGTCAAACCCTACGGTTGCCCCTGACTACTGTGGGCAAAAAAGCAAGGTCTCTGAGGGATTTCCCTGGCGGTCCAGTGGTTAAGGGGATACGGGTTCGATCCCTGGTCGGGGAACTAAGATCCCACATGCCCGTGGGGCAGCTGAGCCCCATGCTCCACAGTGGGATCTCCCACGTGCGGCAACGAAGACCAGCCCAAAATAAAATTAATTAATTAATATTTTAAAAATTAAAAAGCAACCTCTCTGAGCCTCCAGTGGCCCAGCTTCACAATACCTGCTTCATAGCCTTGTGACTCAAAAGACCTAAGATCGCTGTCATTAATTGTGAGCCATTTTCACTTTTTTTTTTCCCCACTCTCATTCTCCCTCCTGTCTAATCTAATTCGGCTTTCTTCCCTCTCCTGGGCTTTGTCTCCGTCCTGCTGTCCCAGAGAGGCTTCGTTTTTCTGGCTTCCTCTTTTCCTCCACCTCTATCTTTTATCTCTCCCTCCTCCAGTTTCTCTTGCCCCTGGTCCTGCTTATTTCTTTTTTCCCTTCTTCATCCGGGTTTGTCCTCGCCATCATTTTGTTGCATGTGGACCCTCTATCTTTCTCCCCTCATTCTTGTTCCTTCTCTCCTCCGGCTGGTTGGTTAGCCTCTGGTCCACCCTGACGAGCCTACCGGGTGCTGGGTTCAGGCTGCCGGGTTCGGGCTGCCGAGAGAGGCACACTCTGCGAGGGTCCGCAACAGGCCCCTTGGCGTTTAGGGCTGGACAATCCATTTGGAAATTGACACACAGAGAAGCGTGGCTGGAGCCTGGAGATGCCGGGCGCTCTCCCCTCTCACGTCCTCAGTCCTCCGAGGAGCAGAACAAGGTCCCCATCACAGGGATTGGCCAGGACTTGTGTCTCCCAGGCCGACTTCTGCCTGCTTTGGCTCCAACACACTGTACTCCGTCCGAGCTTCGCCCAAGCTGCCTCGCTTGCCCTTGTGGAATCAGCCCCCCCCCCGCCCCCACCAGATGATTCACCCTTGGGGCCGAGTAAGGAGGGGAGGTTATCTGTGGGCTCAGAGGCAGGGGGCCTAGTCCCACCCAAGTTTCTGCTGACTCACTGTGTACCCAGGACCCGGGGCCAAGTCCCCTGAACCTGTTTCCCGGATGTCAGTGAGGGCGGGGGCGTCAGCCATATTGCCCACTTGAAGATCTGAATCTTGAATTCGGTATGAAGCCAGCTAAGCGGAGAGGGTGTCCCGCCTCACTGCAGCAGCCCCCCACCCCGGTTAGTTTTGTGAAAGGAGGCCGGAACGGGGTGCTGTGGGGTGGAGGCTGACCCCAGCAGGGATCCAGAGAGACAGCCTGAAGTCCAGGAAGGGGAGGGAGAAGATGACGGACAAAGAAGGGGAGGACACTTAGAGCCTCTCACTGAGCCGTTGAATGTTCTTGGCTACCCCCCAGTTGCCCCATCTGTAAACAGAAACTCCTACAGCTGACATGAGGATGAGACTGGCAAACTGAAGTTGGCGTTCTGGTCTCGTGGGGTGGGGTGAGGAGGAGAGGAGACATTTGGGGGATGTGTGGGGAACGCTGGGGGCTCACAGAGGAAGCAGATGTCTGGGAAGGCTGCTGAGGGGCCAACAGGGATTGGCAGCATGGAGCTGGCCGGAGGGCTGTTGCAATCCCGCCAGGGTGGTGTCTGTGCTTCCCTTTCACAACCATCCCCCTCACCCCAAGGCTGATACGTGCGTGTGGGGACACGAGGCCAGCCAACCTGGAGTCTGGGGCCGGGGCCACCCTCCCCCAGCGGCTAGGGTTCATTAGCAGTCAAAGGCAGCTGGGATGGGACTTCCCTGGTGGTGCAGTGGTTAACTAATCCGCCTGCCAATGCAGGGGACACGGGTTCGAGCCCTGGTCCGGGAAGATCCCACATGCTGCAGAGCAACTACACCCGTGCGCCACAACTACTGAGCCTGCGTGCCACAACTACTGAGCTTGCACTCTAGAGCCCGCGAGCCACAACTACTGAAGCCCGCGCGCCTAGAGCCAGTGCTCCACAACAAAGAGAAGCCACCGCAATGAGAAGCCCGCGCACCACAACGAAGAGTAGCCCCTGCTCACCACAGCTAGAGAAAGCCTGTGTGCAGCAACGAAGACCCGATGCAGCCAAAAAAAAAAGGCAGCTGGTAGGAAGGGGGACGGCAGCCCTGAGGGACTGATGTGGTGGAAGGAAAGGGCGGTGGTGCTTGGTGTGCGGAGCGGCCAGAGAGGGTGCACAAGAGCAGATGGGGCGTTTACAGGGGCCCTGGAGGCTTGGACAGTGGGGAAGCAGAGAGAAGGGAGTTTCTGGTGGAGTGGTTGGAGGGGCACACATCGGGAGCCTGGCAGCTGAGGTTTTGCACTTTTGACAGGTTGAAAAGACCTCTCAGGCTTCCCTTGTGGCTCAGTGGTAAAGAATACGCCTGCCAGTGCAGGGTCCACGGGTTCGAGCCCTGGTCCGGGAAGATCCCACATGCTGTGGAGCAACTAAGCCCGTGAGCCACAGCTACTGAGCCTGCGCTCTATAGCTCATGAGCCACAACTACTGAGCCCGCACGCCACAACTACTGAAGTCCATGTGCCTAGAGCCCGTGCCCCACAAGAGAAGCCACCGCAGTGAGAAGCCCACACACTGCAACGAAGAGTAGACCCCACTCGCTGCAACTAGAGAAAGCCCACGCACAGCAACGAAGACCCAAGGCAGCCAAAAATTAAAAATAATAATAAAAAAAAAAGACCTCTGTCCAAAAGAGAGATTGGGGGAATAGAGACCCCAGAGAGCATCCAGGGAGGTTTGGGAGTCTCCCAGAGGCAGAAAGGTGGGGGAATAGAAGAGCTAGTATGAGAGTGACATTGGAGGTGGCATGGGGTGGGCAGGAGTGTGGAGGCAGACTGTGTGACCCCAGATTCCTCTGAGCTGAAGAGGCCTGCTAAGAAGGGGGAGGGGACGGTAGAGGTGGCCTGGGGACACAGTGTGAATTGAGTTAGGGAGTTATTGAGGGTTACCGAGAGACACCCACTGAGGCTGGGAGAAAGGTATGAAGCACCAAGACCCATAAGGGAAGAGGGCCACAGGGAGAGGGGGAAGGCTGTCCCCTGAGTGGGGAAGGGACTCTGGCAGCTTGGGGTCCCCAACAGTCAGGGAAAGTTGGAGGTGCAGGTGCTGAAGAGCAAGACGCTTTGGGCCTAAGGCTTCAGCCCTGTGCCCCACCTGGTCCCCACCACCACGAGGGAGGGGTGAAGGAAGAGAGGTGGGTGGGCACAGGGAGGCACGTGGCCAGGTGAGGCTTAGGGTGAGGGAGATTAACTTGACCACCCCCCTACCACCAGCACCACCACCCCCCGCCTCAGAAAGGTCCCGGGCCAGGCCACCCAAGCCGGCCTCAGTGCCCAGGAAGGAACATTCGGAGTGCCTCTCTGGCCCCACCCCACCACAAGGCTCATTCTGTCCCTCCTGGTCGTGATGGTGGCTCTCTTTGTGGTTTTGGGATGTGAAAGTGGGATGGGACACTGAGAGTTTGAGATTTGGAAGAGTGAAGCTGTCATGGGCCTGGGGCACAGGCTTAGATGACCCTTGGGAACTCTGGGGCCCCTTCTGTGCCCTGGTTCCCATGTCATCCCCCAATTGCCCCCATCTCTACCCGCCCAGCTGGGTTTCAGCGTTCTCTAAAGGCTAGTCCAGTGGGTGGCAATCTGCCCAGGGGAGCCCTAGCAACCGATGACGTCTTCAGTCTTGCTCCTCCGGGATTGGATGGCTTGCTTTTACAGCCTTGAAAGGGCGGGGGACCAGTCCAGTGCTGAGAGCAAGGCAATTCTCAGCATCCTGAGCCTGATCTGGGGGTTCTGGTACCCCTCGCCGCATTCTAACACCATGACCCCCAGAAACACATTCAAGGATCTCCTTTCCCATCCCTGGAATCTCATCCTAAAGGGCTTCCAATTTTGAAAATTTGTACACACTTGACCCTCTTCTGGGCACTCCCAGCCCCAGCCCAGGCGGCCCCAGGCCTCATCAGATCCCTTTCCATCATCAGAGGAGTAACGTGGTTGAGTCAAGTCGTGAAGACAACGCAGTGAGTTGCGTTGAGATATTTAACGCAACGAAATTGAGATATTCAAAAAACAAAACAAACAACAACAAATTGAGACTCACATACCATAATTGTCACCCTTTGAAGGTGTACAATTCAATGATTGTTGGTATATTTGCAAAGTTTGCAACCATCGCCACTATCTAATTCCAGAACATTTCATCACCCAGAAAGGAAACCCCACACCCTTTAACCCTCACTCCCATCCCCTTCTCCCCGAGGCAGGGCAACCACTAATCAGCTTTCTGTCTCTATAGATTTCCCAATTCTGGACATTACATATGAATGGAATCATATAACATGTGGTCTTGGGGCTTCCCTGGTGGCGCAGTGGTTAAGAATCCGCCTGCCAGCGCAGGGGACACAGGTTCGATCCCTGGTCCGGGAAGATCCCACATGCCGTGGAGCAACTAAGCACGTGTGCCACAACTACTGAGGCTGCACGCCACAACTACTGAAGCCCACGCACTTAAAACCCATGCTCCACAACAACAGAAGCCACAGCAATGAGAAGCCCACGCACTGCAACGAAGAGGAGCCCCCGCTCACCGCAACTAGAGAAAGCCTGCGTGCAGCAAAGAAGACCCAACACAGCCAAAAATAAATAAATAAATTTTTAAAAAATTAGGTGAAACAAGTATGCTAAATCAGAAACAAAATAAAACAAAACCTAAACTAAATATGGCAGTTTCACAAAACCCATCTGAGGCAGATACTGTCACTGCTCCTACTTTACAAGGAAGAAACTGAGGCACAGAAGGCTAAAGTCACTTGTGAGACAACACAAAGCCAAAGTGATTAGAGACGGGATTTGAACCCAGGTGGGGATCCTGCGGCCACATCCTGACTGATTTCCTCCCTTGCCGAATCACCCTGCCTATCATATGGGCTACAGCTATGCACACACACCTGGCCCCAGGCCTCACTGGCATTACATCCAGCATATTAAAATGCACCCACGTCCCTTATTATATATAATTCCTATGAGGAGTCACACTGCTGTTGGCTAGTTAGTATGTGGGTATATTCTGTAGCAATTTCATTTTAAAAAATACTAACTTTTGGACTTTCCTGAAGGTTCAGGGGTTAAGGCTGGACCTTCCACCGCAGGGGGCGCGGGTTCGATCCCTGGTCGGGGAACTATAAGATCCCGCATGCCAAGCGGTGCAGCCAAAAAAAAAAAAAAAAAAGTTCAAAATTACTAACTTTTAACTTGGTCAATTTTTTTTTTTCCACTTTGGAACCAATCAAATGATTTCCCAAGCATTTTCCTAAATCCCAAAAAATCGCTCAGGTTAAAGACTCAAAAGACATACAGGGGGGCTTCCCTGGTGGCGCAGTGGTTGAGAGTCCGCCTGCCGATGCAGGGAACACGGGTTTGTGCCCCGGTCCGGGAAGATCCCACATGCCGCGGAGCGGCTGGGCCCGTGAGCCATGGCCGCTGAGCCTGCGCGTCCGGAGCCTGTGCTCCGCAACGGGAGAGGCTACAACAGTGAGAGGCCCGTGTACCGCAAAAAAAAAAAAAGAAAGAGGGACTTCCCTGGTGGCACGGTGGTTAAGAATCTGCCTGCCAATGCAGGGGACATGGGTTCGATCCCTGGTCCGGGAAGATCCCACATGCCACGGAGCAACTAAGCCCATGTGCCACAACTACCGAGCCTGCGCTCTAGAGCCCGTGCTCTGCAACAAGAGAAACCACTGAAGTGAGAAGCCCACACACCACAATGAAGAGTAGCCCCCCATCGCTGCAACTAGAGAAAGCCTGCGCGCAGCAACTGAGACCCAACACAGCCATAAATAAATTAATTAATTAATTAATATTAAAAAAAAGAATCACCTTGGGAGTTTTTAAAATTAAAAAAAACTGCTGTGTGTTATATGAAAGTTATTATGAGAGTAAATCCTAAGAGTTCTCATCACAAAAATTTTTTTGTATTTCTTTAATTTTGTATCTATATGAAATGATGGATGTTTAATAAACTTGTGACAATCATTTCATGACGTATGTAAGTCAAATCCTTATGCTGTACACATAAAACTTATACAGTGCTGTATGTCAATTTTAACGCAATAAAATTGGAAGAGAAAAAAAGTTAAACAGAGTTACCGCAAGACCCAGCAATTGCATTCCTAGGTCTCTATCCAAAAGAACTGCAAACACGTTCACAGCAAAAACTTGTACACAACTCTTCATAGCACTATTATTCATAATAGCCAAAAAGTGGAAAATAGCCAAAAAATACCCATCAACTGATGAATGAATAAATAAATCTATACAGTGTTTGTATATCCACTGTATATCTGTATAGGTACAGATACAGTGTATACAGTGGAATATTATTCAGCCATAAAAAGGAACAAAGCACTGGGAATTCCCTGGTGGTCCAGTGGTTAGGACTTCGAGCTCTCACAGCCGAGGGCCCAGGTTTGATCCCTGGTCTGGGAACTAAAATCCCATAAGCCTTGCTGCGAGGCCAAAAAAAAAGAGAGAGAGAGAGAAAAAAGAAAGGGGGATCAGAGCACTGACACACGCTACAACACGGATGAACCATGAAAACTTCATGCTAAGTGAAAGAAGCCAGTCACAAAAGACCACTTTTTAAAACAATTTTTTATTTACTTTTAATTTTTATTTTTGGCTGCATTGGGTCTTCGTTGCTGTGTACTGGCTTTCTCTGGTTGTGTCGAGCAGGGGCTACTCTTCATTGTGGTGGACGGGCTTCTCATTGCAGTGGCTTCTCTTGTTGTGGAGCACGGGCTCTAAGAGCGCGAGCTTCAGTAGTTGTAGCACGCGGGCTCAGTAGTTGTGGCACACGGGCTTAGTTGCTCCGCGGCATGTGGGATCTTCCCGGGCCCGGGCTCGAACCCGTGTCCCCTGCATTGGCAGGCGGATTCTTAACCACTGCACCACCAGGGAATCCCCAAGACCACATGTTACATGACTCTATTCATATGTAATGTCCAGAATTGGGAAATCTATAGAGACAGAAAGCTGATTAGTGGTTGCCCTGCCTTGGGGAGAAGCGGGTGGGAGTGAGGGTTAAAGGGTGTAGGGTTCCCTCTCGGGGTGATGAAATGTTCTGGAATTAGATAGTGGTGATGGTTGCAAACTTTGCAAATATACCAACAATCATTGAATTGTACACCTTCAAAGGGTGACAATTATGGTATGTGAACATCTCAATTTTTTGTTGTTGTTTTTTGGGTTTTTTTGAGTATCTCAATTTTTAAAAAATGAATGGAGATCTTCCAGACAAAGGCAGAAAGAAGAGATAAATGAGGGGACATAGCAACCTCTCTTCCACACCCCCGACTTCCCTGCCACAACCTAGAGCAGCCAGGGAGGTGAGTGGTGAGGGATGCTGGAAGGGAGGTGGCTGCAGGGATTCAGGGGAGAGGGGATGGGGTCCAGAATGAAGCAGGGACCCTGGCGTGGAGAGAGTGATTCGGGAGTCTGGTCGTGGGACTGATGACCTTGTGGACACAGAGGTGCAGGCTCAGAGATGCTACCTGTCCCCAGACACACATGCTGGGGTCTCAAGGCCCACCGCTCCCAACCCCCAGTCCCTCCTTGTGACCTCTTTGCCCCCACCTCCCAACTGCTGTTGTTTTTGAGCTGCCTCTGAGGTCCACCCTGAACGACCTTCAGCCCATTCCTGCCCTGGATAACAGATGGGCAAACACTGCAAGCAGCAAACAGCTCATGCTGACCTTGGAGCCAGGGCAGGGTCAGAGACCTTTTCCCCCCTCCCCCGGGCCCACCCAACCCTGGCCCTGCTTCAACCTCTTTCTTGCCCTCTAGAATTGGGGTGGGGAGGTGAGGGCAGAGGTCGTTTCTGGCTTAAGCTAGCCAGAAACGGCTAGCTAAGTATGAAAGGGCTGGGTTCAGATTCACCACTTGGTGGCTGGGGAGCCCCACCCCCACAGCCTCAGTTTCCTTATATGTAAAATGGGAATGAAAAAGATGCCCACTTCATAAGGTCTGACGTTAATTCAGTGAGTTAATGCGCTGAAGCCTTGCGGTGGCATCTGACGCGTAGTGAGCGCTCGGGAAATACAAGCTTAATAAGTAGCAGCTGGCGTTGACAACACAGCTTTGCTGCACGTCTCTTGTTGCTCGAGGCACTTTAGGTAAACGACCTGCTTTACTCTCCTGTGTAGGAACATAGTCCGTGACTCTGGTTCCTGGACGGAGAAACAGGCCCAGAGACATTAAGCAACATACACCAGGTCACACAGCAGGAAGGAGGTGGAGCCGGACTGTGAACCCAACACCATGCTGCTTCTCCTAACACCATGCAAAGTGGGTGTTTCCTTTTTCTTTTGTTATTATGATAAAATACATAACATCAAGTTTACCATTTAACCGTTTTTAGGTGTACGGTTCAGTGGCATTGAGTACATTCACAGTCGTGTGCAACCATTACCACCATCCATTTCCAGAGTGTTTTCAGCATCCCAAACAGAAACTCCAGGAGATTTTATTTGGCTGTTTAGCGTCAGTGAGGAACTCCAGGGAGCATTCGTTGAGCAACTACTATGTGCTAGAGCCCACGCTGGGGCCATTGGAATGGACAGCATTCTTCTGGGAGCCTCTGGATTTGTCCTGTACAGTCATCCAAGTTGTGGCCAAAGTGGGGTTGTCAGATTCACCATATAAAAATACGGGACGTGGGACTTCCCTGGTAGTCTAGTGGTTAAGAATCCGCCTTCCAATACAGAGGATGAGGGTTCGATCCCTGGTCGGGGAACTGAGATCCCACGTGCTGCAGGGCAACTAAGCCCGCGCGCCGCCATGAAAGATCCCGCGTGCCGCAACTAAGACCCAAGGCAGCCAAAAATAAATATTGAAAAAATATATAGAATGCCTAGTTAGATTTGAATTTCAGATACACAACAAATAAATAATAGTATAATTCCCAAATATTGCATGGGACATACTTACACTAAAAAAAGATTCATGGGACTTCCCTGGTGGTCCAATGGTTAGGACTCTGTGCTTCCACTGCAGGGGGCACAGGTTCAATCCCTGGTTGGGGAAATAAGATGCCACATGCTGTGCCTGCCCCCCCCCCCAGTTTTTAAAAATAAATCAACTAATTAAAAAAGATTCATTATTTATCTGACATTCAGATATCACAGGGCGTCCTGTATTTTATCTGGCAACCTTAGAGCAAGGAATCCAGCCCATGGTTCCCTGGCTAAACTGTGCACCCTGGCTCATGGCTGGGTCCTCTGGGAGAAAAAGGCTCATTTTCTTTCTGGCTGGTGTTTGGCCCAAGCCTGATGTTGACAACCTCCCACTAATCTCTCCCTCACAGGGCCTCACCCAGCCTTCATGTGGACTCTGGGAGGCAGGCACTTACTACCATCCCCATTTTACAGATGAAAACACTGAGCCCAGAGAAGTGAATGTATTTGCCCTGGTCACGCAGTGAAGGTGTGTCTGGCCCTGTAGTCCAGTGGCCAACGGATCTCAGAGACAAAATAAGTAATAATAAACAGGTCTGATCTGTGAGCACTTGTGTTGCCAGACTACACATTAAGAATTTCCCTTGAGGACTTCCCTGGTGGCGCAGTGGTTAAGAATCCGCCTGCCAAGGCAGGGGACACGGGTTCGATCCCTGGTCTGGGAAGATCCCACATGCTGCGGAGCAACTAAACCCGTGTGCCACAACTACTGAGCCCGCGTGCTACAACTACTGAAGCCTGCGCACCTAGAGCCCGTGCTCCGCAACAAGAGAAGCGACCGCAATGAGAAGCCCGCGAACCACAACGAAGAGTAGCCCTGGCTCGCCGCAACTAGAGAAAGTCTGCGTCAGCAACGAAGACCCAACGCAGCCAAAAAAAAAAAAAAAGAATTTCCCTTGTTATCACGTCATTTAATTAATGTCCTAAAGTATGGATTGTGAGCCCATTTTACGGAGGAGGGAACTGAGGCCCAAAAGAGGGGCTGTCACACGAGGTGGAGCCAGAATTTGAACCCAGTTCAGCACGGGAGGCTAACCTTCCCCTGTCAGTTTAGGGTGGTGGGAGGATAGGAAGGAGAAAGGAAGAAGGCCAGCAGGGGCGGGCACGGCCTCGGATCATCACTGTCACCTGGGCCCCTCTCTATCTGAAGTCCCTGCCAAGGGGCGTGGGGAGGCGGCCAGGGGAGGGCTCTGCTCAGCGCAGCCTCCCCCTCCCCCAGCTCAGAGAGCTGAGCACAGAAGGACAGAGGGACAGAGGCCCCCAGAAATGTTGTTCCCTGGATGCAGGTCCCGGGCCCTGTCCTCCCTCTGCTTCTGCGTCCTGGTCCTGGCCTGTGTCGTGGGTGAGGAGGAGTGGGTGGGCGGGTGTGGGGACCCCGATGCAGCATGGGGTGTGAGTGTGACCGGCTGTGAGGCATGCAGATGTGCGTGTGTGTCTGGGAGTGTGTGTCACAGGCGGCCATGAGTGAACAGTGTACGCGGGGTCGGTAGAGATGACAGTGATCGTGAATATGCATTTGTGCGTGTGTCAGCTGACGAGTATGTAGTCATGGTAAACATGTTAAGTCTGTGAACATGCATTTGTATGCTTGTGCGCACATGTGTGTCTTTAGGGGGTATTTATGCAAAAGATTTGACAGTCTGGGCATGTGGAAGGGTGTCTGTGTGTACTGGTGTGTGAGTATGTCTGGGTTCTGCACATGTATTTAAATTGTGTGTATATATATATATGCAGTGCATCCGATGTGCAGGAAACCGGTGCAAGTACCTTCTACATGTTAACCCCTAACTCTCACAATAACCCTATAAGCTAGGACCTGTCATTATCCCATTCTACAGAAGAGGAAACTGAGTCTTGAAGAGGTTAAGTCATTGGCCAAGGGCACACCACAGGTCACGTGGGTGCCTCTATACACATGTGTACACGTGTACCCGTGTGATGGCTGGTCTCTGTAGGTGAGGCTTTGCCCAGGTGCATGGGTGCTGGACAGACAGGTGTGTGTGATTCCTGGCAGAACCCCTGGCCCACCAGCCTGACATATGGCCTTGCCAACCTCCATCCCCGGGGGCATCCTTCACTGCCTGCGGAGATTGTTCAAACCGTGTGGGAGTAACAGGAGAACGGAGGGGGCGGCAAGATCAGGAAGTGAGGGAGGCCTCAGGAGCGGGGCAGGGGGCAGAGAGGTGGCGTTACAGACTGAGGGAGGAAACCCCAGGCAGACGCAGGGGTGACGGGGCTCCCGGGCACAGATGGTGAAAGGAGATGACCGCTGGCTGAAGGGGGGCGAGGGGCAAGAGGGACATAGAAGGCGATGAGAGGACCGGCAAGGGGCCACCTGGAGCCACGGTGACGGTGAGCATGGAGGGAAAAGGAGATGGAAGAGTTCTGGGGTCCCAGCCGTCCCAAGTTGCCCTCTGATCCCATCTAGCATGTCAGCAAGAAGGGCCTGGGGGAACCTCGAGCCCCCCGCCAGAGCCGGCCAGTAGTTCCTGGAGCCTGGTTCCGGGCAAGGTGAAGGAGTGGATGGAGTCGCTGGTGACCAGGACAAGAGAGAGTTGGCAGTGGTTCTGGTGTGTGTGCACAGAACGGGGCTGGGGGCCTGAGTCTGAGGGAGGAGGGGCAGGACCGGAACTCGTGGGTTCCCAGGGAGCAGGACAGGGCGGGGGCAGGGCTGTGACCCCTGCTCCCAGGGAGCAGAGGGGTAGAGGGTAAGAGGTGAGAGCAGGGACTCCTGGGTCAGAGGGAGGAAGGGGTCAACGGGGCAGAAGTCTCGGGGGGTAGCTGGGCTCTCCACTGTGATGTTCACAGGGGCCCCAGGGCCTTCCAGGGCTTTGTGCAGACCTACTATGATGACCACCTGGGTGACCTGGGTTCCCACACCCAGGCCTGGCTCCAAAGCTCCAAGGACAGCCTCCTGAACAAGGCCTACAACCTGTGTCCCCAGCTGCTCTGCGGGACAGCTACTGGGATTAAAGCGTTCACAGCCTCTGCAGTAAAGAAGTTCTCCTGTGTCCCTGTCCCAGTCCCTCCCGGATGCTGCCAGAGATAATCCCACCCCATCTGCCCCCCAGAGGTTAAGGAGTAGAGGAAGTGACAACATGAAGTGACACACGTGGCAGGGGAGTGACAGTGGGGGTGGGGGAAGGAGTGGGGGCCGGTGGGGGGGGAATGACCCTGCTCCCCCAGTGCTGAGACCCACCACTGCAGGCTTGTGGGCGGCGCGGAAGACTTCAGGCTTCTCAGTTTGGGGTGGAGGGTGAAGGCTGGAGACCAGGCAGGGTTAACAAGCTCCCCCAGCAGCCCCTCCTTCAGCGCTCTGCGTTCACCTCCCACGGGATGGAGACCCCAGGCCTCATGCCTGGCGGGCACCCAGAGCCCCCATCACCTCCACACTCCCCACCCGGCCTGTCTCTCTCAGCGGTGAATCTTCAGTGTGGAGGCTTCCTGTGGCTTGACCTCAGGGGTGTCACTGCCCTCTCTGCCCGCAGCCTCCCCCCCACCCCCCACAAGCAGTTCTGTTGGCCAGGACTTTGGCCTAGGCGTTGAGGTCGGGGTGGTGGCTGTGAAGGGGTGGACCTCAAGCGCTATAAAGCCTTTCTCTGCCTGATTGGAGCTGGTGAGGACAGCCTGCCAGAGTCCGGTAAGAGAGGGACATGGCGGGTGGGGGACTGCAGGAGGTGGCCAAGATTGTTAGAGCAGAAACTGCAAGAGTCAAGATATTAGATTCCAGTGATAGAATCATGGAATTTAGAGTATTCCCTGCCAGTCCAGTGGTTAGGACTCGGTGCTTTCACTTCTGCGGCCGGGTTTCAATTCCTGGTCGGGGAACTAAGATCCTGCAAGAGCACAGGGCTGCCAAAAAAAAAAAAAAAATTAAGATGTTACAATCAGCCATCGGGAGTAGCATCATAGAATGTTAGGAAGTGAGGCCCAAGTCAACCAAGTCAAGCCATTAGGGGTTTGACTCAGGTGGGGGGGAGGGGGAGAGGGGGTCCCAGGCTGGTATCCCTGAGCGCAGGGGACCCTAGGATTAGACACCTCCTGTGGCCCTGTCCCACACCCTCCTCAGCATTCCAGGTCTCCTGACACCATGGGCACCCGATACTTCCTGGCTCTGTTTCTCATCCTCCTGGTGTTGGGATTCGGTGAGTGTGGTCAGTAGGAGAGGAGGGGCTATGAGGGGAGGGATGAGCCCCAAGCATCTTCCCAGCCCAATTCTTGTCTGGCCCTGCCCCTGCCCATTCCTCTCCTTCCCCGCCTCATTCTCCCCCTGCTGCAGGCCCCTCAGCTCCCCTAACTCACTCTCCTCCTGCAGAGGTCCAGGGCGACCCTGTGCCCCAGCAAGAAGAGACTGCCAGTCCTGCCGTGCTCACCAAGGTGCAGGAATCACTCTTAGGTTACTGGAATCTAGCCAAGGCAGCTGCCCAGAAGCTGTACAAGAAGACATACTTGCCCGCCATGGATGAGAAAATCAGGTATCACCCGCCTCCCACCCCCACCCCAGGAACAGGGACTCCCAGCCCCCAGCCCCTTCTCCCTCAGACTCAGGAGTCCAGGTTCAAACCTGGACCTGGTATCTCAAGGCCCAGGGATCTCAGCTCCCAGCCCCCAGTCCCAGTAAAACCCGGGATTCTGAGATGCCAGCCCTGTCCTACATAGGGATCCAGGAGTTTGGGTTCTAGCCACGTTTTCCCACAGGACACATGACTCTGGGCCCCAGCCCCTCCTCCCTCAGACCCAGGAGTCCCAGCCCCCAGCCCCTCCTCCTCAGCCCTTCTGTCCTTTCTCCCCAGGGACATATACAGCAAAAGCACGGCAGCTGTGACCACCTATGCAGGGATTTTTACTGACCAGGTCATTTCTCTGCTGAAGGGAGAACATTAACAGCTGGGCCCCCAATCTCGGGGGGAGTTCAGAACCCAGCAACCCCTTGGGTCCCCTGATCTATACCCCACCCCCACTTCCTAGCGACTCTCAGCATCCTGCTCCCAACTCTAGCCTGACTTCTTATCAATTAAAAAAAAAAAAAAAGCCAAGTTTATTCTTCTGGATATGGTTGCTTTTCTGAGACCTCAAGGTCAAGATGGAGGATCTGATGCTGTCCAGCCAACATTCATTGAGTGTCTATTCTATGTATATCGCCCTAACCTGGTCAATGGGAATAAAGAGGTGAATAATAATAATGAATAATCGTAACAACAAAAATTGGAGACTGCCTTTCACCAAGGTCTGGCTTTCTCTTCTTTTTTTTTATTTGGCCACGCTATGTGGCATGCGTGCAGGATCTTAGTTCCCTGACCAGGGATCGAACCCATGCCCCCTGAAGTGGAAGCACAGAGTCTTAACCACTGGACCACCAGGGAACTCCCGGCTTTCTCATTTGTAAAATGATAAATGGATATAGCTAATCTGCAGTGGACTCTGGCCATGTCCGGGTCCTGGGCTGACACTTTGAATGTGCCATCGCAGTGAGGTGTCCAGTGGCCCTGTGGCAGAGGGGAGAGCGGTGCCCATGAGTCATTGCTGAGCGTGGCAAGGCAGCGCCCAGGTTGGCTGAGACCCGAGAGGACAGAACTGTAAACGCTGTGCTCTGTGCCAGTTCCTATACATTTGTCCCACATGTATTTATTGAGACACAACCAGGTGCTGGAGACACAGCAGGGAAAAGACCTGCCCTCACGTGGCCCCCGCAAAAACGTACTGATTGGGTCCTGACCCAGTTTCACACGTTTTTTGTTTGTTTTAATTTATTTTTGCCTGCGTTGGGTCTTCGTTTTGCGTGGGCTTTCTCTAGTTGTGGTGAGCAGGGGCTACTCTTCACTGCGGAGCACAGGCTCTAGGTGTGCGGGCTTCAGTAGTTGTGGCTCGTGGGCTCTAGAGCGCAGGCTCAGCAGGTGTGGCAGACGGGCTTAGCTGCTAAGCAGCATGTGGGATCTTCCTGGACCAGGGCTTGAACCCGTGTCCCCTGCATTGGCGGGTGGATTCCCAACCACTGCGTCACCAGGGAAGTCCGTCACATGGTTTTATTGATTACCGTTTTGTGGTATGCTTTTTAGCTGTTCTCTTCTTATTAGCAATAGTAATAACACTTCCTGAGCTCCTACTCAGGGCCAGGAGCTCTGATCCATCCTGAGCCACACATAGAGAGGCTGAGCGGGTGGAAGGCAGAGGATGAACAAGAGGACCCATGGATAAGATAACTTGAGACAGCAATGCGGGCCATGAAGAAAAGGAGAGGAAGTGAGGAGTTCAAGGTCTGGGGGCGGCCACCTTGGGTTGGGGCACGGGGAGAGCCCTCTAGAGGACCCAGCTGGGCTGGTCACAGGGCATGCGTCACAATGCAGTGTGGTAAGGACTACTGTTGATGGCAAGGAGGGGGAGGGGAGTACTCACTTGGCGCCCAGGTCTGAGCAGATGGAAGAGGGTGTCTGGGCAGTGGGGGATTACAGGCCAAAAGCACAGGGTGCAAATAAGAGCAGAGGCCCTGCAGTCTGAGAGAGGACAGTGCTGGGGCACATGGTTAGATGGGCTAAGAGCCTGGACTCCTGCATCTGGAGGGAGTAGAGAGTGGTCCTGGGCCGCCAAGTCCTATGGGCGGGGCTATTGGCCTCTGAGGATGCGGGGCCTCTATTCTCCTAACAGACTTGGCATTAACTTCCAGCCAGCCTTTTCAGTACTCTTGGGGCAGTTTTCCCAGGTTCTGGGGCTGGGCAGCTGTGAATCTAGCAGAAAACAGGGGCCTTGGGGAAGGGTTGTAAGAAATGCCCCCAAGTCCCCAGGGCCTGGGAAGAGCTGAGGCTGCCAAGCCCAATGGGTGATGGGGAGGGGGAAACCCAGGAGGAACAATCCCTGCTCTGTCCACTTGTTTCCCACAGACTCAAGCCAAACCAAACCACTGCCCAGGCCAGTTCTGCTTCCAACCAATCCTGGTGTACCTCCCAGACTCCGCCTTCCTTTCTCAGGCTCCCAACCCCAGTCCCACTCCCTTCAGGACCCCAGGAGTCCAGGCCCCAAGACTCCTCCTCCCCCAGAACTCAGGACCTCCAATCCATTCTCCTCAGGACCCAGAAGTTCAGGTCCCCAGCCCCCTTAGAACCTGAAATCCCAGCCTCTGGTTGGTGTTGGGCGTCCCCTAGTGGAGCGCAGTGTGGGTCTGGCCTGTGATTCACTTAACAGTTAGTAGGAATGGAAGAATTTACTTGGTCACTCAGCAGACATGGGGGAGGGCTTTACAAGGGCCCCATCTGAGGTCACAGTCTAGCTAAGAGCCTCTAGTGTTCCAACAAATCAGAACTCTGCGGTATATGAGAGAGGACGTTAGGGGACCTAGAGCTGAGAGCAGAGATGGGGTAACAATGAAACCGGAGAAGATGAGCTTCAAAGCCCCTCACCTGCCTGGGCTTTCTGTGGTTCTCTATTTATATGTGTACGTGTAATTTTGTACTTTTAAAAAAGAAGCCCACAAAAATCTCAATCTGCCCATCTTCTGGGGGACTTCATCAGTATGTTCATTTCATCCCTAGACTTGAAGACTGGGTCTACAATTTCACAGAATCGTTATTACTATCATTGTTGTCTGTAAGAGAAGGGGACCAGGCAAGTTTTCTTTTTTTTAAAAAATTAATTAACTAATTAATTCATTTGGCTGCCTTGGGTCTTTGTTGCTGTGCGAGGGCTTTCTTCGTTGGGGTGGGTGGGCTTCTCACTGCGGTGGCTTCTCTTGCTGCAGAGCACCAGCTCTAGGTGCGTGGGCTTCAGGAGTTGGAGTTCGCGGGTTCTAGAGCACAGGCTCAGTAGTTGCGGCACGCGGGCTTAGTTGCTCCGCAGCACTTGGGATCTTCCTGGACCAGGGCTTAGAACCTGTGTCCCCTGCATTGGTAGGCAGATTCTTAACCACTGCGCCACCAGGGTAGTCTCAAGAAGTTCTCCAAGGTTTCTTCTTGTCCTTGTGTTGGTTCACAGAGGTAATTCATTCATCTTCCCCACTCAAAGTTTCATCCTTTCACTCGGCAATCATGCCCTGGGACAGTGCTGGAGACACACCCATCTCTGTCAGTGATGACACAAAGTGGGCAGGGAGGGGGTGGGGAGTCCAGGGATCTAGGAGGACTGGGAGGCGGTGCCCCGCCCAGTCTGGGGACCAGGGAGGAGGGATAATACTATTGAGCTGAGACCGCGAGGAAAGTGGAGGATTATCAATAGGCAGTAAAATGATAAATAAATAATTAAAATATCTCTATGCAAAGCCTACTCTCCTTTTCAGATAATATGCAAAGTTCAAAATAACAGTGCGTGATACTGATCACTTAGCCCCAAACGGAGAACCCGGGCCAGGTGTTTTATATTCTTGATTTCACTGGGTCTTCCCAATAACCCGGCGGGGCAAAGGTGGAGAGGGATAGCGGGTCCCATTATAATGCCTAGCTTATAAAAAAGGAAGAAAATGAAGCCCAGAGAGATAGGTCACTTGTCCGGGATCATCTAGTCGGTCAGTAGCACAACCAGGGTCTGAGCCCAGGTCAGACTTCCACCCAATTCATTGGTGAAGGTTTAAAAGCCGCTGAGTCTTCTGTCCTCTCTGGGCCTCCATAATTCCTTCTCCGGGCCAAGGGTCTTTCAACACGTGTCCAAACCCGGAGCTGTAGGAAGATAGCTAATGAAAAAGTACGGAGTTCTTTGAACCCTTGAAGCCGAGGCCATAGCCGCAAGGTTTACTAGAAAGCGGACCGCTAAGGGAACGCGCATGCGCATTAAACTAGGCGGCCCGAAAGCTTAGGGAGGGGCTGACAAGGTCCGATTTGGAAGTGTGGTGGCGTGAGAACACTGAAGTAGTAACTAAATGCACAGAACTATAACCTAGGGAGACTTGTCGGAGGAAAGGGCTGTGTTACGAAGAGGGGTCTGAAAGCGAAGCCACCGACCAAAGATCCTGCCCTCCGAGTCTTGGGTGCGGAGGCCAGGAAGGTTCCTTTAACGCAGGAGGGCGTGGTTCAAGTGGAGCATCTCTAAGAGTTACGGTGGCCGGGAAAGCTCAAGAACTTTGAACTTAAAGAATAGGCGGGGCAAAGTGGACAGGATGACCCAGGAGGCTCGTATAACTGGAAGAAGCGGGTTATTCGTGGGGGCAGAAAGAACGTAGGCTGTGGGAAGCGTACATGTTGGCCAAGAAAGCCCTGGGAGTTCGGGGCATGCAGTGTGTCTACTACGCGAAAACAAACGAGCTGCGACGCGACGGAGAGTACGGTGGCCTGCTTGGTCTTTTCATAGACTTTAGCGGCTCCTGGGAGGCGTGGCTGAGGCGCTCTTGCGGGTTACGGTGGCCGGCAGGTCGGGGAAAGCGTGAAATCTCGCGCGATCGCGCTGGAGCCGTCGGGGACGGGGCGGGGCTGGCGGCGGGGGCGGGGACCCGGAGCGGGAAGATGGCGGCCGCGCAGGAGGCGGACGGGGCCGGCAGCGCCGTAGTGGCGGCCGGGGGAGGCAGCTCCGGTCAGGTACGGAGGCCGAGAGGGGCCTGAGGGGCTCTTCCCCACCCGGGGGGCCTCCCACGGGGCGTGTCCTGCCTCTTTTCACAGAATCCTGTGCACTGGGGGCTCCTTGCCCACAGGGACCTTGAATACCGGGCCCAGGTGGGGCCGGGCAGCCCGGGAGGCTGGACAGTGTAGGGAGCGGGGCCGTGTTGCGCGCCGGGTCCCCTGCAGGCTCGTTGCTCGAGCTGAGGACACAGTGGCGCGGAGGGGCGCAGACTTGTACCCAAGCGCCCTGGGTTGTCGACTCCGTGATTCCAGGCTGCAGGACAGTTCCTAGAATGGGCTGACGTTCACGGGGTGCTCTAGGTGTGGGCAATGATTGATTGATTGGGAGTTTTCTAACTCTGGGGAAGTCAGGTAGTCATCGTGGATAAGGGCACGCGCTGTGGAGGCTGACAGACCCATTTTATAGTCAGGAATCCAAGGAACAGACAGAGGCGCCTACAGAAGGTCACCCAGGTTAGATCTGGGATCCATTCCCTGTAGAACTTACCAGCCATTGCTGAAGCAAGGTGGTCGGGACTGAGATGGGTTTATTTTCAGCATAAACTAGTCCTATGCCGGAATTCGTCCTGGTACTGATGACTTCTGACCCATTGCCACTTGAACTAAACTGAGGCTGCAGAACATACTAGTTCAGGCAGCCACCCTTCAGACGTTTAGGGAATCGATGGAGTGACAGGGAGGTGCTGTCGACCCACCCACTGGGATGTCACTGACACGTGGGAGGCAGCACAGGGGAGAAGAGTGCAGGTTGGGAGGGGAAAACGAAGCTGAAGCTGACACTCTGTGACCTTGGAAAGTTCCTTACCCCCTTCATTTCTCCAGTGGTAAATGGAGGGATTGGACAGGAGGGCCAGCCCTGTGATGGGCCACGAAGATGGCTCCAGCCATGTCCCTTCGTCAGTGGAGTGAGAGAGAAGACTGGTGTGTAAACAAAGAATTATAATCCTGGATGACAAGGATGGTGACAAAAAGTCTGTGTCAGAAACTGAGGGAGCCCAGAGGAGGAGCAAATAATATCACCTGGGGAGGACACTAGGGTGAGATTTGTGTGACAGAGCTAGCATCCCTGGTCTGGATCTTTTCAGCGTCTTCAGCCAGGGCCTGGCCCTGGGGGCAGCCCTAGGAAATGTTTGTCTCTATCTTTAGGGGCTTCCCAGTCTCGCTGAAAGAAGGTCTTTTCCCCCTCTGCGTTTCTGTTGATTATTGGGTGGGGGGTGATCAGAGAGTCCAGGGCTCAGGGTCCCCTGATTGCCCTGAGCTTACAGAGGACCCCTCCCCCACAAGATCTCCTCTTGTCCCACTTCTGCTTAAAATCTTTCAAGACTTATTCCTTTGCTTTCAGGATTAAGTACAAATTCTTTGGTAGATCAAGGCTTTGCATGATCTGCCCTTTTTCCTCAGACTGGGCTAGGATTTCTCAACCTCAGCACTATTGACATTTGGGGTTGGATAATTCTTTGTGGTCGGGGGCCGTCTTGTGCATTGTAGGATGTTTAGCAGCATCCCTGACCATGCTAGATATCAGTAGCACACACATCTCCTTCCCCAGTTGTGACAACTAAAAATGTCTCCAGATGTTGCTAAATGTCCCCTGGGGGGCAGAATTGTCCCTGCTTGAGTCACTGGACAAGAGGAGCGTCAGCCACTGTGAAGCTCTTTTATTTCCAGGAGTGTGCCTTGCGCTCTCTCTCCACCTCGTAGCCTTTGCACATGTTTCTCTTTACCTGCCTGATCCGTATTAGTCCTGTGCATCTCAGGTGTTCTCTACCCTAGGAAGCCTCTCTGACCCTCTCAGACTGGGTCAGGGCTCCAACAGTCCCTGGGCTCCTCTGTCCCAGCCCTGCCCACTCTGGGTTGTCACTGTCTGTCTCCTCCAGTGGACTGGGAGCCCCTGGAGGGTAGAGCAGGAACTGTCTTGGCCACCACTGTGTGCCCAGCGCTTCCCAGCTCAGGACCAGGCACAGAGCAAGCCCTCGGCGTTAGTGGAATGAATGGGTCTTGAGGCAGAGGCTGGGCTGAGGTGGAATTCCCATGGTCAGAGGATGCCCTGACTTCCTTCCAGCCCCGGCCCAGTCTCATGGCCTCAGCTGCTTCCTGGGCCCCTTAGTGGGTGTTCTGGGGATTGTGTGTGAGAGTGGGCTCATGGGTGCAAGAGCAGGAACTGCTTCTTAGTCACTGCAGTGTCCGCAGCCACCGCTGCCCTCTCCTGGCTCATGTGCAGACCCTCAGCAATCTGCCCCAGCCAGCCTGCTCCTCCTTCAGGCAGGGACTCAGACACCAGGCCCACAGCTCTGGTAATCATTGCTTCAGCTAACGTGGGTTGAGTCCCCACTAAATGCTAGTCCCCATGCTGATGCTGGCACACGGCTATGAACAGAACAGAGGCCCTGCCCTCTTGGAGCCCATGTATTTGTTGAGGGCTGGGAGTGGGGTGTGGGGTGGGGTTGGGGACAGGGACAGTGAACAAGGTAAATAAGAAAAATATACAGCGGTTCGGATGGTGCTAAGTGCCATGGGCAGAACTAAAGGTGGGGAGGAGCATAGGAAGAGAGGGGTGGGTAGGAGGTTGCCATTTAAATACAGTGGTCTGGGAAGGGCTTTCTGAGGAGGTGACATTTTGAACAAAGACCTAAAGGAGATGAGGGAGGGAGTCACACATATGGTGGGGGAAAGCCTTTCAGGTAAAGAGAACAGCCAGTGCAAAGGCCCTGAGGTGGAACAGATGTGATGAGGGAGCAGCAGGGAGGCTGATGTGGCTGGAACTGGTGACTGAGGGGGGGGGGGGGAGAGCAGATGGGCACAGAGGATCATGCCAGGCCTCAGAGGCCATGGTGACCACTTTGCCTGTACTCTGAGGGAAGTGGAGCCACAGGAAGGTTACCTTTCTATTGAAGTGTAATTTAGATACCGTAACATTCACCTGTTGTCAGTGTAGAGTTCAGTGGCTTTCAGCACTTACGCAGTTGTGCGGTACAGTCACCACCACCGTGTGGTCTGAGAACACTCCCATCCCTGCAAAACACTCCCTTGTTCCCTTTTGCACTTTCTCTGCCCCCAGCAGTGTCCCTTTTTATTGCTCAGTAGTATTCCATTGTGCAGATCCATCACCGGTCATTCATCGAAAGACTTTTGGGTTGTTTCTGGCTTTACAAGTAACACTGCTATGAACATTTGCATATAAGCTTTTGTGTGGACGCAGAGTTCTCGTTTCTCGGAGGCAGAGACCTCGGAGTAGGATTGCTGGTCCGGATGGCAGGGGCACATTTAGCTTTTTAAGTAGCTGCGTATTTTTCAAAGCAGCAGCTCCATTTCTTCCACCAGCAGTGTATAGCTCTTTCAGTTTCTCCACGTCCTCGCCAGCACTTGTGATTGTCCATCTTTTTGATTACGGGCATCCTAGTGAAGTGGCACCTTTGCATTTGGCTTTCCTTTGCATTTCCCTGGGAGGGTTTCCAGCCAGCTTCTCCACCATTGCAGGTAAGAGAACAGACCTGGGAGCCAGCCAGACGTGGGTTCAAATCCTCGCCCAGCCTCAAGCGTCCTTTTCTTGATCCAGAATCAGCTCAGACCTGCTGCAAACCCTTGCTTGCCCACCCCCCCCACCCAGTGCTCCCAGGAGCGAGGCCAGCCCTGAACAAGGGGGCCCTGTGCCTATTCGACCTCGCCCGCCCCTCAGCCAAACCTTTGCCCACACCTCTTCTCTCCCTTAGACACCCTTCACCCAAATGTCTAAGACAGCTCCTCGGGAGCCTCCCTAACCACCCGGTCACCCCCTCTGCTTGTTTCCCCTGGAACACTTTCCTGTTTACCTTTGTTAATTATCCTGTTTACTGTTCTGCCGGCACCTTTCCCTCTAGACCCTGAGCTCTGGGAGGGCAGAGACCCCAGAGCTGTGTGGCTACCACTGACCCTGCTGCCCAGCACGGGCCTGGCGCACAGTAGGTACTCGGGAGTTACTTTTATCGACACACAGAGGAAATCTGTTCTACCCTAAACGAACTGGTATGATCACAGCCTGGCCCTTGGGTCAGAGAGCTGAAGAGCCAGAGAGGGAAGTGACACACCCAAGCTCTCACAGCCAGGGACCATGGGACCGGTCCACAGCCCAGGTCTGTCAGACCCCAGAGCCCCACCTTTTACCACAGTGCTCTTCTGCACTTGGGAGATGAAAAGGAAGAGCTCTTGCTGGTGAAGGGGACAGGAAGTGACAAGTGACGCCTTTAACAAATGCTGGCCTCAGCTTCGTGGCAGCCTCATCTGGCTTTGGGAGCCTCTGTCCCTACTCTTGGGGGCATTTGAAGCCGACAGAAGACGTTGCAGAGGAGCGGGCTTGGGGCAGGAGTCGGGGGACTGGGGAGGCCCAGGAATGGGTGGATTGGTGGCCTGAGTGTTCAGGGCAAGCCCTTCAGAGAGCGTTTGTTGATTCCCTGGGTGTTTATTGAACCCCTGCTCTCTGCCATCCCTGGGCTGGGCAATGCTCCCACCTAACAGCCATTATGACAGTCCTGGGTCCTGTCTCTCTTTTTTTTTTTTTTTTTTTTTGGCGGTACGCCGGCCTCTCACCGTTGTGGCCTCTCCCGTTGTGGAGCACAGGCTCCAGACGCACAGGCTCAGCGGCCATGGCTCACGGGCCCAGCCACTCCGCGGCATGTGGGATCTTCCCGGACCAGGGCACGAACCCGTGTCTCCTGCATCGGCAGGTGGACTCTCAACCACTGCGCCACCAGGGAAGCCCTGGTCCTGTCTCTTAAAAGCTGGAGGGTGAGGGGACAACTGGCGGGAGGGAAGAGGGCAAGACAGGGGAGCCAGCAGGTGCAAAGAGAGGGGCAGGAAGAATTTCCCCATCTCGGGCCCTTCCAACCTGACATCCTGAAATTCTCCACTTCTGAGCTTCTGTTTCTGAATGAAGGTTGTTTCTTTGGGAAGTCCTGCCTGACTCCCTGGCCTGCCCACACTCCTGTCATCGTGCTGCCATCATCCTTCCTGAGTGACCCAGACAAATGGCTTAGGCTCCCTGAGCCCCCGTTTGCTCGGCTGCCAAATGGCGGTGTTCCTAGTTCTGGCCTCACGGGCTGGTCTGTGCTGTGTACATGTCGCACACCTCTGTGTGGCTCACGATCTGATTGTGTTTTCCTGTGTCTGTCTCACCTGCTAGATCCAGAGCCCCTGGAGGGATGGGCCCCCCACAGGGCTGGCCACAGAGGAGGCGTCAAGAATTGTTTGCCCACGGAAGGACCTTTCAGATAAACGCAAGCCTTGCAGAATCTGACACCTGCCACCTAACCCCTTCTACGTTGTCCCCAGTAGCCATCTCCTTGCATCCTGGGCTCCAGCCCCAGGGTGCATTGGCCCATCCTCGGAGTCAGACTGTCTCTCTCACCTTCTTGTCTGCACCTGCTGCTTCCCTCATTGCCTCCTCTGCACCAGCCAACTGGTTATGATTTAGGGCTCAGCTCTGATGTCTCCTCCTCCAGGACCCCTCCCTGACCCCCAGGATAGGCCAGGCGCCCTCTCTGTGGTCAGCCCTTACTGGGCCTCGGCACATGGTGGTGCCTACAACAGCCTTGGCGCCTCAGGGTGTATCCTCCCTCCTCACCCTGGCCTCTGTCCCTGCAGGTGACTAGCAATGGCAGCATCGGGAGGGACCCACCGGCGGAGACCCAGCCCCAGAACCCACCACCCCAGCCAGCACCCAATGCCTGGCAGATCATCAAAGGTGTGCTGTTCAGGTGAGCAGATGTAGCTTTGGTTTTGTTCATTGAAAAAAGTTCAAGTAAGAAAAGCATGAAGAGGAAGGGAGGAAATTCTCTGGCAGTCCAGTGGTTAGGACTCCATGCTTCGACTGCAGGGGGCACTGGTTCGATCCCTAGTCGGGGAACTAAGATCCCGCAAGCCATGTGGCACAGCCAAACAAACAAACAAATTTTTTTTAAAAAGAGGAAAGGAAAGAATCACTGAGGATTACCATCATTACTGTACTGCTGGAGACCTTTTTACTTTCTCATAATTCTGGGGGCTGGAAGTCTGAGATTAAGGTGTCAGGATGTCTGGTTTCCTCTGAGGCCTCTCTCCTTGGCTTGTAGCTGGCCGTCTTCCTGTCTTTACATGGTCTTTCTTCTGTGTTGTCTGTGTCCTAATCGCCCCTTCCTATATGGGCAGCAGTCAGACTGGATTAGGGCCCACCCTAAGTAATGACCTCACTTAGCCTTAGTCACCTCTTTAAAGGCCCTATTTAGAAGTGCAACACATGAATTTGGAGCGGGGCGGGACACAGTTCAGCCATAACATCTGCATTACATAAAATTTAGCATTTTAACTGTTTCTGAGTGCAGCACCCGGTGGCATTAAGTATACTGACATTGTTGTGCAACCATCTCCAGAACTTGTTCATCTTCCCCAAACTGAGCCTCTGTACCCGTCAAACACGAACTCCTCGATTCTCCCTCCTACCCCCGGCCCCCGGCCACCGCCATTCTCCCTTCATTTCTGTGAATTTGACTGCTCTGGGTCCCTCCTGTAAGTGAAGTCACACAGGCTGTGCCTTTGAGAGTGGCTGGCGCAGATCCTTTTACACGCGGATGCATGTGACCGTTCCCAGGTACCGGGAGCACAGGGCCTGCCTTCTGGAAGCCTGGCCTCTGAGTGAGGCCCTGGGGAGCTGCTGGGAGGGCGCAGGGGGATCTATCTGGGACTGGGTTTCTTCATCCGTGGAGCCCCTCCTTTCTCTTCACCGTGCCACTCCCTCCCCTCCCCCCGCCTCCGTGTCCAATAAGGACCTAGAATTTTCTTATATATCAGTTTCTTCTTTTCATGCTTCAAGCAGCTAGGAATAAAGATTATTTTTATCTTTCCCTTCATTTTTACATAAGAGGTAGCCTATTTTACACAGTTCTACACCTTGATTTTTTTTTTTCATTAACATTATACGTTAGAAATCTTTCCACATCAGTACATAAGGGAGCTTCCTTCAGATAGATGTTTTGAATATAGCCACAGTGCAGGCTAATTTCCTTCCTTAGGACCAGGCGCCACCAAAAATCAGTCCCGGTGGGTGCTGGAAGACCGTCTCCATCTGGAGTTCTTAGATGGGATTCAGGGTTTGTTTTCAGGGGCCTGTGAGCTCTCTGAAGCATCAAGCAGATTGCATGAGAATGGCCTGTTTTGAGAGTAGAGGGTAGAGCCCGTGATTTTCAGCACTTCCTCCAACTATACCAGTGGTTAGCTGGAGTGGAGGGCGGCGTGGGAGGGAGAGTTGTCGTATGTCTTTTCATACACTTAAAATTTCCCCGTGAATGTAGAATGCCTACTTGGGGTGGGAGTGAGGATATGAGCATTAGGTGAGGGCCAGCCCTGGTGTCCTAGGGCAGGGCTTCCTGGTCTGGGATGTGGGGATGGAGGGCCCACGGTGAGCAGATGTTCTTCAGGGAACTGGGGATCTGGAATCCTACAGAAAGTCCAGTCCAGTCTGCCTCGTCTCACACGCGGAGACCCAGGAGCCCAGAGTGCGTGGGCCCCCTGCAGGCCACACGCTAAGCCGGGGCACAGCTGCCTGTGGGTGTCCTTGCTCACACACTCTCCCTTGGCATATTTACTAAAATGGGAGCCTCCCTTGGAAATGGAGGGGTCCCCAGGAATGGCCAGTTCCAGACCTTCCCCAGCCATGTGCATCAGGGACCTCCTGGGGTGGTGGGAGGCAGCAGATAGCTCAGCTGGGCCATGGCCCCTGAGACCCCGGACCCCAGGGCTCCATGGCTTGTACAGGCAGAGGCAAGTCCCTGTGCCTGATGCTGCCCTTTGGCGTGGTTTGGGGCTCAGCAGGGAGGCACCCACTCACGCTAGAATTCTCTTGTAGTGTTTTTCCATTCTGAAATTTTTGGTATGCCTTTTTCCTATGATGAAAATAACAATAATAGCTAACACTTCTAAAACACTTACTGTATGTACCAGGCTCCATTCTAGATGATGTATTATATCGTGTGTGTGTACATATCAGTGCATTTAATGCTTGTAGACAAGCCTACGAGATAAGAAGTGTTGTTATCCCTTTTTTTTTTTCATTTATTTATTTTTGGCTGCTTTGGTTCTTTGTTGCTGTGCGTGGCTTTCTCTAGTTGCAGCGAGCAGGGACTACTCTTCGTTGTGGTGCGTGGGCTTCTCATGGCGGTGGCTTCTCTTGTTGCGGAGTGCAGGCTTCAGGCGTACAGGCTTCAGTAGTTGTGGCACATGGGCTCAGTAGTTGTGACTCACGGGCTCTAGAGCGCGGGCTCAGTAGTTATGGCACACGGGCTTAGTTGCTCTGCGGCATGTGGGATCTTCCCGGACCAGGACTTGAACCCGTGTGCCCTGCATTGGCAGGCCGATTCTTAACCACTGTGGCACCAGGGAAGCCCTGTTATCCCTATTTTAACTGTTGAGGAAATGGAGGCCTAGAGAGGTTAAGAGTCTTGCCTAAGGTCACCCAGTCGGGAAGTAGGAGAGCTGGGCCTCAGATCCAGATATTGCAACTTAGAGGCTGAGCACTTAACCTCTCTGCTATACAGTTGATCCTTGAACAACATGGGGATGGGGGGGGGCCGACCCTGTGTATCCACGTATCACTTACAGTTGGCCCTCTGTACTAGCGATTCCTCCATATCTGTGTTTCCACATCCACGGATTCAACCATCCATGGATCGTGTAGTACTGTAGTATTTACTGTTGAAAAAGACTCGTATAAGTGGTCCCACGCACTTCAAACGTTTGTTGTTCAAGGGTCAACTGTATTGCTTTTCACACCTGCAATCAATAAGTACTTGTCTCATCTAATAATTATAGAGCTGCATGTATCTGAGAGACCCGAATTAACACAATAGAAGTTTCCCTGTCTCTCATGTACTATCCTGGACCTAGGCAGACCAGGATTCTGTGGTCTCCTGCATCCCAGATTGCTTCCTGCTCTTTGTTCCACCATTGCTAGGTTTTGCCCTTTATCCTCATGGCCTAATATGGGTGCTGGGGATAAGACCATCACGTCCACATTCCAGGAGGGAAGAAGAAGTAAAGGAGGGATGCTCTTTCTATTTAAGACACTTCCCCAAAGTCCAGTAAACACACTGTTTTTACATTTTATTGGCCAGAACTTCACCATGTGTCCACACCTGGCTGTAAGGCTGGATTTTGTAGTCTTTATTCCAGGTAGCCAAGGGGTCCAGTTAAAATTTAGGAGTCTTCTTTCTGAGAGAAAAGGGAAAGATGAATATTGGGAAACAACTAGCAGTCTGCTACAGTTTCATTGTGGGGCTTTTATTTTGTTCATTAAAAAATATTCAAAAAGAAAAGCATAAAGAAGAAAATCAAAAACCACCTGAAGGTAACCATTATTCATCATTACTGTATTGGTGGCGGTCCTTTCCCATGTTGATTCACGTGCATGCTGTTTTCATTGCGCAGAGTTTTTTTTAAGACAGTATTGTGTTTTGAGGCATTTTGGGTTTTTTTGCTTACCCCTAGGCCTTCCCTATTCCCCCAAACCAAGGGAATCCATTTTAAAGTCTGACGTGTATTTTATACCTTTCCCTACTTTTATGTTGACGTAAAGGTGCATTACAAATTGTTGGGGTTTTTTTTTTTTTTTATTGTGGCAAAAAATACGTATAACAAACTCTACCATTTTAACCATTTTTAAGTGTATAATTCTGTGGCATTAAGTACATCCACATTATTGTTCAGCCATCGCTGCCATCCATCTCCAGAACTTTTTCATCTTCCTCAACTGAAACTGTCCCCATTAAACACTAACTCCCACTTCTCTTTCCCCCAGCCCAGGTTTTTGTTTTTGTTTTTGTTTTCACATAGTATATTACACAAAAATGGATGGCTACTCTGTACACTTTCCTTCATCTTGCCTTTCTCTTTAAACAGTGTATCCTGTAAATATCTCCACTTCATTTACAACTCAAAGACTGTGTATTATGTCTATTCAGTTTTGTAAATTGAGAAAATGACTCTGAATATATTTGTTTTAACTGTCATTTTGTTTCTATTTTGATTTCTTTCTATCATGTTATTCAGAGTGGATACTTCTGAAGCTCTCTCTCAATATACATTTTGAGGGTTTTATAACATTCTGAAACCTCCAGTGCTTCTGAGCATCTCAAATTTTGGGTTCTTTTCTTTTCTTTCTTTTTTTTAATTTTTATTGGAAAATGGTTGTTTACAATGTTGTGTTAGCTTCCACTGCACAACAGAATGAATCAGCCGTACACATACAGATATCCCCTCCCCTTTGGATTTCCCTCCCATTTAGGTTACCACAGTGCCATTAGGTAGATTGGTTTTGGTTTCTGCTGCTTCTCACTCATAGTGTCTTGTTTCCTTGTGCGCCTGGCTTATCTGTGGCTGTGTGTTGATCATCATACTTGGAAAATTATTTATAGGAATCATTCCAGGCCTGGGATGAACCTGTTTTCCTACAGAGAGGACTTGCTTTGCCTCTGCTGGCTGCCTGGAGCATTGTCATTCGGGGTCTCCTTGGTACCAGGTTCAAGGCTCTGGCTGTGCCCACCTGGCGTGCGACTCTGAGGAGGGCTAGGCCACACCTCCTTCCCCGTGTCCTTGGCGGGGAGCCCTGTGGAGTCTTAGCTTCTCATAGAGTAGGTCTCTGGTTACCCTGTGTGGGCCCTGGGCTGGCGTTTTTGTTCACCCATCAAAACACCTAGCAGATGTCCTCAAACACCAAAAAGAAGCTTCCAAAAAAAAAGGAAAAACAACAAGGACTTACTGTATAGCACAGGAAACTATATTCAATATCTCGTAATAACATATAATTGAGAATAATCTGAAAAAGAATATATATACACATATATCATATCTTATCAATTATATATATATATAAATATGTGTATATATAACTGAATCACATTGCTGTTTACTTTTTTTTTTCAAATTAATTAATTAACTTTTTGGGTTGCGTTGGGTCTTTGTTGCTGCGCGCGGGCTTTCTCTAGTTGCGGCGAACAGGGGCTACTCTTCATTGCGGTGCGCAGGCTTCTCGTTGTGGTGCCTTCTCTTGTTGCAGAGCATGGGCTCTAGGCACATGGGCTTCAGTAGTTGTGGCACGAGGGCTTAGTAGTTGTGGCTCGCGGGCTGTAGAGTGCAGGCTCAGTAGTTGTGGCGCACGGGCTTAGTTGCTCCGCGGCATGTGGGATCTTCCCGGACCAGGGATCGAATCTGTGTCCCCTGCATTAGCAGGTGGATTCTTTTTTTTTTTTTTTTTTTTTGTGGTACGCGGGCGTCTCACTGCTGTGGCCCCTCCTGCCACGGAGCACAGGCTCTGGACGCACAGGCTCAGCGGCCATGGCTCATGGGCCCAGCCGCTCTGCGGCATGTGGGAGCCCCCCAGTCCGAGTCACGAACCCGTGTCCCCCTCATCGGCAGGCGGACTCCCAACCACTGCGCCACCAGGGAAGCGCAGCAGGTGGATTCTTAACCACTGCGCCACCAGGGAGCCCTGTAAACATATACTCTTAAAAGCACTGAAGAATGGACAAGACTGCAGACTTACCAGGCAAAAACTGACAGGAAGATGGGAACCAAAGAAGTAAAGAAGGACTTCCCTGGTGGCGCAGTGGTTAAGGATCCACCTGCTAGTGCAGGGGTTCGAGCCCTGGTCTGGGAAGATCCCACATGCCGTGGAGCAGTTAAGCCCGTGCGCCACAACTACTGAAGCCCGGGTACCTAGAGCCCGTGCTCGGCAACAAGAGAAGCCACCACAATGAGAAACCCACACAGTGCAATGAAGAGTGGCCCCCGCTTGCTGCAACTACAGAAAGCCCACGCAGAGCAATGAAGACCCAACCCAGCCAAAAATAAATAAATTAAATAAAATAATTAATTAATTAAAAAACGAATATATGTTTACATATATATATATATAAACTTGATTAAAATATATAAGAAAATAGAAGAACATATAGAATATGTTGCTATATCGAGATACATAATTGTAAATGTAAAAGTGGTGTTAGTATATTCTTAGTATATTAATTTTTATTAAGCTTTTCCAAGTTGTTTCCAACAGGAAAGTTGGTCTGAATAACCTAGCCCAGTGTTACTAAAAATAGGGACTCACCCATTACTTACTGTTTGCTTCTGCAGTTTTCAGTTGATTTGAAGTTCTGAAATGTTGCTCTGCCTGATGTCTGTGTCTCTAAAATGCTGGGATTCCAGGTTCTAGGGTTCTCACACTTTGGGATTCCAGGGGACTGGGACGTTAGGTTTCCTAGTTCGGAGGTTTCGCGGGTCGAAGCCCCTGCAGCCCTGTGGCCGCCAGACTCCAGGGAGTCAGTGCCAGGCATTTGGGGTCTATCCCCGGTCATGGCCTTTGGGGGCATCTTGTCTTCTCAGCAGCCCTACAACTGCCTTCTCAGGGACCCTCCCTACTCGATCAGCCCCCGGGTCAGGCCGCAGCAGGTGCTGAGTCAGAAGGTCAAGCAGATCCACGTTGGAAAGAAAAGGCATGGAGACTCACCGCCTGCCCTGCTTGCCTCCTCAGGATCTTCATCATCTGGGCCATCAGCAGCTGGTTCCGCCGCGGGCCGGCCCCTCAGGACCAGGCAGGCCCCGGAGGAGCCCCACGCGTCGCCAGCCGCAACCTGTTCCCCAAAGACACTTTAATGGTAACCACTGGCTGGGAGGCCAGACCCGGGAGAGGAGGCGGGGAAGGTGTGGGGGAGTGGCATGGGCTGCTGGGACAGACGCCATCCCTGGTCACTGTCAGGTCTGTGAACAGGTCCACGATTGAGAGACTCCAGGTGCATCTTCAGCCCATGAAATCTGAGTCACTCAGGTGACACAAGGAGCAAGTAATTCTTTTGGGTTTGTGGTGGTGGTCTTTCTGCGTAGAAGGACTTTGTTCAGGAGCACCTGCAACAGGTGTTCTAACCTCAGTAATCTCGGCTTCTCCCACCTTTGCGGTTCTCTGCAGCTCTGGGATGCCTGATTTCGTGGAATTCTGGCCAGCAGGGCGACCACCACTCAGCTGTTCTTTATCAGTGGGCCTTCTGGGCTCTGGACAAGGATGGCCACGGGGACTTGGGAAAGGAGGGAGTTCTGAGGCCAGCTCCCCAGTTCCCCTGGGTTCTCAGTAGCTGGCTGACACTCCTGCACATCTTGACTGTGCTTTATCCGTAAGCCTGTGGCGCTCTGACCAAGAAGCCCATGAGAGGCTGAGAGGGGAGATGATTCGGGGAGGTCCGGATCCTTTCTAACCCCAAATTCGAATTGGCAGACTGGCCATTGTTTAATTGTTTTTTGCTCTCAGACCAGGACAGACGTGGTGGGGGTATGAGGAAGGAGAAAGTTCATTCTACTTGCTGCTGCTCTTCTCTCCACTAACCTTCCCCCCCCACCCCGCAAATTGTTCATATTAGTGGGCTCTTAACTGCCACAGCTCTTCATCTGCCCTTTATCTGTCAGCCTTCCGAGGGTCCTGTAAGCAGCCCTAACGAAGCTCCCCCCGCTTCCCCTCCCAACAGAACCTGCACGTGTACATCTCAGAGCACGAGCACTTTACAGACTTTAATGCCACATCAGCGCTCTTCTGGGAGCAGCATGACCTTGTGTATGGCGACTGGACGAGTGGCGAGAACTCAGACGGCTGCTACGAGCACTTTGCTGAGCTCGACATTCCACAGGTGGGGACAGCTTCTGGTTTCTGGCCCCAAGGCTGCTCAGCTAGCACTAAGGGCATTTCCTTGAACCAGCTCCCAGTCCTGCAATCGGGAGTCCAGGTTCCAAGCCTGGCTCTACTCTCAGTTCACATGCTTTGTGACCACAGGCAGGTCCCTGAGGTCTCTGGGCCTTGTCTTCCCCACCTCTCCATTTGGATGGAGTTGGAATTGGCGTAGGATCCTCCCAGCTACTTTCAGCGTTGTGTAAATCTGTGGTATAAACCAGTGAAGGATTAGTAATCATCCCTGGGGGTGGCCAGTCAGCCAGCCTGGTTTGAAAATAATGGTTACTGTTGACTGAGTGCTTACTATGTACAGGGCACCAGCCTGGGCTGACTGGTGGAAACCTCCCAGCAGCGCTAGGAAGTGGGAACTGTTATTTCCATTTGACTGATGAGGAAACTGAGGTACAGAGAAGCCCCACCCAAGGTCGCACAGCCAGTGTTAACTGAACTGAACTCAGGCTGTCTGGCTCTGGACTCTGGCAGCCCCAGTTCAAATCCTGCCTCCTCCAGGGAGCTCTCCCTGACACTCAGGCTCAGCCAGCACCCTCTCTGGGCTCCCCAACGCAAGCCGTGCCAGCTCTGGGGGGTTGTCACTACCTGAATATGGATCTGTTTTCCCCATGGGACCATCTTGGTCACAGCTCTGTCCCCAGCTCTGCCCAGCAGAGGACTGGGTGCAGAGTCAGTGGCTGTTGAATAATCAATGAATTTGATGAACCTGTGAATGTTGACATCTCTTTGGGGCTGCTCTCTCATTCCTTTCTCCCCATGAAGTCTTCTCCTCAGCCTCCTGGGGAGGAGGGAGCATCTCTGCTCTGTCTGGCTCTGTCTGGGCCTCTTTGGGTAGCTGGAAGCAGTGGGTGGATGCATTCTTTCTGAGGCAGATAGGATAGCCCGTGCTGAAAGGTGGCTCCCACTGAGACTTCACGTCAAGCCCCCAGACCCCAACCCCAGATCTGAGGAAGACTGAGGGGCAGTAAGCGAGGCAGTGAGAGGAGCTTCCAAGGACTTGGTGCTAACCCTCCTTCCCAGCTCTGTGATGGGAGAGTGTCTAAGTTGTACTTGACTTTAATTTATGGAGGTGACTGAGCAACCACACAGGCCAAAGCCATTGGAAGAAGAATTTACTACTTACATTTCCCAAGAGGAGGGGGCCCACCACACTACGCAGGGCCACATGGTGAAGCACCAGGTTTGGACAGGAGCAGAAGGGGCATGGGGAGGCCTAGGCCGAAGCCTTTATTGAGGTTTCCGCAGGAAAGGCAGGGCAGGTGGGGAAACACCTTAGGACTGACCTGCTTGCCAGTCCCTAAGGGGGTGGCTGGGGTGTGGACTTGGGTTTGTTGGTTTGCATTTTAAAGTTATATTCAAAGTTAGGCGAGGTGTTTATTATTTCCAGGAATCAGCTAGCCCTGGGAGGGGCGGTCTCTTCCCTGCCAGATGTGAAAACAGCATGAAATATAAAAACATGGTTGACACAGAGGTGGACTTAAAAGGCAGGGAAGTGAGGACACGGCGTGGCCAGGTGAATCCCAGCTTACCACGAAGGTCAGACAGGCTGCAGTGCGGCCTCGGCCACCCACCCTGCGCCTCAGGCAGGTGGCCACCCCACTTCAGTTTCCTCATCTGGGTGGGTGTGGCAGGGGGGTGAGAATAGTAGGTGAAAGGCCCGGGCAGAGAGGTAGGACACAGACGGTGAGAGGCAGGGCCACGGGAGAGCCCACAGACTGGGTTCGGATCCACTTACTCGCTGCATGTAGCCTCTCTGCGTGAGCCCCAGTCACCACATCTGGAAAATGGGATAATAACATGACCCAGTGCCCAAGGTTTACGTGAGTTATACGGATGTGACTCACTGGATTGGGCAGTTACCATTTGAAGTGCCAGAGTGGTATCTGGCCTTCGTTGTTTTACCGTTTAATGAATTAAGGCTGCTGACGTTTATTGAGCTCCTATTCTGTGCTTGAGTAACCGTGCTCAGCGCTCTCAGATAATCCTTACGGCCCTGCTGTGCCCTCAGTGCTGATGATCTGCGTCCTGCAGGTGGGCCCTGAGGCTCAGCGAGGCGAAGCCTGAGGCCACACAGCCATTGTGTGCTAGAGCCTGGTTTTGAATTTGAGCCTAACTCCAGTGTCTGGCCCCTAACCACTTAACTACACTGCCCACCCTGAACACTCAGTAGACGGGGGTGAGGAAGCCGTGGGGGGCGGGCGTCATGAGGGGCTTCACTGTTCCTTTTCCCCGTCGGACCGCCTTGCAGAGCGTCCAGCAGAACGGCTCCATCTATATCCACGTCTACTTCACCAAAAGCGGCTTCCACCCAGACCCCCGGCAGAAGGCGCTGTACCGCCGGCTCGCCACGGTCCACATGTCTCGGAGTAAGTCCCTCTCCGTCCTGGGGCCCCCGTGGTGCCGCGGGCCTGGACTCCCAGGTCCACGAGGGCAGGCAAGAACCCTGTGCTCAGGGAGGCTGGGGTTGGTGGCCGGGCTCGAACCCCACGTACCCTGCATGCCTCTGGACACCCGTGGGCAGGCAGGAGAGGAATCGGCTTAGAAAGAGCAGGTGGAGAAAGGGACTTCGGAGAAGAGGAAGGGCGAGGCCGGCGTGTGCACAGTACCGGGCCTGGCAGAGCAGACACTCCAGAATGGCCCATGAGAGAACGATGGCTGATTAAACGAGCAGAGGGAGACTGCAGGCCCTTTGCCATTAGTTGCATCCGGCGTGCTCTCTGTGATTGCATCTGTGTCGGCCTCTCCTGGAATGGGTGCTGCACAGTGACCCTGCCCTGGGGGCTCCTGTGGGGCCGTGCAAGGCTCCCAGGCTGCAGGTTTGAATGCGTCCTGCATGGCTACGCTGTGAGCCTCCGCCCCCGCACGCACACCTCTGAGTAGGGCCTCCCTTGACGAGGCAAGCTGGTGAGGGCCACATCACCGGACAGGCCCCGTTCTCACCTCGCTGGCCACCCTCCTGGTGCCCCCCCTGAGAATCCTGATTGGGTGAGCAAACCGCAGGACTGCCAGTGACCCCAAGAAGGCCTGGGTCAGAACTGTGGCCATTTGGGACTTCTGACACGGCCTCATTTTGAAACAGATTCTCTCTGCCCAGGGCATCTTCTTTAAAAAAAAATCTTTTTTAATCTCTTGTTATAAGTACATGGTTTAAAATTCAAGTAATTTAACCAGACAGCGACACTCATCTGTCTCCTGCTCTCCCCCTCTTGTGTTCCCCCAGTTTCCACTCCCCACAGGCAACTGCTTTAGCTGTTTCTGCGACTTAATCTCCAAGGCTCCCAATAATAAGATGATAATGCAACTTCTTGGTTTTTCAGTTTTGACATTATCTCTTGACTTCCTACTCTGGAAGAGGAAATCTCAACTCAGGAACATAATTTGATTAGATTCATATTCAGCGCTCAAATGGTTTCGAGTGTGTGACTCTTCTTCCCATCTGAACCAGTGTGTGTAGTTTATTTTTCCTTTCCTGTCCAACATCTCCTTTTCCATGAGGTTAATAATTGTTGGCATTTTTTTGCCTGCCCTTTGTGTCTTTTGTCCTTGAGTCCACTGTCTCCTGATCGGCAGCTGTGGGACTCTCTCGCTGCACTTCAGTTTCAGCAGATCTAGAGAACAGACAGCCCCCCACACCCCCCTCCCAAAAGCCCCCCGTTCCCTTCATGTGAATTTTGCGTGCTCCACCTCACTTTGATTCTGCTGCGCCTGTGGACTTGGTTAAGATCCCTGTGGCTGTTTTGGGTGGCGCAGAGACAGATGTGCTTTAATTTGCATGGGTTAGGTCTTTTCCTACCTCTTCTGGTATAAAAATAACCCAAAGGATGAGAATTTTTTTTGTGACCATCTACACTGGATGAAACAAAACTCTAGTGCCTGTATGTCAGTACCCAAAGCTGATTTGGAAAAGTCCCCCAGGCGTGCTAAGCGCTGTCCTAAGCAAGTATGTCTGCGGACCGTGCTCTGTAGGGCGCTCCGCCCGGCCGGCTGGCTGGCTGGCTTCCGTGGAGCGCATCTGCGAAGATGTGGGCAGAGGCGGGCTGAGGGGTGTGGCCTGCAGGGGCCATCCCCACGGAGGTGTCCCCGAAAGTCTGGGTTACATGTGCCTGACGCTTCAGAGGTTGCTTTGAATGTGACCCAGGTGGGCGGCTGCTCGCTTGCGTCCCAGTTACACCGATCAGCCACGCTCAATGCCAGCATCTTTTGTGGTTTCGTCTCTGGTGAATGTGATCCGTGTCACTGTGTGGTGAGGTCGTGTTCATGGTCAGTGTGACAGATGTTGGTGTGGTCTGCAAAATAGAATCTGCAGCCTGTGGACCTGAGAAACCACCAGAATCCCCCAGGCTTGCCTCACACCTGGACCCCCTTAGGGCAGGGGCTTGAAGGGACACGGAGCTGGCCACCGGCCCACTCCAGGGCATAGAGCGAGAGTGTGGGATCGGAAGAGCCCCCTCCTCCCTTCCCCAAAGGGCCAGTGATCAGCACCCTAGCACAGTACTGTCCCAGACGGATACAGTGCCCGCCGCAGAAGGCATTGTAAGTTTTCGAAGTGGCCACGTTAAAAAAAAAAAAAAAAAAGCCATAAAATGAATGTTAGTAATTTATTGAGGTCAACGTGTTGTCATTTCCACATGTAATCAGTATAAAAAAATTAACGAGGTTCTTTCACTCTTCTTTTTCCTGCACTAAGTTTCAACTTCCAGCGTGTGTCTTGCACTCACGGCACATTTCAGTTTCAACGAGCCACACTGTCAGTGCTCAGGGCATAGCTTAACTCCAAGAAAAGGGGGCTGCTTCCTCCCTACGGAAGCCAGGTCCATCTCATGTCATAACCCCATCTGGATGCCGCCAAGTTGCAGAATGTTCTCCACCTGAGCCAGAGCCTCTCGCCTCTGGGGCTGGCCGGGCACGGTCCCTCCCTTCCCTGGACAGCCTCTCATGGGTGTGGAAGACAGCAGCGGAGCATGTCCCTGGGGAATTTATTCTCCAGGATGCCCACCCTTGGGTGTTTACTGCTTTCCCCTGACGTGGGAGCAAGGTCTCAAATGCGTTAATTGTGATAGAAGTGATGGGATGATATTCATGGGAACCGTAAGAGCAGCTGGCCCCCAGGCTGAAACCCTGAGTCAATTCCCAGAAGTGGTTTTGAACTTGAGCTCATCCATAGAATCCAGAAGCCCCTGGTTCTGAGCGGGTGGGAGGGATCTGGGCCCTGTGGCGTGTGTCAGTGTGACATGCAGGGGTGCTCTGCCGGCTGGGCTCTGTAGAGCAGAGAGCCACTTCGCAGTGGTCCTGCCCAGAAGAGGTGAGGCTTTGATCCCCATTCTCCAGAGCGGGGACTGAGGCCCGGGGAGGTGATGTAGCTCACCAACGTCCCTCAGTTCATGGGAGACAGAGCCAGGACGTGACCCCAGGGCCCCCGCTCTTGGCCAGCTCCCTCTTCCATCTCCCCATCTCCCTAGCACCTGGGGGCAGGATGGAGAAGTCACAGGAGGGACAGGCCGTGTGTTGTCCCAGCATAAGGGGGAGCTGAAGAGTTACCCAGCCCCGGGTGGAGGCGGGGAGATGGAGCATGAACAAGCACCAGCCCTGTCGTCCTGGCATGTCTTGGCAGGGTTTGGGGCAGCGTGGCAGGGAGCCCGTGGCTGACCTGGCCTCTGCAAGAGGAAGTGAGGTCCACTCCTGCCCGGGGATTCACAGCCCCAAAATATTTCTCGCGTTGGCGGCTCTGGGCCTTCTCCGGCCCTGTCTCGGCCCACCTGTTTATATTTATCAATGCTGCTGTTCGTCACTGGGGGGGGTACAGCAGGGCCCAAAACGGGCCCGGCCCCACCTGGGGTTTGCAGACTGGTTGAGGGGGCAGACAGCAAACAAGTAAACCAGTGGGCAGGCGAACCAATGGGTCATGATGAACTGTGGTGAAGGAAACAGAAATGGCGAGGAACCCACCCGGGCTCTAGGAGCCGCCTTCAGTGGAGTGGGCGGAAGGGACATTTAACCAGGGGCTGGAAGGGGGAGAAGGAGCCAACCAGGAAGATCCCAGCCATGCTGGATCCCTGCCGGGGAGGTGCAGCAGCACGTCTGCAGGCCCAAGGTCGGCGCATTTGAGGAGGAAGGAGTGGGGTGCGCAAGGATGAGAGATGGCGAGGGCTGAGGTTGGTGGGGCCGTGGTGAGCACGTCAGGGCCCCTGCCCGGGGCAGCGGGAGCTGTCTAGGATTCTGAGGCAGTGGGATGACTCGATCAGTTACTTGGATCTTAGGGGCAAGAGTGGCCACTGGGAGGCCAGTGAGGAGGTGACTGCGGTCATCCAGGAGGGGGCGCCGTGGCCGGCCTGGGGTGGGGCTCTGGAGGTGGGAGGCAGTGCTCGTATCTGAGGCATGTGCCGGAGGGGCCATTCACCCGGGGTGGGCTGATGGAACAGATGCAGCAAATCCTGGAGGAGGAGACTACTGGGGCAATTTGGTGGATGCCGGTGTCACTGCAAAGATGGGGAACCTGGGGCTGGGGTGAGATTTGAGAAGGCAGTGCAGGCTTTCTGGTTGCCGTCGTCGGTTGGTGGGTGGAAGAGTGGGAGCCGGGAACCGGGTGGGCAGAGGCCTGGGGCCTGGGGCCCGCGAGTGCCAGCAGGTCTCACATCCACCCCCTTTCCCTGCCTCCTCGCCCTCAGTGATCAACAAATACAAGCGCCGGCGGTTTCAGAAAACCAAGAACCTGTTGACAGGAGAGACGGAAGCTGACCCAGAAATGATCAAGGTAAACAGAAGCAGAGCCGTCGAGTTCTGGGGGTGCCGTCCGGCCCGTTCCCAGCCCAGCAGCCAGACCACGGGGGTTGTCTTCTGACACCACCACTGAGCCGCTGGCAGCCGGGGGCTTTCACCTTTCTGAGCCTCAGTTTCCCCCCCGGGAAACTGGGTTAGAATGTAGAGCTAGCTCTCGGGGAGTGCGGGCGTTGCCGGCGAGGTTACAGCTGACCTCCAGCAGCGGCAGGGCGGGTGCTCTGTGCGCCGTACACGCACCCACCTGGAAGCCTCGCGCCAGCCCTGTTGGGTGAGTCCCGTCACAAGGAGACTTACACGAAGTATCACAGCCAGGAAGTGGCAGGGCTGGGATTCACACCCAAGCAGCCGGACCCCAGAGCCCGGGCTCGGCCCGGCACAGATGAGGTACCTGCTAACGTTGGCTCTAGAAGGAATACTCCCGGTTAATCCGGGGACGTTAACCCGTGGTGGCACCAAGAGTCTTCCTCTCTCCACGAGGTGGTTCCAGGCGGGAGGGCGGCCCCTGAGTATGGAGGCTGCACGCAGGCCCCACACTTGTGCGGTCGTGAGGCTGTACTTTGCAGCCTGGTGCGCCGTGCCATCCATATGGGCAGGCCTGGGTTTTCTGCTCCATCAGGTGGCTGGGGGCAGCCAGGGCAGCGGGGCCTAGAGGCTGGTGCGGGGACTGGCCAGGGTGAGCCCTCGGCCAGCGGTCGCTGTGGTGGTTGCTCTTCTGCTGTCGCGACTGTCACGGGAGTCCTCAGGAGGAAGTGAGCAGGTGCCTCTGAGACCCACCAACCCCTGTCTCCCCTCAGAGAGCTGAGGATTACGGGCCTGTGGAGGTGATCTCCCACTGGCACCCCAACATCACCATCAACATTGTGGACGACCACACGCCGTGGGTGAAGGGCAGCGTGCCTCCTCCCCTGGACCAGTGTGAGCCCCCGGCCACCCGCTCGGGCTCCTGACCAGGCCATTTTCTTGCTTCCTGGCCCCACCCCCAGCCCGAGATCTCTAACTAGGTCTCCACCCTCCCAAGCTTCCTGCCCCGCCCCTCTAGACACTCCCCTTTCTCTTCCTCCCACACCCCCTGGTGACCCCAGCCCTGACCACCTTGTGTCCAAACTGGTCTCATCCAGCCATGAGCTTTTTTCGGAAAAGGTGCATCCGTTGCCAGCCTTGGAAATTGGGGCAGCATCACTTAGGAACCCAGGTTTCTGACTTCTTTTACTAAAGCCTGACGAGTGGAGAGCCTCGGGGCAGCCACAGCCTGGAGCTGAGCTGCAGCTGTCCCCTTCAGCCAGGGCCTACCCAGCCCTCCCTAGCCTGCCCTCTCCCTGACTCCTTGGCACAGCCCAGAAATGTTCCCTGTGCCCCAGTCTCTGTCCCAGGGGCCCCACTGGATCCCTGCAAACATCCGAATTTGACACCTTTGTCCTCGGAGGCTGAGGGGTCTCTCCACCCCCGTGGGTGCCTGTGGCCTCTGGTCCAGGCTGAGCGGTAACCCCTGCCCCGTGTGCCTGCAGATGTGAAGTTTGATGCCGTGAGCGGTGACTACTACCCCATCATCTACTTCAACGACTACTGGAACCTGCAGAAGGACTACTACCCCATCAACGAGAGTCTGGCCAGCCTGCCCCTCCGCGTCTCCTTCTGCCCGCTCTCGCTCTGGCGCTGGCAGCTCTACGCCGCCCAGAGCACCAAGTCGCCCTGGAACTTCCTGGGCGACGAGCTGTACGAGCAGTCAGATGAGGAGCAGGACTCGGTGAAGGTGGGGGGGGGTGGCGGGAGGCTCCCAGCCCCTTCCTGGCGTCCCAGCCCCTTCCTGGCGGCAGGAGGGGAAGGGGAAGTGGGCCAGGCCGATGGCCTGGGGGCTGCGAGCAGACGCTCCCCTGCCCACAGTTTCACAACCTCCCAGCCGCCCTCCTTGCAGTGGGCAGGAAACGCACTCGGCCCTCTGGCTCTGGCTGACTCTGGGGGTCCTGCCTCTGAGGCTTCCACGGTCCTCCTTTTTTTTTTTTTTTTTTTTTACATTTATTTACTTATTTTTGGCTGCGTTGGGTCTTCACTGCTGCTCACGGGCTTTTTCTAGTTGCAGTGAGTGGGGGCTACTTTTCGTTGCGGTGCGCGGGCTTCTCATTGTAGTGGCTTCTCGTTGCGGAGCACGGGCTCAGTAGTTGTGGCTCACGGGCTCTAGAGCGCAGGCTCAGTAGCTGTGGCTCAGGGGCTTATTTGCTCCGCGGTACGTGGGATCTTCCCAGACCAGGGCTCGAACCCGTGTCCCCTGCATTGGCAGGCGGATTCTTAACCACTGCGCCACCAGGGGAGTCCCCATGATCCTCCTTGTCACGGCTTTTCTGTTTGCAAGGCCTGGCCCTCCGGGTCTGGATCTACCCCTCCCTGCTTCTTCGGCCCCATGTTCTGCCTCCCTGACTTTGGGCTCTGACTCCATGTGTCTGCTCCCTCTCACTGTGTGCTTGAATATTCTCTGCCTGTGTCTGTCTTGTTGACCCTGGTCTGTGCTTGCCTGGGGCTGTCTTTGGTGTTGGGTTTCTGTCCCTGGCTCTGACAGTCCCTTCATCTCTCTCAGTTATTTCTCTGCCTACCCCCATCACTGTCTCCCCATCTCTCCTCTGTCTCCATCTTTCTCCCTCCCTCTCCGTGCATCCCTCGCCCACCTCTCTGTGCCCATCGACCCATCTCTGACCTGCTCTCCTCCCGGCCAGCACCACACCCCGCTGGGAAGCCCTGGGGTCGGGTCTGGGGAGTATCAGGAGGTTCTTCCGGGGCCCAGAGCCAGGAGAGATGGGTCAGCTGATGAGGGCTCTGCAGCGGTCAGCCCCCGGCCGGGGCACGGCAGCGCCCACAGCATCTCCCCCACCCCCACCCCAGGTTGCCCTCCTAGAGACCAACCCCTACCTGCTGGCGCTCACCATCATCGTGTCCATTGTCCACAGTGTCTTTGAGTTCCTGGCCTTCAAGAACGGTAAGGGTGGGACCCTGGGCCCCGTGAGAGGCCGTGGGGGACTGGGGACAAGGGGGTGTGTGGTGGGAGGATAGGGCCTGCTCCCTCCCTCTTCCTCTTGGGCCCTCCCCCTACCTGGGGCCTGTCAGCCCCACTCTCCAGAGGCCTGGTGAGCAGCCGCCAACTCCCAGCCCAGAAACTCCCATCTACCGGGCGTGGTGCTGGGGAAGGGGCTGGGCCTGGTGTTCTGGCAAAGGCCAGGACAGAGCCGCCAGGAAGCAGGGCCGGGGAACTCCAAGGCGGGGAGCAGGGAAGCCCCAGAGCTGCTTCTGCCGCCCTGCCCGGCAGGCCGCCTGTTGGGGAAGACCCCTTGGGTTGAGTGGACAGGGCCCACCTGAGTGGGAAAGTGACAGCCCTGTCCCAGAGGGCCCCGAGGTTCCAAAGGCCAGCAGTGGTGATGGCCAGCGGTTGAGGGGGACCGGCCACATGCCAGGCACGGTTGGAGCGCCCTCCAGTGAGCGCATTGAGCCCTGCAGCCACAGCCCCGTCAGGAAGCGTCATTACCCCCACTGTCATAGCAAGGACCCAGAGGCTTGGGGAGGTTGGTCACCCGCCCACAGTCACACAGCTCCCAAGTGGCAAGGCCAGGATTTAGATCCAGGCAGCCTTCTCCATACTCCAGGCCCTGCTGGCCCCTTCTTCCTTGTCCTAGAGAGCCCTGGTCTGAAGGAGGCCTGCTGCTCTGCAGCTTCTGGAGGTGGCAGTAGTAATGGGTATTATTATTGTCATCGTCATTCTTATTAAGAGGACATTACCATGATTGAGTTACCTTCTGGAAAACTATGACATCAAGACCAAACAGTAAGTGGTGCTCACCCCCGTAGGGAGGCGTGTGTTAGCCGTGGTGCGTGGAGCCCTGGCTGTGCCAGGTGGGCGCATGCGTGCAAACGCTCTTGCTGACTGCAAGCTGGGTCCCCTAGGGTCCCTTTTTTCCTAATGACAGATGAAGGCATAGAGGGGGTGGTTACTTGCTCAGGGTCACAGAGCAAGGGCATGGGCCCTGGGCGAGCCCGGCCTTACACCCCGTGCTTGCTGCCTCTCTGGTCTGAGGCAGAACTCGGATCCACCCACCCCCACCAGAACCCTGTCTTCAGACGCATTCTTCCCAGTTAGGATTGGGGGGGCTCCTGTGAGTGTCCCCTTCATATCTCCTCAGGGTCTGATGGTTTGAAGGGAGAGGTGTAAGCCTACCAGGTGTGCTGGAGCTCTGGAATCAGAGTCAGAGCCGGAGGGGTGGCCAGCACCCGGGTCTCGCCCCTGTGTGGCCTCGGGCATGGCTTCTCGCCTGGAAGACGGGCATCGTGCTGGGTCGGCCTGCTGTGGCAGCAGGTGTTGGACACACAGCCCAGGCAGAGTCCAGTGGTGCCGTTTTCCTCGTCTGGCCGATGGGAAGACCAGGGCTGGGAGAGGGGCTGAGCTGGGCCCTGTGGGGGGTGGCGGGGGCCCAGGAGAGTAGTACTGGAAGAAGCTCTGGTTGGAGAGCAGAGCCCATGGCCCCTGTGCATGTCCTGAGCGTGTCTGTGGGCCGGTCCCTTTTTTATTTTTTTTGGCCACACCTCGCGGCATGCGGGATCTTAGTGCCCTGACCAGGGATTAAACCCAGGCCCACTGCAGTGGAAGCGCGGAGTCTTAACCGCTGGACCGCCAGGGAATGTGGGCTGGTTCCTTCACAGGTTCGGGGTGGTGGGCTGGAAGAGGCGGTCTTGAAGTGCATGTCCCAGACCTTCCCACCCAGCGGATGCGCCACGGTGCCACGGCGGACAGCTCAGGTCTGTTGTCACACAGACCTGGCTTCCATGCAGATTCCGCCGGGTCAGGCTGTGTGGCCTTAGGGATGTGGCACATGGCAGCAGTCTCCGCCACCGTCACTGCCAGGCAAGGGACCGACCACACCCTGGGGGGCAGGGTGTGTCCAGTGTGAGGCTGCAGAGATCCTGCCTGCCTGGGGCTCCGGCTGGCGCCTGTGGAGCAGACTCTCACCGCAAGGGGGGGTAGTGTGCACCCTCCTCCCGTGGCATACCCAGCGCCGCCCCGGGGGTGTGAGGAGGACGGGGCTTGAGGGAGCTGCGGGAGGGACTCGGGGGCTCCTCACCCTCCTGGCTTCCTCCCCAACTCCTGTGCACAGATATCCAGTTCTGGAACAGCCGGCAGTCCCTGGAGGGCCTGTCCGTGCGCTCCGTCTTCTTTGGCGTCTTCCAGTCTTTCGTGGTCCTCCTCTATATCCTGGACAATGAGACCAACTTCGTGGTCCAGGTCAGCGTCTTCATCGGGGTCCTCATCGACCTCTGGAAGATCACCAAGGTCATGGATGTCCGGGTAAGGCCAGGCTGCCATGCTGTTTCAGAAGCTGCCAGGGGTTGGGAGCAGGGTCGTGTGGCCCAGCCAGACCCTGGAGCTGGCCCCTAGGGGATTCCCAACGCCTGCCACACTCCCAAGACCAAGGGGATTTTCGCACCAGGGGATTTTTCGGGTCACACGTGGGGCAGGGGAACTGGGAACGGTGGGGAAGGGCGGGAGCTGGAACTGGCTTGGGGGACAGGAGCCAGCGTGGCAGCTGACTGCAACCTCCCTCCCTGTCCGCAGCTGGACCGGGAGCACAAGGTGGCAGGACTCTTCCCCCGCCCAACCTTCAAAGACAAGTCAACATACGTTGAGTCTTCGACCAAAGTGTATGACGACGTGAGTGTCCCCCACAGTGGGCCTCAGGGAGGGTCTGCAGGTACCCACACGCTCCTGGGGACCCAGGACATGGCTAGGATGTCTGCCTATCGGCTGACAGCCCCATGCTTCATGGCTTGCATCATACCCTCTAGTGTCCCCTGCCTGCCATATATACTTCCTGGCCGAGTCCAGAGTTCCCAGGGCCACCTGGAAATTCCCCCGGGCTGGCCTGCCAGACCAGGTGTGGGTGTGTGAGGGCGGGGAGCAGGGGTGCCATGTGGGGCCCAAGGAGCTGGGTCCCAGCCCCACCTTGTGCCCCACAGATGGCGTTCCGGTACCTGTCTTGGATCCTCTTCCCACTCCTGGGGTGCTATGCCGTCTACAGCCTCCTGTACCTGGAGCACAAGGGCTGGTACTCCTGGGTGCTCAGCATGCTCTATGGCTTCCTGCTGACCTTCGGTGAGCAGGCCTTCACCATACGCGGCCCCCGCAGTCAGGGCAGGCGTCCAGCAGCAGTCCTCAGCCGCGTGCTGGGCCGTGCTGGGCCTCGGCAGTGAGCGAGTCAGCCTGGCCCCGCCCTCCCGGCACTTGGGGTCCAGTGCGGGAGACAGACCTGTCTCCAGACAGGGACACTTCAGGGGGAGCAGGGGTGGCACGTGGACAGCCTCAGAGAGGTGCCCGGTCCGGTCTGGGAGTCAGGGAGGGCTTCCGGGAAGCCTTGGACAGTGCATTTCAGTCCTCGTCCTCAGGGGAACGGACAGAGTAAACAGACAAGTGAGTTACAGCCTGTGATGAGTGCTCTGAAGGGGCCAGAGTGAGAGGGCCATGGAGGCTGGTCAGGTGTCCCTGACCTCCATCATCACCTCTCCGAGGAGATGATACGTAAACTGAGGCCTGAAAGGTGCCAAGGAAGGAGCTGTGCAGAGATCTGTCAGAAGGCAGAGCAAGTCCGAAGGCCCTGAGGTAGGATGTGCCTGGGGTGTTGGAAGCAGCACGGGGGCCAGTGTGGCTGGGACAGAGTGAGTGAAGGGACAGAGGCCAGAAATGCAGTCAAAGAGGTGGAGGGTCAGGACACCCCTTCCTCTGCTCATGGATGCCCCTTCCTCACCGCCGCAGGCTTCATCACCATGACACCCCAGCTCTTCATCAACTACAAGCTCAAGTCTGTGGCCCACCTGCCCTGGCGCATGCTCACCTACAAGGCCCTCAACACCTTCATTGATGACCTGTTCGCCTTTGTCATCAAGATGCCTGTTATGTACCGGATCGGCTGCCTGCGGGACGGTGAGGCCCGGTGGGCAGGTGGGTGGGCTGGCCGGCAGGCTCCCACCAGAGCTGGGCACGGGCAGGGCCCTGGTCTGAGGGAGGCGCGCCGGCCTCGGCCTGAGGGCTCAGCCCACTCTTTGCAGGACCCCCCTGCCCCGAGTCTGACAGTGATCCGGATGGGCCCTGCCCCCTCCCCCCCCCCCCCCCCCCCCCCCCCCCCCCCGATGTGGTCTTCTTCATCTACCTCTACCAACGGTGGATCTACCGCGTCGACCCCACGCGGGTGAACGAGTTTGGCATGAGTGGCGAGGCCCCGACAGCAGCAGGGGCCCTCCCACCGGCCCCCGCCCCCACCACAACCACCGCCACCGCCAGGGAGGAGGCCTCCACACCCCCGCCCACCAGGCCCACCCAGGGGGCCAGCTCTGACAGCGAGCCCCAGGAAGGCCCTCCAAAGCCAGCAGAGGACAAAAAAAGGGATTAGCCGCTCCTGGTGACCCCCACCCCCGCCGCCCCGGCCCCCTCACCTCCCCTCCCGGTCGCCGCTTCCCTGGACAGATCGGGCTGGGGCCTGGTGTGTGGTGTGGGGGCCAGGGTGCGTCATTTGTGGAGGCACCGTCTGTCTGTCTGTCCCTCCGTGTTTCCAGCCATCTCGCCCCGCCAGCCCAACACCATCAGGAATCATGGTGAAGCTGACATGGCACTGCCGAGGGGGTGGGCCAGGCGGGGCAGGGGCCGGGCCCCTCTTTGGGACACCCACGGCCGTCCATCATCTTGTCCCTCGATCCCCCACCACTCCCTCCTCCCAGACCACCGCCCTTTAACACAGTCTGGATTTAATAAATTCATATGGGTGTTTAACTTAAACTCAACAGAGCCCCCCATCTTGTGCCTTCCTTCCCCTGCCACCTTGGAGAGCAGGTGGGGGTGTCTCTCCTGAGTCTGGCAGGGAGACCTGCAGGACGCGGGACACGCTAAACTGGGGACAGTGACCCTCTGGGCCAGGCCCTTTCTCCTCCTCCCTCTCCCAGGAGCCCTCTGGGGGGCTTCTGTAACCATCCGCATTTCACAGATTGGGAAGCTGCTCGCCACGACCTCACTGCACCAGTGCTCTTAACCACGAGACCCGCCGAGGCACGGAGCCTCGCCTGTACCACTGATTGTCTCCTGGCCTCACACAGCCCGGCAGGGCAGGAGCGTCTACCCACCACTGATACAGTCCCATTAGCCTGCCTTGTTCAGCAATCCTGGGACCTCGGCTGCCTGACCTTGCTTCTCTGGGCTTATGAGCTCGTCTCCAGGGGACCCTGGGAGTGAATCCTGGCTCAGAGTGGTGCCCAGCTGTAGCGGCCATAGATTTTGGGGTGCCATCAGCACCCTCAGGGCTGCCTGTGCCAAGGACCCAGCCAGACTCTTAGTATGTGGCGCGTATGCCTTCCCAGCAAGCTGGGTACCAGAACTGTTCACCCACTTTATGGATGAGGAGACTGAGGCCCCTGGGTGACCCTGCACTCTGAGGGGTTGGGACCCCACATTCCCAGGTTTTTTTGGGGGGAGGGGTGTTCTCATCAACACTTCCGGGAGGGGAGGCCCGGGGCTGGGAACCAAGCCAGCTTCCCCTGGGCTCCACCACCACAGTGCCCTGTAGCGCCAGGCAGGGAATCCACGAGGCCCCAGGAGAGTTGTGTGCAGACACCTATGCACACACACACTCTGCAGGCTTAATCGCTGAGGCAGCCACAGACGCGCTCCACTCCCTCCCCTGCTGTGCATGAGTACCTGCTGAGCTCATAGAACCAAGCCGGGGTCGGCTAAACTCACCGGCCTACCCCCTGCCCAAATCCTCACGCCACAGTCTTTGGCAGGGCCTGTCAGCTGTACCCCACAATTGCTTGGCATTCTCACCTCTTCACCTGCACTGAGACCACCCGGTCCCGGCTCCTCCTCATAGGCTGGGATCCCAGCTCAGCCTCCTCCCTGGTCCCCTGCTCCTCCCATTCACTTTTCATCCAGCCCGGGCCACGTGTGGGATCTTAGTTCCTGGACCAGGAACTAAGTGGAAGTTAGTGCTTCCTGCAGTGGAAGCATGGAGTCTTTTTTTTTTTTTTTTTTTTTACCATCTTAACCATTTTTTTTAAATTTATTTTTGGCTGATTTGGGTCTTTGTTGCTGCGCGCGGGCCTTCTCTAGTTGCGGCGAGCTTCGTTGCAGTGTGCGGGCTTCTCAGTGTAGCGGCTTCCCTTGTTGCGGAACATGGGCTATAGGCGCACAGGCTTCAGTAGCTGTGGCGCACGGGCTTAGCTGCTCCGCGGCATGTGGGATCTTCCTGGACCAGGGATGGAACCCATGTCCCCTGCATTGGCAGGAGGATTCTTAACCACTGACCAACCAGGGAAGTCCCTAGCAGCCAGAACTTTCTGAAGCACAAACTTGACCCTGCCCGTTCTTTGTTCAGAACCTACCATGGCTCCCCAGTACCCTTGGGAGAAGAGCCCAGGCTGCTAACTGTGGTGAACGGTACCTTGGGGGGAGGGGACTTACTAACTCCTACAGCCTCATCTCCCTTGCTCTAACTAGCTGTGACCGCTTACCCCCTGGCACCCTTCCCTAAACTCAGACACACCTCCAGGCACGCAACTCTTCACCTTACCCTATGCATCCTCCAGGTTGTAGCTCCATGGCTCCTCCTCCAGGAAACCCTTCCTGACCACCTCCTCTGGGACACTGCCCCCCACCCACCAGCTCCCTGGGTTCCCACATCCCAGCCCTGCCTGCTGTGGGTCATCACTACCTGGAGACAGGTCTTTCTCCACTGGACTGAGCCCTGTGAGGACAGAGCCAGAGCTGTCTTGGTCACTGCTGTGTCCATAGCACAAGAGGAGTCGCTCTGGGATCATTTGCTGAGTGCATGTTTGCATAATCCTGACTTTCACAGACACAGGCACACAGCCAGAACTGTGGACCTTGATGAGGTCTGCATTAAGACATCGGTGGAGAGACTGACATACAGTCAGTCAACAAATGTTTCCTGAGCCCCTCCCCTGGACACTGCTTTGAGCTGGGGGTTCTGTGTACACAGCAGGGATCAAGACAGCCCCAGGCCTGCCCTCATGGGGCTCAGAGCCCCACAGAAATCCTGAACGCTGAGGATTTCTGATGTGTCCTTTCAGCCGTTGACCCAACAAACAGTTGTGAGGCCTGACATTTCAAGGGGCAGAGGGGAATCAGGTAGGCTCCTACTCCTACACGTAGGAGCCACTGTTCAACACTTGTTATCATGAGCCAAGCCCTAGTCTAAGTGCTGCGTGTGGTTCGCTTCCTTAAATTTAATATTATCCATCTCCACTACTTGCCCAGCTGTCACTCCACTCCAGCCTCCTTGCGATTTGTTCCTTCAACATTGCCATGCATGTTCCCACCTCAGGGCCTTTGCACTTGCTCTTCCCTGTGCCTTGAACACTCTTCCCTAGATATCCACATGGATCCTTCACTGTCTCAGCTGTCTGCTCAGATGTCACCTTAGACCCTCCCTAAACTTCCTAACCCAAATATTACCCTTCGAACTCAAGCCATGCATCCTGCTTTAATCGTCTGTAAGACTGCCATCACCATCAGACATATATTTGCTTATCTCTTTTCCATCTGTCTCCCCCACTTGGATTTCAGTTCTATGATGGCAGGGGCTTTTGTCTATTGTGTTGTGTGCTGTGTCCCCAGCTTTTGGAGCAGTGCCTGGTACTGTTACCCTGTGTGCAATGACTCTAAGTCAGATGTTCACAAGAGCAGATGAGAAAACTGAAACCCAGAGAAATTAAGCAATGTGTCCGAAGTCTCACAAAGTAATGTGACATAAAGTGCTAGAACAGCGCCTAGCATGTGGAAGAGGTCTATACGTGTCAACTATTATTCATGTTTAATCCTCACAACCATCCTATTACACCCATTTTACAGATGAGGAAACAGGCTTACAGAGATGAAGTCAGTTTCCTGAGGTCTCCTAGTAAGTGACAGACCTAGGATTTGAACTTAGGCAGGCTGATTCTGAACCTTCAAATCATAGCGTTTCTGGCAATGCCCTTGTCATATGCAGACTACAGCCTGCAGGCCAAAACCAGCATTTTCCAGTTTTTCTGTAATTTTTAGATGTTTTAAGTGGTTGGAAAAAATCTCAAGAAGAGTATTTTGTTTCCCATGAAAGTTATACAAAATGCAAATTTCAGTGTCCATAAAATAACGTTTTATTGGAGCACAGTCATGCTCATTGTTTCGGTATGGTCTTTGGCAGATTTTGTGCTATGGCAGGGTTGAGTTTTGAGACTGTCTGGCCCTTAAAGCCTAAAGCAGAGCATATTTTCTATCTGGCCCTTTGCAGAAAAAGTCTGCTCCATATTTTGCATTATAGCAGTAGTTCTCCAACTTGAGCTTGCATCGTATCACCTGAAGGGCTGGGCCACAACCTTGAGAACTGTTGTAGACTAGTCTGCCTCCTACGAGCAGGTGCCAGGGCTGGCTTGGTGAGCGCTGTGCCTGAGTACCCAGTGCAGGCTCTGGCACACAGCAGGTGCTCAATAAATGTATGTCGACTGAATCAGTGAGTCCATGTAGGCCATGAAGAGTAGAAATGGAACACTCAAACTTTTCACAGGGAGACAGAGGACATCAAACCTTGGCTCTGTGGTCTGAGGGTGCCCGGCATCCAAGCTGGGACCTAATGTCATCCCATCTTTCTTAGGAATAGGCCTAGAAATGTGATCTAACCAAATGGCTGCCCCTCTTTGACCCTCAGTCTCCTCCTCTCTGCAGTAATTCTGTCACCTTCCTCTGATGCTGGTGCAAGGTGTGAGGTATCTGTGAGGCCCCCAGGTAAGCCCAGGGGTCAGGCACTCAGCTCAATATGTATCCTGGGGGCTACACTGTTACCATTCCTGGACTAAGTTACTGAGCCTTTGAGCTGAAAGTGCTACGGGCTATTACGAAACTTGGAGGAGCTGTGGGGAGGAATAAAACATCCATCCATTCACTTAATATAAACTTTTTGGGCACCTACTGTTTTTCAAGCGCTGTTCTGGGTGCTGGGGATACAGCAAGGAACAAAACAGACAAGTCCTACAGCTGACATCCTAGCTTTAAACTTTTACGTATGATCACTCCCGATTTACTCAGGTTAAGGAACTGAGCTGTAGAGAGACCGTGGAGGTTTCGAAAAGATTATCATCATTGGCAGCTATGGAGCTCTGGTAACCTCCTGATCCCAAAGCTTCCCTTCGAGACAGAGAAACAACAGGTCAAGTCCGGTTGGCAGACCTGGGGTGGGCAGGCCTCAGTCTTCTTACTTGCTCCATGGGTAGGTTGTGACTGGCCCCAAGCAGGACTCAGTGGTCTCAACCAGAGCAATGGGCATCGTCGCGGGCCGGGCCCCTCCTGTGCCCCGGCCTCCTCTTCCCGGCCGGCCCCGCCCCCGAGGCCACGTGACGCGTGGGGGTTTTCCCGTTTCCCTGGCGTGACGTAACGACAGGGTGCAGGCCAATGAGCGCGCAGGCCGGCGGCGCCGGGGAATTCCGCCGCCCCGCCCCCGCCCGCCGCCCGCCCGGCCCGGCCCGGCGCCCCCCGCAACCCGGGCGCCGCGCGTCCAGCCCGGCCTGCGGCCCCAGCCCCTGCGTCGCTCTCCCGACCCGCGATCGTCCGCCGGACCGTGCCACCTGGCCGCTCGGCCTGCCCGCGTGTGTGTGTTTTGGTCTGGGCTGGCCTCCGGGCCGTCAGTCCCCACTGGTTGGGCCATGCCGAGTCGCCGCGTCGCCAGATCGTCCGCTGCGCCGGAGCTGGGGGCCTTGGGTAAGAGGGGCCGGGGTTCAGGAGAGGAGTCTGGGGCGGGACTGGAGATGCGGGAGGCCTGGGGTCCTGGAGTGGTCTGGGGGTTCCTACAGGAGTCTTAGGGGTTTTGCGGGGAGAGTGTGACGGTACCGGGGACACTATATCAAAGGGAAGGAAGGAGGCAGAGGATGGTGACCGGGTCCGGTCCAAGGTAAGAGAGAGACGTCCCACTAGAGAGTGAGAAGGGGGCGGGGCCTGACCCTGAGGCAAAGAAGGGGGCGGGGCCCGACTACGAGAGGGGAGGGGCAGAGCCTGACTCGGAGAAGGAGGAGCGGGAGCTGCTCCTGAGGGACTGGGCGTGGCCAGACACAGACAGGGAGAAAAAGGAGAGGCCTGGCCCACAGAAGGGGGCGGGGCCTGACCATGAGTGCGAGAAGAGGGCGGGACCTAAACTCAAAGAGGCAAGGTCTCACCTACTCAGAGTAAGGGGCGGGGCTTAAGGGAGATACGGGGAAGGGGCCGTACTCGGAGAGGGAGAAGAGGCGGGCCCGACTCTGGCAGAGAGAAGGGGGAGGGCCTGCTCTGAAAAATAGAGGGCGGGGTCTGACTCAGAGAAGAAAGAGGAGGTGGGGCTTGCCTCTGGAGAGAAGTGGCAGGGTCTGAGGGAGAAGGGGACGGGCCTGACACTGGAAAAGTGAAGAGGGAGGGTCTGACCCTGAAATAAGGAAGAGGGCGGGGGCTTTCCTAACAGGCTGAGAAGAGCTCCTCCAGGCCCTTCTCAGCCTTCTTAAGGGAGAGAAGGAGCAGGGCCTGAGTGTGATGAAGGGTGGGGTGACTGACAGAAACTAGGGAACCTGTCCATGAGTTAAGGAAGGAAGGCCGGACCATGCGGGCTATAAGGGTGAGGGGCATGCTCCAAAGGGGCGGGGCCAGGAGAGGAACGGGGTGGGGCTTGGGAGATTCTCTGGTTCTCCCGCCGTATTTCCATCACCTCCTGAGACATGCCTCCATCCCTGCAGGGGCCGCGGACCTCTCCTCGCTCTCGCTCGCCGTTTCCAGGACCACGGGTGAGAAGCCCTCCACAGCTCCTGCCCATCTGCACGCTCAGGATGGGGCAGGAGGAATCCTATGGAGGTGGCATTGTGTACACCTCTGTCTGGGGGTTTTGCGGAGGTCTACCTCAGCTTTCCTCAGCCTGTATCCCTCCCTGCCCGTTGAGATGGGGTCCCCAGATGCCCCTACCTCCCGGGTGATAAGGATCTGGGGAAGTAAAACTAACGACCTATTCACTCTCTAAGAGAGTCCTCTTTAGAGATTCACTATGGTAGTGCAGAGCGTAATAATTACATTACTGGTGCCACCACCCCTTCACTGTAAGTCACTTCCCTTCTCTGGGCCTCAGTCTTTCTCATCTGTAGGATGGGCATAATATCAATGCCTCAGAGGGACCGAGAGGATTCAATGAGCTGGTACAGCTAAACAGTATCAGTATTAAAGCAATAACAGTATTAAAGCAGTGTCTGGCACACAGTTAAGGGTCACCCAGAGAACTGTTAAAACAGAGTTTTGGGCCCCACCTCCAGAGTTTCTGATTCAGTAGCTCCAGGATGGGCTCTAAGAGTTTGCATTTCTAGCAACTTCCCAAGAGATGCTGAGAACCACTAGTCTATAAGGCCCCTCATCCTGTGCCATCCAAAATTCAGTGCTGCCCAAGGAAATGCAGAAGCATGGCCAAAGGATGACATCATCTCTCATAAATGTGCTGGAATTTGGAGGGCAGGGATTGAGCCCTGCCACCAGGAAAACTCAGTGACCCCAGTGGGCTGGGTCTGAACCTCTCTCGGGAGGTAAAATCTTGGGATGGACCCCAGAAGTGCTGGCGTGGCTGTGGAGGAGGCCCTGCGGGTTCTCTTAAGAGGTTTGTGAGTTTGGGAGATAGTGAAAGGTGGGAGATGGCATTGGGAACAGGTACTGCCAAGCACTGGTTCTGGGCAAGAGCAAGGTTGAGACTTTTCTGACCCAAGACCTAGATCTTTGGTTTCTTTCAATTGAGAGTAATTTCCGACGTTGTCCACTCGGCAGATGTTTATTGAGTTCCAATTGCATACCTGGCCCTGGGCTGGGCAGTGCTGAGCACTCAGCAGTGACCAAGACTGCCCTGGCTCTGCCCTCACAGGGTTCCCTACCTAGATGTGGAAGCAGATATGTACACAGTGAATTAAATGTAGGATTATAAAATGTGATAAAGGCCCTAAACAAATCTTGGGATCAGTGACACCTAAATAGCATGGTGGGGATGGGAGAACGACTGAGATAGACTGGGAGGGAAATTTTCCCTCGTTTTGATGGGCCAAACACATACTGGGCCCTGGGTATACAGTGGGGATGGGGCAGGTGTGTTTCCTACTCTCTGGTGTTCACAGTCTACAGGAGACAGATATGAATCACTCTAAAATAAGGTCATGTCAAATCCTAGCCAGTGCCATGAAAATGATAAAAACAAGGCACCTAACTGTGAGTGACTGGAGTGGGGGTTCTGGGGGATATCTTGGATAAAGTAGTCAGGGAAGACCCATCTAGGAGGTGACATTTGACCAGGGACCTGAAAGTGGAGGAGGAGGCATGCAAAGATCTGAAGGAAGAGCATTCTGGTAGAGACCAGCCTGTGCAAAGGCCCTGAGGCATGAAAGACAGCTGCTCAAGTGTGGCCCATCCTGGCTGGCCCTGAATGGTGGCAAGTTTGTGTGGGAGTTTGGGAGGGAGGCAGGTTGTTATTTGAGCTGAGCCCTGAATAAAGAGAAGAAGTCCCTAACATTTCCTGGCTGAAAGAGGATTTTAGACAATAATAATAATGGCTAAGTTTTATGGAGGGCCTGAAGTGGTCGGACCCTGTGCTAAGCAATTTCCCAGTGTGCTTCTAAATCTTCATGTTAATGCCTGAGGTATATCAGACATTTTTTTAGAGAAGGAGGCTCAGAGAGGCTAGGCAACTTTCCCAAGGCAACACAGCCAGAAGTGACAGCCGGGATTCAAACTAACATCTTTGTGACTCCACACCCCGTGCTCTGAAACCATGTCTTCCAACCTCCCCATTTTATAGACAGACAATCTGAGGCCTAGAGAGGGGAAGCAATTTACCCACATCCATAAAATAATGTCTCCCAACACCTTACCCAACAGCAGCCAGTATTTATGTATCGTCTACTATTATGGCAGTACTAAGTGCTTCCCGTATATTAAACAGCCCAACCAGACAAACATTATTATTGTGTCCATTTTATAGATGAAGAAACCAAGGCACAAAAAGAGTCTAAATAATGGGCTCAAGGCCACATGGTTAGCAAAGAACAGAGCCAGGATTTGAACTGAGGCAGTACAAAACTTCAGCCACAGCTGCTCGGGCCTCAGTTTCCCCTCGCAGCCTGGGAGCTCCTTGAGGGCTCAGACAAAGTCTAACTCATCTTTGGATCCCCAGGTCATCCAGCACGAATGCCTGAGAAGGTGTTTCCAAGTTGAAGTGACTTGAAGTTGGCCCTGCCAGTGATCTGTAGCGTGTCCCTTCCTCTCTCCCAGCCTCAGTGTCCCCATCTACCAAGTGGGGATGTCCTCCCCACCCTGGTGACTTCACAGATCACATGAGATAAGCGGGGCGGGAAGACTGCTTTCCAGGGAGCAAAGGTCTGGCTCTGGGAGCCACTCCCCGAGAGTGGAGGAGGAGGACAGGTCTGGCAGCAGGGCAGGCTGGCAACGATTCAGTGGCCAGCAGCCAGCGCAGGCAACCCTGGATGGGGCATCTGGCCCCGGTCTGCCCTCCCTTGCTGTGTGACCCCACAGGCTTGCTTGCTCCCTCTGGACTCCCCTTGTTCTGTCTGTGGAATCATGGGAGGTTGGTTTCCATCCTTCACGGTCCCCTCCAGGGCTGAGCTTTCCTGAGGAGGTGATAAGGGGCTTCCCCAGCATTGCTGTCATTCCCCCCTCAGGAAGTAGGGGCAAATCCCGGATACCGGCTGGGTACTGCTGGGGACTGGCATGGGATGCAGAGGGAGGTGGCTGCCTAGAAGTGAAGGATCAGCGTTCCTGGATCTTCAGACACCAGGAAGTGATCTCCCGGGGTCTAGGGCGGGCTTTAGGGAGGGCTCCACCCCCACATTTTGTTTAGAATCTTGGGCATCCATTTTTTTCCCCTGGTGATGAGACCCTTGGCTTTTCCTTAGATTCTCAACACTGCTTCATAATCCCCGATCTAAAGGTTTTTAGGGGGAGGCATTTGAGGGTAGCCTGACCCTGGGACCCCAACGTTGGGAGCTGAAGGGAGGGTAGGCCAGGAGGGAGAGATGGGGGTTAGGGCTTAACATCCCAGGGAGTCAGAGCCCAGGATTTCCCAGGATGGAGGAAGGGGGAAGGGCTCCGGGAGGGGATGGGGTTGGGGAATCTGTCTTAAAAGATGAAAGTCTTGACCACTTGCTGGACCTCACCTTTCTCTTTCTCTTCCTTCCACAGATGAATTGGGTGAGTATCACAGGGCAGTTCTGGGGGGAGGCTGGGGAGTCCAAGTGCTCACAGAGAGGGACCTTGGCCTTCCTTGTTGGGGAGGAGGTCACAGTATGACTTCTGGGACTGCTGGGGAATTTTAACAAAGTCATGTGCTCCCAGGGTACTTAGCAATGCTTGACACTTAGTGAAGATTCAGCATATGCCAGCCGTCTTTAATATTAGTTACTGTTACTACAACTATTGTTCATTCCTTCGATGGGTTGTATTGAGCACCTGCCGCACGCCAGGCACCGTTCTAGGCACCGGGGATTCAGCCACGAACCAAAGTCCCTGCTCTCTTGGAACTGATACTCTAGTGGCAGAGACAGGAGGAAAAGGAATAAAGAACAAAATAATGTTAGACTGGGCTAAGGAAATAAACAGCAAGAGGCCTGGGGAAAACACACTAGATTGGGCTTTTCTGAAGAGGTGGGCTGAGACCGGAAGGATGAGAAGTAGCCAGCACGGGTTGAATGGGGGGAAGCGTGGAACAGGCAGATGGAGGAGCCAGTCCAATGCCCTGAAGAGGGAGGGCCGGTCTTGGTGGGTGCAAGTGACAGAAAAGAGGCCAGAGCGTGATGACAGGGGGCAGTGGGAGGCAAGAAGCCCAGGACAGAGGGGGCCCGTCCACAGAAGGCTCTGTGGCCAAGGTCAGGGGCGTGGGTTTTGTCTTTGTCCTGTTTTCCCGAGATGAGTGGAGTTTGGGGAGAGTTTTATACGGGGAAGGTGTTGACTTTGACTCTTAGGGAGATGGGAGCCACTGGAGGCTTCTGTTCAGAAGGGGACAGGGTCTGACATCAGATCCCTCTGGCTGTGTTTGGCAGATAGACTGGAAGAGGCGAGGTGGGGAACAGGAGTAGTGGTTCAGATGGGGAATGGCGGAGGGTGGCCCAGGGAGGGAGCGGCGGGCGTGGGGACGGGTGGTGGGAAGGTAAATGTGTATCTGAGGTAGAGGCAGGAGAAGGTCATGGATTGGACACAGTAGACGTGCGATCGCGAGCAGCTGATAAAAATGTGCGTCCTCACAGCTTGAGCACCGTGGATGGTGGTGCTGCCTTCTGAGATGGGAACGGCTTGGGCAGAGCACCTGTTATTCTCGTTGTTATTAAATGGGGCAAGATGGAGGCAGGGGTACCTGTGACTTGGTTCTACCTTGATCCAGGTGAGAGGTGATGGAGGCATGGGTTCAGGAGCTGTTTCGGAGGTGGGTGGACAGGAGGGTGCAGGAGAAGGAGAAACCAGGCCGACCCCTGGGGTTTTGGGCTTCAAGAAACGGGGGGGGGGGGGGGGGACGCTACGCGTCTGTTTCCAAGAAGGAGGGCAGGGGCTTTTCTGTGTTCGGAGCTGACGCCCCTGCCCTTGGCCCACAAGAAATATGTCTTGAAGAAATGAACGGACGGGAAAAGGCGAGAGCAGCACAAGTCTGGGGGTAAAAAAAGCCTTTTCTTTGACAATCAGCGTCATCCCTAGGTTTTGCTTCTCCCGCAGAGATCATCGACGAGTACATCAAGGAGAATGGCTTCGGCCTGGAGGGGGCGCAGCCGGGCCCGGGCGAGGGGATGCCGCGCCTGGTGTCTCGCGGGGCGGCCTCCCTGAGCACCGTCACCCTGGGCGCCGCGGCGCCCCCGCCCCCGGCCACGCCGCCGCCCTGGGGCTGCCCTCTGGGCCGGCTAGTGCCCCCGGCTCCGGGCCCCGGGCCGCGGCCGCACCTGATCATCACCGAGCAGCCCAAGCAGCGCGGCATGCGCTTCCGCTACGAGTGCGAGGGCCGCTCGGCCGGCAGCATCCTCGGGGAGAGCAGCACAGAGGCCAGCAAGACGCTGCCCGCCATCGAGGTGGGCACCAAGGGCGGTGGGACTCGCGTGTCCCCCGCCCCGGAGATGCATATGCATGTATTTCATTATTCGTGTGTTTTATGGTGGTTGTTATTATTGCTGTTGCTGTTGTTGGAGCAGGTGATACCACTGTCACTTGGCCTTAAATTTAAAGGGCATTCAAAGAAAGGCCTTCTCCCCGGCAATTTGACAGCATTGGCCAAAATTATCATTGGTAGCCTCCCGGTTCACCAGTGAGGCCTTAAGAATCAGAGTATCTGGATTCGAATCCAGGTACTGCCTTGGGCGGGTTACTCGCTCCCTCTGTGCCTCCTCCCCTACAAAATGGGATAATACGGACTTCCCTGGCGGTCCAGTGGTTGGGACTCCACACTTACACTGCTGGGGACTCGGGTTCGATCCCTGGTTGGGGAGCTAGGATCCTGCAGGCCCTGTGGCGTGGCCAGAAAACAAATTAAAAAACTGAATAATAATAATAACCAAGCACCTGGGGTTGTTGGGAGGAGTAAATGAGTTACTTATACACGCCAAGTACCTCCAACATGGTGAGTGCTCGATTGAGAGAGCTTCTAGTATTACTAGTATAATTATTATTATCATTAGTACTCTTAGGCCGGGCCATTCCACTTCTAGGAACTTATCATGTAGATATGCCTGCATCTGGGTGAAAGAGGGACGTACAAGTTTCTCCCTTGCAGCCTTGTTTGTATAGAGAAGAATTGGAAGTTTCCGTGTTAATCATCAGGGCACTGGTGAAATAATCGATAATCTACCGATTGCAGTCCTATGCAGCAGGGACAAATGTATCTGTGTAAGTGTGCAGATAGATATAAATACATACAGCTAATACAGAAAAAATTTTAAATGAAGCCATCCCTTAGGTACTGATGTGGAAGTATCCATCTCCAAGATATATTCATTTTGTTTAAATTGAGGTGCAGAATTTTGTGGGTATTATACAGTTGACCCTTGAACAACATGGGTTTGAACTGGGCGGGTCCGCTTAAACGGGGATTTTTGGGCCTCTCACTGTTGTGGCCTCTCCCGTTGCGGATCACAGGCTCCGGACGTGCAGGCTCAGCGGCCGTGGCTCACGGGCCCAGCCGCTCCGCGGCGTGTGGGATCTTCCCGGACCGGGGCACGAACCCGCGTCCCCTACATCGGCAGGCGGACTCTCAACCACTGCGCCACCAGGGAAGCCCAAAGGGGGATTTTTTTCAACAGTAAATACGATCCCCAGTTGTTGGAATCCCCCCAGGCGGAACCGCAGAAACACGGATACTGAGGACCAGCTATAAGTTATAGGTGGATTTCCCACTGCAGGCAGGGTTGGTGTCCCAGCGCTCCCTCCCCCACTCCCCACATTGTTCAAGGTAAACTGTACTACCGTGTCTGTCAAAAAGAGGGGAAAATAAGATTTTCAATTTGTATTTGGTAGTATTTGCGTACAGAAACTCTGGAAAGGAAAACAAATACAGGTGAATTCTTTTTTGGAGGCAGTGCTGAATGGATAAGGTACAGACAAGATTTTCAACTATACCCATCTTTATTTTATTTTATTTTTTATTTTATTTTTGGCTGTGTTGGGTCTTTGTTGCTGCGCGGGCTTTCTCTAGTTGCAGCGAGCGGGGGCTGCTCTTCATTGCAGTGCATGGGCTTCTCGTTGCGGTGGCTTCTCTTGTTGCGAGCCCAGGCTCCAGTAGTTGTGGCGCTGGGGCTTAGGTGCTCCGCGGCATGTGGGATCTTCCTGGACCAGGGCTCGAACCCGTGTCCCCTGCATTGGCAGGCGGATTCTTAACCACTGTGCCACCAGGGAAGCCCTTTATTTTGTTTTAAAATTTTGGATCATATGATGTGGATCAAAACATTCAAAAATATGAAGAGTCATGTTAAATTAACATAACTTAATTTAAATTAAAATGAACAAAAGTCCCCCATTCCTGCCTCCAGGTTCCCCCCGCCACCCAGAGGTAACCATTGTTATCAATATCTCATGGAGCCTTTCAGGAGTATTTTATGATTAATGATAATACAGGCAAATATATATATACGTATATACTATCCCCCTTTTGTACATAAAGGGGAGCGCGCGTGCGTGTGTGTATATAAAATGTGTGGGGTTTTTTGTTTTTTGGGTTTTTTTTGGCTGTGCCATGCAGCTTGTGGGATCTATTTCCCCAACCAGGGATTGAACCCAGGCCAGTGGAAACATAGAGTCCTAACCACTGGACCACCAGATTCCCTTCCAGAAGTTATTTGAGTGACACACATGAAGGAAATAATAGATGAACTGAGTCGTTCTCTACAGCCCTGCTTGTAATAGCGGGAAACAGGAAACAACCAAAATGTCCACCAATAGGAGACTTGCACAATATAGTATCCTATGTCCACACGGTGGGATGAGATGGTAAAGAGAATAAGGCAGCTTCAGTCATGCTGATGTGAGCTCAGCTCCAAGATATATTCTTAAGTTAAAAAAAACACATTTTAGGACTTCCCTGACGGTCCAGTGGTTAAGACTCTACGCTTCCACTGCAGGGGGCACGGGTTTGATTCCAGGTGGCGGAACTAAGATCCTGCAAGCTGTGTGGCATGGCCAAAAAATAAAAGTTAAAAAAAAAAACAACTTCTGGAAGTGGGATTGCCCGTCAAAGATAATTTGACGGCTGTTGCCAAATTGCCCTGCCTGGGGGCTTGCATGCATGACTGTCTCTCCCAGTGATTTCTGAGAGGCCTGGTTCATGTGCCTTTCCAATACGGAGACTTCATGTGTTTCTGGGTCTTTGCCCAAGTGTCCGTGGACCCTGAATTATGTCCTCACCATCCCACCAGCCCTGGATCCCGGGCTCATCTGCTCCCTGACCTCCAGCTTCCTCCCTGGTGACCAGCTCTCAGTCTCCTCCAGATTTCCCCATACAAGACCACCAGAGGGGTGCTGTTAAATTACATATCTGCTCCTCTCCCCTGTTCAGAATCCTCCTTTGGCTCCCTAGCACCCTCAGGAGGAAACCCAAGATCCTCCCTGAGCCTCTAAGACCTTTCATGGTCCGGCTTCTCCTGCCCATTCCCATCCAGCCCTCCTCACTCACCACCATCCAGCCACCAGCCCTTTGCCTGTGCCATTCCTCCTGCCTGGAGTGCTTTCCACCTGCAGCCTGGTCACCTCCTATTCACCCGTGAGGCCTCAGCCCACCTCAGGGACGCCATCCCTGACCCTGGCCCCAGGTCCCAGCTCCCTCGTGTGAGATCTGTTTCCCTCTCCTCTTCCTCAGTGGGATTTGTACTCAGAGCTTTACTTGGGGGATTAGCAGAGCAACCCTGTCCTACCCCAACAAGTTTGGATTTTAGGGTCAGAAAGACTTGGGCTTTGGTCCTGGCACTGCCATTTACCAGCTGTAAATGTAGGGCAAGTCCAGTGCTTCCCTTGGCCTCAGTTTCCTCATCTGTAAAATGGGGATGAAGCTCCTGCCCCCACAGGACACTGTGAGGAAACCAGGGAGATGGCCCAGCACTGGTGTACAGGACCCCTTACTCAGACAGGTGGTTGTAGTTGTTGTTATTGGATTTGGCTCCAGGTGTTGTGGCCAGAAGTAGCGTGTTAGTGGGACATTCTGGTGAAAAGAACGGTTTACTTTGAAACGTATATTCCATCACTGGCTTTTCAGGAATGGGCAAGTGTGGTACGTTAAGGGGCAATTTTGTAGCCCCTCATTTATCTTTAAGCATTTTGTCTGTTTTTCCAATTTGATAAGGGATATTTTTTCAACTTTATGTCTCAACTTTTTTGGAAAAATTTTAAACCTATGCAAAATAGACAAGGATAGCGCAATGAACGCCCGCATCCTTTTGCCACATTTGCTTTATGCCTCTCTCTTGGTTTATTTTTTTGGCCATGCCGCGAGGCTTGTGGGATCCTAGTTCCTGGACCAGGGAATGAACCCGGGCCCTTGGCAGTGAAAACACAGAGTCCTAACCACTGGACCGCCAGGGAATTCCCAATGCCTCTCTCTTTTTTCTTCTTTTTTTAAAAAATAAATTTATTTATTTTATTTACTTTAGTTTTGGCTGTGTTGGGTCTTCGTTGCTGCACGCCGGCTTTCTCTAGCTGCGGTGAGCGGGGGCTACTCTTTGTTGTGGTGTGTGGGCTTCTCATGGCGGTGGTTTCTCTTGTTGTGGAGCACAGGCTCTAGGTGCACAGGCTTCAGTAGTTGTGGCTTACGAGCTTAGTTGCTCCGCGGCATGTGGGATCTTCCTGGACCAGGGCTTGAACCCATGTTCCCTGCATTGGCAGGCGGATTCTTAACCACTGCGCCACCAGGGAAGCCTGCCTCTCTTTATATAGACATTTACGGAGGAAGATTTGAAAGTGAGTCAGAGATATGACACTTCACTCAAAATGTTTCAGCCTGTATCTCTCAAGAGCCATGACTTTTTTCTACAATGTAGGACCTTGTCTAATCACAGTGCTGTTATCACATTCTAGAAACGTAATATTCATGCAAGAATATTATCTAAGATTAAGTCCATAGTCTAATGATCCCAGCTGACCCCAGATATCCTTTATACCTGTTTCTTTTCTTGTCTGTTTGTTTAAAATCCAGTCCAGGATCACGTGCTGCCTTTAGTTGTCAGGTGTTGCTATGGTCTGAATGTTTGTGTCCCCCACCCTCCAATTCATATATTGAAACCCTAACCCAGAAGGTGATGGGGAAGGTCCCTTCCACCATGTGAGGTCACAGTGACACAGTCTGCACCCAAAAGAGGCCCTCACCAGAACCCAATCGTGCTGTCGCCCTGATCTTGGGCTTCCAGCCTCCAGAACTGTCAAGAAATAAATTTCCGTTGTGTATACGCCACCCAGTTCATGGTATTTTGTCACAGCAGCCCAAACAGAGGAAGACAGGTGTCTTTGGTATCTTTTGACTTGGGTTCATTCCTCAGTCTGTCTTTGCATTTCAGGACAGGGACATTCGTGGAGGACAGGAAAGGCGTTTTGTAGAATGTCCCACATTCCGAATTTATTGGCTGTTTCCAGATTAGATGAGGTGATTCATTTTGGTGGGAATACCGCAGCGGTGGTGCTGTGGCCCCCTAGGCGTCTCACGTCATGGCCATGGAGTGGCAGGTTAATATCTGATGCTGAGTCGGAGCCCGTGGTGAAGGTGATGTATTAGTCAGCTCGGGCTGCCATAACAAAGTACCACAGACTGCGTGCCTTGAACCACAGGAAGTTACTGTCTCACAGTTCTGGAGGCTGGAAGTCCAAAACCGAGCTATTAGCAGGGCTGGTTTCCTCTGAGGCCTCTCTCCTGGGCTTGCAGACGGCTGCCTTCTCGCTGTGTCCTCACTTGGTCTTTCCTCTGTGTCAGCACTGGTGTGTGTCCAGTGTCAGCAGTGTTAGCACACTCTTTGTGTGTCCAAATTACCTCTTCTTATAAGGCCATGAGGAGACTGGATTAGGACCCACCCTAAGGCCTCATTAATTGACTCGCCTCTTTAAAGGCTCTATCTCCAAATACAGTCACATTCTGAGGTACTGGGAGCTAGAGCTACAACATATGAATTTTGGGGGTGTGCAGTTTAGCCCATAACAGGGAGTGACCACCATTGAAAAGGTATAGCTTTCCCTTTGTAATTAGTACATTACCTGTGGGGTGATATTTTGAGGCTGTGTTTTCCCCAACTTTTTATTTCTAAGTCTTTCCAGGCAGTTATTCTAGCTTTGTGTTGGTTTTGATTTCAAAGAGTTAGAGCAGTAAATGTCCAACAACAGGGGGTGACCTGACTCTGAATTTCGATTTAGTATTTTCATCCCCATCTTTTAGAGGAGGAAACTGAGGCTCAGAGAGTGTCAGTTACTTGCACAAGGGTACACAGCAAATTCATTGTAGTGATTACTGCCATTTACTAAGTGCTCTTGTGTGCCAGGTACTTAGTACCTATTTTACAGATAAGGATGGTAAGACCAGAGAGGTTTATCACCAGGTAGAGCCTGGTTTGGTACCAGTTCTGACTCACTTCAAGGCCTAACGTCTATCCACAATCTCGCATGACATCTCAAAGATGAAAAGCTTTCGTGACTTCCCTGGCGGTCCAGTGGTTAAGACTCCGAGCTTCCGCTTCAGGAGCCGCGGGTTCTATTCTTGGTCAGGGAGCTAAGATCCCACATGCCGCATGGTGCAGCCAAAAAAAAAAGGATGAAAAGCTTTCAGCCTTGCAGAAATCTTGCCTTTCAGAATCTCCTAATGTTACATCAGGGAGCTGGTTAAACTAATGGTTTTAACCCATCTGACTCAATGAAATTTGTCTACTCAATATAAATTGTCTACTCATAATCATCCCTGAAATCCATAATGCCCCAACTTTAGTATGAAGGAGAAATAAAAGGAAAATTATACAGCCTATACAAGCACATTTATTTCAGTATGTAAATGCTTGGGCACAGCCTCAGGGAAATGAAAACAAAGTAGCAGTTGCTTTGGATTTCATTAATACAGCAGCATGAATGCAGCCCGACTCAGTGTGGGGACTTGGCGACTTAAATGCCACAAGTCCAGCGTGGCCATAGGTGACAGGATTTTCCAAAATGGTGAACAATTGGGAATTCCCTGGCAGTCCAGTGGCGCAGCAAAAAAAAAAAAAGGCCACCAAAGTGGTGAACAATTCTGAGTTCAAATGAAACCAGTCTTCTCTCAATTAACATGGTGATTGCAGTCCTTGAAAATTCAGTGTATTTGAAAGTTATGGGAAAAAATACTGTACATGTAAAATGGAAGGAGGTTCTGGGTTCTGACCATTTAAAACAGGTTTGTCACTGATGTGAATGTTGGCGGGACATTCAGAGGTCTTGCAGGACTTGTGTGGGACTGTCCTGGTATTGCAGGCTGTGTAGCATCTGTGGCCCTGTACTGCCTGCTGTGGGTCCCGATCCCAGTGTCAACCAGAATTGTCCTCAGTATCCCAAACGCCCCCTAGAGGGCAGTACTCCCTCACTGAGACGCACCTGTTCGTTGTATTTTATAGGCACCGGCTTTACACATTCGGAGCAGGCTTTTGTGGTTCTTTCAGGCCAGTTAGGGCCCTGTGAGTGACCCAGGAAAGCCAAGCGGCCACGTGGGTCTGGGTCCTGTCTCAAGGGGCCAGTTTCTATCTGCTGCCCCACGTGACTGCTGAGTAGAAGTCCAGGCCCAGTTGCCATAACTTCCCTTTTAAAAAAGAGAATCTGGAAATCTGGAATAACGTGATGTCTCATACTTTTAAAATGTAAGCTCCAGATTTTCCCCAACTTTTTAAAAACATTATTTTATTGAAGTATAGTTGATTTACAATGTTGTGTTAATCTCTGCTGTACAGCAAAGTGATTCAGTTATACATATATATATATATATATATATATATATATATATATATATATATATTCTGTTTCATGTTCTTTTCCATCATGGTTTATCACAGGGTATTGAATAGAGTTCTCTGATATACAGTAGGACCTTGTTGTTTATCCATCCTATATATGAGATTGCATCTGCTGACCCCAGACTCCAAGTCCTTCCCTCCCCCACCCTGCCCCAACTTTTTATTCTGGAAAAAAAAAATCCTTTAAATCTTTTGTTTTCTAGGTTTTTTGTTTGTTTGTTTCATTGAGGTATAACTGATATACAAACAATGCATGTATTTAATGTACACATTTTGATGAGTTTAGATGAAAAAAATTTTAATCTCCAGAAAAATTAAGAGTGCCATAAGCACCTGTGTACCCTTCACCTGTACGTACCAGTTGACATTTGGCCCCACTCGCTATATCTGTCACTCTCTCTCCATACACACAAACACACACATACACGCATGCACAGCGCTCACACACACACAAATACACATTGTGTTTTTTGCGGACCCATTTGCAGATAAGTTGTAAATATCATGTTATTTCACCTCTACATACTTCAATGGGCATCTCCTAAAAATAAGCTCCTGCATGTCTAGGACACTCATTACCATCCCTAGGAAAATTAATAATATTCCATAATATCATCTAATATACAGTCCATACTTAAATTTCCCAATTGTCCCCCAAATGTGTGTTTTATAATTGTTCCCCCCCAATCCAGGATCCAATCAAGGATCCTATGTTGCATTTGGTTATCGTGTCTCTGTAGCCTCTCTCCTCTTTTTTTTTTTTTTTTTGAAATTGAGTTATATTTTATCAAATCTTAAGTGTATAGCTCTAGGAATTTTGACATATATATATATATATATATATATATATATATATATACACACTGTGTAACTACCAGCCAGGTCAAAATACATGTTTTGTTCTCTTTTAACCCAAAATATGACACCCGTATTTTTATTGTCTTTCATGTCTGACCAGATGACCACAGTTTGGGCTTTTCTGATGTTTCCTCCTGATTAGATTCCGGTGATGCACTTCTGAAGGGGCTGTCATAGAAGTGACGTGTTCTTCCCAGTACATCCCATCAGGGGATGCCTGTGTTACTTTGGCCCCGTAGTGGTGACGCTGACCTTGATCATATGGTTAAGGTGGTGTCTACCTGGTCTCTCCACAATTAGTATGTTATCTGTGGGCTGTACTTGGAGACCTTGTGTGCATGCAATGTTTTTAAAGTCGAGTGGCGAAAGAAGGCACATCTGTGGGGCAGCTCTCATGTTATGAGGCCCCCAGGTTGGAAGCCTCCGGTTTAGGATCCTGGAGGGGTCTTCAGCAAACATTCCTCCATCGTCGGGGGAGAGGGGAGGGGCGGGGAGCTGCCAAAGGAGGCTTGGATGGGTGCGGGTGTTTGCAAAGGGACCCCAAGAGCACCTGTCTTCCTGCAGCTCCGGGATTGTGGAGGGCTGCGGGAGGTGGAGGTGACCGCGTGCCTGGTGTGGAAGGACTGGCCTCACCGCGTTCACCCTCACAGTCTCGTGGGGAAAGACTGCACGGACGGCGTCTGCAGGGTGCGGCTCCGGCCTCATGTCAGCCCCCGGCACAGGTACCTGAGCCCTGACCCCTCACCCTTGGTCACGGAGATTTTGAGGGGCTGAGGATCACCCCAGAAAACCTTAGGAGCAGAGGCAGCTTAGCCAGACTCTCCCCACTGCATTTCCTAGATGGGGAAACTGAGGCCTGGGGGCCGTGGAGGGTCTTACCTAGGCCTGGAACCCTGCCGCACACGCATTCACACACATTATATTTATCCCCGTTTTGTAGAGGACGAAACTGAGGCTCAGAGAGGCGAAAGAGCCCAGATAGTCAATGGCAGAGCTGGAATTTGACTGCAGACCTGACTTGGCTGCAAGTCCCATTCTTTCTTTCGCTTTATAATTTATATGTTTTTAATTTAAAAATTTAAAGGTTCAGAAAGGGTGTGCAGTGAAAAATAAATTTCCTTCCATCTTTGGTCCTCTGGCCACCAGTGCCCCTCTCTGGAGGCAGCTAAAGATATGCTATGCATTTATATTTTTTTCCTTCCCTTATGAATGGTAGCAGACATTTGCACCTTGTTTTTATGTTCCAGTACATCTTAGAGATAATTCCCGTCAGTACATTTAGAGCTGTCCTATCCTTTTTATTGACTGCATACTATTCCAATGTATGGATGCACACAATTAATTAAGTCCCTATGAATGGGCACCCAGAATGGTTCCAATCTCTTGTTGCTCTATCACTAACTGTGCTTCAGTGAACAGCTTCACATATATACTCTTTCTTCTGCAGGATGAATTACTAAAAATGAAATTGCTGGCCCCAAGTTTGTGCATTTATACTTTTAGTGATTTATAAACTTAGTGAAAATGTCAGCTCCATGAAAGCAAGGATTTTATCTCTTTTGTTCCCTGCTGTATCCCCCAGTGCCTAGCACAGTCCCTGGCACACAGTAGGTGCTCAAGAAATATTGGTAGAATGAATGAATACTGCCATGTTGTCCTCCAATATGTGATTGCTGGGGCAATTTACAGTCCCGCCAGCAATGGGTGAGAGTGCCTGATTCTCCACAATATCACCGGCAGAGGGTATGGTCAGATGTTTTGATCTCTGCTGTTTTGATGAGTTTTTTAAAAAATTGGCATCACATTGCTGTTTAATTTGCAGTTTTCTTATTATAAATGAGGTCAACAGGTGCTTTCCTGTGGTAAAGATAAGTTCTCTCAAGAATTCTCCACACCCCTGAAAGGTTTGAACCCCAGTCCCCTCCCAATGCTGGGACCCCTGGGCCTGGGGGGCCTCAGCTCTGAGACTGTGAGCCCTGAGACAGCATCTACCAGAGCCGTCCTGTGGGTTAGGGCTACACCTGCCCCCTCAGGATTACCCCCCTTGCCCCCTTCCCCCCGACTCAGCTTTAACAACCTGGGCATCCAGTGTGTGAGGAAGAAGGAGATCGAGGCGGCCATTGAGCGGAAGATTCAGCTGGGCATCGACCCCTACAATGGTGAGTCCCCACGCCTAGCCTCAGCATCCTGTCCTCTCAGACCCCTCGCCCCCTCTGCCACCCCTGTCCCCTCGCCTTCTCCAGTATCCACCACCACCACAGCCCCGTCCCTTCCCTGTCCCCCATCCCCCCACCAGGGTCTCCACCCCCCACACTCAGCCTTCCCATATCTCTCCCGCAGCTGGGTCCCTGAAGAACCATCAGGAGGTGGACATGAATGTCGTGAGGATTTGCTTCCAGGCCTCATACAGGGACCAGCAAGGACAGCTGCGCCGGATGGACCCTGTGCTCTCTGAGCCCGTCTATGACAAGAGTGAGTCGAGGGTGCTGTTCCATTAGGGTTGTCTTTGGCTGCAGGTACCAGAAAGCCCCACATACAATGGCATGAACAGACAGGGAGTTCTTTTTTTTTTCTCAGTTATTAAGGCTGTTCCTGTTGATTCAGCTGCTCAGCTATATCAGGTGCTGGTTCCAGCAGCTCTGTGATTCTCTTGGGCTTTCCCTCATGGTCATGAACTGGCTGCCGCAGCTCCAGACATCATGTCTGTGTTCAAGGCATGATGGGCAGTGACACCCTGTGTGGTGTGCAGGCTGTACACTGCCCAATTCTAAGGGTCAGCATTTACTAGGTAGCCTCTGGGAATGGGGCTTTCTGGTGTTGCGGAATGCACAACCGGTACAACTATACTAGGTAGCCCTTGAGAAGAGGCAGCATGAGTAATAATCTCTCTCTCTTTCATAGAGAAAATAATATATTCCTCAGAATCACCCTGGTAGACATCTCCTTATGTCTCATTGGCCAGAACTTGGTCCCACGGCCGCCCTTAGTTGCAAGAGAATCTGAGAAACAAGTATCTAGGTTTTTCATCCTCTGTAGAGGGGTACAGGTATGGAAGAGGAGATTGGGAATGGCTGTGAGATTTTAGCCAGCCTGCAGTGACTGCCACAAGCATCAAAATGGGCAGGGATATTAACTCAATCAGGACTTTTATGGGTGCAAGGGATAGAATCCCAACTCAAATAAGGAAAAAAAGAAGAATTTGTTCCATTAACTAAAACTATCCAGAGGTAGCACAGTGCTTCAGGTCTGGCTGCATCCAGGTTCTCAGTGATGTCGTCAGGGATCTCTTTCCATCTCTCAGCCGTGCTTCCTTTATGTTAGAGTCACTCTTGGCAGGGCCCTCCCATGCAGGGGCAAAATAACTGTATGTAGCTCTAGTCTTACATCCTATCAGCATGACACTTCTCCCCTGCTCCCAAAGAGAGATTCTCTTACTCAGCATTTTTGCTCAAAGTCCCAGGGCTGTCTCTCATTGGCCTAGTTTTAGTCATGTCCTCCTCTCTGACTAATCAGCTGTAGCCAGAAGGAGGTGATGCTCTGATTGGCCAGGTCTAGGGCAAATGATCACTGCTGAGCTGGGAGTGGGCTCCACCCTACCCAATCCCCATGACTGAGGTGGGGGGTGTTTCCTTAAAGGAAAACTGGGGGGGCTGTTAACAAAAGAAGGGCCAGGACTGCTAGACTGGCAAAACAACATGTGTCCACTACAAGTTTCAGGCCATTAGCCCTCATCTAAGACTCATCCCTGACTCCTGACCCCACCAACCCCTCCCTGAGGTCTGAGGGTCTCCCTTTTGGGCAGACACTCACCGGACCTTAGCACGGAGGACTCATGATCGTCCATTAACCCCTCCTGCCTGGGCATCTTCTTTTTCCACCTGGACCACAGGTTCCAGAAGGATCAGGCACCCTGGCTTCTCCATTTCCCACCTCTCCACACCCCAGTGTGGGCACCCATGGGGTACCTGGTAAGGGTTTGATGACTGAGTTCTCGTTTTTTCTGTGTGCTCCTTCCTCTCCTCTTTCCCAGAGTCCACAAACACGTCAGAGCTGCGGATTTGCCGAATCAACAAGGAGAGCGGGCCGTGCACGGGTGGCGAGGAGCTCTACCTGCTGTGCGACAAGGTGCAGAAAGGTGAGGGGCCTGGGGCAGCGAGTGGACAGAGTGGGGTCTGCCGGCTTGCAGGGGCAGCTGGGGAGCCCGGAGGATGAGAGGGTGAAGAAGAGCCAGTTAACCAGGGGAGCCGAGTGGAAGGGTCCAGAGCTTTGGTTGTGGAGGCAGACAGAAATAGCCCATTGATTCATTCACTCACTGAGTCACTCGCTCACCTGCTCACTCATTCATGAACAAAGAAGGAGGCACAAACAAACAGTGCTGGCCTGCGCTGGGTACCTGGCAGGCCTTGCCATCATGAGCTCCGGGGGGACTCTGGTATTAAAATCGTGGAGGTGCATAAATAAGTGCTTTATGACAGTTGGATCAGGGCTACGAATGGAGAAAATGGACGATGTTTCCACATCTGTTCAAATGTCAAAACCCTTTTTCAAATAGGGTTTTTGGGTTTTTTTGTTGGTTTTTGTTGGTTTTTAAAAAAATTTTTTGGCCCGCGCCCCTGGCATTGGAAGGGCGGAGTCTTAACCATTGGACCAATTAAAAACAGGATTTTTTTAAAAAGAAAAAACAACCCAGGATTGCCTGGGGGGAGAGCTTTCTCTTTTTTCTTTTTTTTATATTTATTTATTTATTTGGCTGCGCTGGGTCTTAGTTGCAGCACGTGGGATCTTCGTTGCTGCATGCGGGATCTTTTTTTTTTTTAATTCCACATTTATTTATTTAAATTTTATTTATTTTTGGCTGCCTTGGGTCTTCGTTGCTGCGCGTGAGCTTTCTCTAGCTGTGGCGAGCGGGGGCTACTCTTCATTGCGGTGCCCACGGGCTTCTCATTGCGGTGACTTCTCTTGTTGCAGAGCACGGGCTCTAGGCACGCAGGCTTCTGTAGCTGCAGCACGTGGGCTCAGTAGTTGTGTCTCGCGGGCTCTAGAGCGCAGGCTCAGTAGTTGTGGTGCACGGGCTTCGTTGTTCCGTGGCATGTGGGATCTTCCCAGACCAGGGATCGAACCCCAGGCCCCCTGCATTGGGAGCATGGAGTCTTAGCCACTAGACCACCAGGGAAGTCCCTCTCTTTTATTGTATATATCTTTTCTTTATCCTTTGTATCTTCTATCATGTGACTCTATTATAAATAACATCACCACCAACAGAAGAGCAAACATTTGCCTTGCTCTTTTTTTTTTTTTTTTTGCGGTACGCGGGCCTCTCACTGTTGTGGCCTCTCCCGTTGTGGAGCACAGGCTCTGGACGCGCAGGCTCAGCGGCCATGGCTCACGGGCCCAGCCGCTCCGCGGCATGTGGGATCTTCCTGGACCGGGGCACGAACCCGTGTCCCCTGCATCGGCAGGCGGACTCTCAACCACTGCGCCACCAGGGAAGCCCTATCTTGCTCTTATTTTAATTTTAAAAAATAAATTTGTTTATTTTATTTATTTTTGGCTGTGTTGCATCTTCGTTGCTGCGCGTGGGCTTTCTCTAGTTGTGGCAGGTGGGGGCTACTCTTCGTTGCAGTGTGTGGGCTTCTCATTGCGGTGGCTTCTCTCATTGTGGAGCACGGGCTCTAGGCGCGCGGGCTTCAGTAGTTGCAGCACGTGGGCTCAGTAGTTGTGTCTCGCGGGCTCTAGAGCGCAGACTCAGTAGTTACGGCACATGGGCTTAGTTGCTCCGCGGCATGCGGGATCGTCCCGGACCAGGGCTCGAACCCGTGTCCTCTGCGTTGGCAGGCGGATCCTCAACCACGGTGCCACCAGGGAAGCCTATCTTGCTCTTATTAAGTGCCAAACTCTGTCCTAAGCCCTTTGTATGCGTCATTTATTCAATCATCTAATTGCCTAACAGTTCTATGAGGTAGATTCTCTTATTCCCCGTTTACAGATGAGGAAACCGAGGCACAGAAAGATTAAGTAACTTGCTCAAGGTCACAGAGGTAGTCAGGTAGAGACAGGATTTGAATCCAGGTGGTCTGTGCTTCTGGGAGGAAAAATAAAGAAAGGGAGTTGAAAAAAAATCAGGAAGGTGGTGAAAAAGTAGTATCTGGAGATAGATAATGCTGAGGAAGGGGATAGAGAGAGATGGTTGGAGGTGTTGTGGGGCACATTTTGACTTAGTGGGGCCAGGGAGGACCGCTCTCAGGAGGTGACACTGGAGCCACGAAGAATCTGTGTGGCCATGAGAGGAAGAGTGTTCCAGCAGAGGGAACAGCAAGTGCAAAGGTCCTGTGGTAGGAGCAGGCCTAGTTGTTGGAGGAACAGTGAGGCCAATGGGGCAGGAGGGCAGTGAGAGGGGAGGAGGGTAGGAGAACATGCTACAGCCTCAGGAATCCCCCCACAATCGTTTCTCAGGTTGTATGGTTATATAGTTAACGTCTATCTCCATCCCCACCCTCCCGCCACTGGGTTGTCTGGGCAGGACCTGGGAGCATCCTGGTGAACAGCTTTGTCCCCAGAACCACCCAGTCTAGGGCCAAGCACACATGAGGTTCTCAGGGAAAAAAAAACCAAAAACCTTTTTCTTTTTTTTTCCTGATTCTCTCTCTCTCTTTTATTTTTCTTTTTTTCTGCAAGGTTTACTCTTAAAACAAAACATTTTAACCATTTTAAAGTGTATACTTCATTGATATTTAGTACATTCCCAAGGTTGTGCCACCACCACTCTCTAGTTCCGGAACATTTTCATCACCCCAGAAAGAAACCCAGTACTCAGTAGGCAGTGACTCTCTATTCCCCTCTCTTCCAGCCTCTGGCATCCACCAATCTATTTTCTGTCTCTATGGATTTACCTATTTTGGACATTTTATATAATAGAATCATACAATATGTGGCCTTTTATGTCTGGATTCTTTCACTTAGTGTAATGTTATGAAGGTTCATCCATGCTGTAGCAGGTATCAGTGCTTTGTTCCTTTTTATGGCTAATATTCCATATATGGATATATCCCATTTTGTTTATCCATTCATCAGTTAATGGGCATTTGGGTTATTTTCACCTCTTGGTTATTATGAATAGTGTTGTTTTCGACATTTGTGTATAAGTTTTTGTTTGAACACCTGTCTTCAATTCTTTTGGATATGTACCCAGGAGTGGGAGGTTCTTATAAGATTTTGAATGAATGAGCAAATGGTTATTGGGTGGCTCCTCTGTGCTGGGTTCTGTGGTAGGCAGTGCTGGGACGCAGCAGTGACAGAGAAAGGCCCAGCCTCTGCCCTCACACGGCTCTCAGTTCAGAGGGAGGTAGGGAAAGAAAGACAAATTACAAATGTGAGTAATGCTGAGAGGGAAGAAGACAAAGTGCTGAGATTGAACAACAGGAAGTCCAGACATGGTCCGGGCATCTGGGAAGGCTTCCCAGAGGAGGTGATATTTGAGCTGAAATCTGAGGAATGCCAAGGAGGCTGTTAGGAGTCTGGGAATTGGGGTCAGGGCAGGGAAACTGTTCCTGCCCTGGGTGAATTATTCGAGGTACATGTGAGTCCTGTTCCGTTACTCGCTCACTGACTGATCTCAGGCAGGTGACTTCACCACGCTAAGCCTGTTTCCTCATCCCTAAAATGAGCTGGTGTTAGGATGAGATGGGATCCCACGCACCTAAAAACTACACTACAGAGAGTTAGCATTTACTGAGGATTTCCTGAGTGCCAGACCTGGAGTTAGTATTTTGCATAATACTAATAAAAACTATCATACTTAACATGGACTGAGCACCTATTATGTTAAGCCCTCTTCTAAGTCCTTTTCTTGGAGTGACTCATTTAATCCTCCTAACAACTCTTGTGAGGTGAGTACTATGACTTTCCCTCTTGAAGGTGAAGAAACTAGGCCCAGAGATATCAGTAACTTCCTCAAGCTGTAGCAGCTGGTGGTGAAGAGCTCTAGCCTGCCCGGATCCCCATCTTGGCTCCACCACTTGCTGACTCTGTGACCTTGGACAAGTGACTTAACCTCCCTGTGCCTTTGCTTTCCCCTCAATATAATGGACTTCCTAAAGGTAGTTTTTTCATAGGATTGTTATGTGTCTTAGAGGCAAACCATGTCTGTCCAACACATATAAAGCCTCAGTATATGGAGTTAGTGTGATGAGAGGCAATGCAATAAGACAAGAAAAAGAAATAGTAGGCAGAGTAGCATACTGAATCCCGACTATTCTGCTACCAGCTGTATGACCTTGGGTTAGTCTCTTAAACCCCCAAGCCTCGGTTTCCCCATCTATGAAGTGGGTGTCTAGAAAAGAGTTAACATAGCAGGTCTGAGACTGTTAGCGTTTGGAAGTCCAGCTTACAAGGTTGACCCGTGGCTGGCTTTTGGGAACTTTGAGAGGCCTCCTACCATTCCCTGACTGTTAAGAGTGGCTCACTGTACCTAAACCGTACAAACAATATGGTTTGTGCGGATCATTTGCTTTCCTTCTGGGAGTCTGGAATTTTGATATGTGCCAGTTAGAGGGAGCCTACTTGACCAACTCCCAGTAAAAACCCTGGGCAGTAAGTCTCTAATGTGCTTCCTTGGTAGAAGCATTTCATGTGTGTTGCCACTGGGGGCAGCAGTGTGCGGTGTGCATGTTCTGTGTGAGTCCCCTGGGGAGAGCTCTTGGAAGTTGGCACCTGGTTTCCTCTGGACTTCGCTCCAGGCACACCTTTCCTCTTAACTGCGTGTGCATCTGTCTTTTTGCTGTAATAAATCATAGCCTCCATGAGTACAACTATATGATGAGTCCTGTGAGTCCCCTTAGTGAATCACTGAATCTGATGGTGGTCTTGGGGGCCCCTGATAAGGTGGAAATATTAAGTCTACCTGCCTTTTGGATTGTTAAAGGATTAGATGAGTGTGTGTGTGTGTGTGTGTGTGTGCGTGCGTGTGTGTGTGTGTGCGTGCGTGTGTGTGTGTGTATGTCAGTGACTGGCACACGGTAGGTGCTCAGCAGAAAGTTAGCTGCCACTATGATTAGTTTTATTATGACTAGTTTTATTCTTAGAAATATTGGTGTTGATTTTGGGGGAGGCTGAGTGAGTTGGGTCTCTGGTGGACCAGTGTCCTGGCTCAGCTGACACCCGCACTTTCCTGCCAGAGGATATATCGGTGGTATTCAGCAGAGCCTCCTGGGAAGGCCGGGCTGACTTCTCCCAGGCCGACGTGCACCGCCAGATTGCCATTGTGTTCAAGACACCACCCTACGAGGACCTGGAGATTGTTGAACCTGTGACAGTGAATGTCTTCCTGCAGCGGCTTACTGATGGGGTCTGCAGTGAGCCTCTGCCCTTCACATACCTGCCTCGGGACCATGGTAACCAAGGCCACCCAGGGTGACCCACCACCCCAGAGACTAGGTCTTTGGTCTTGCTTGGGGTGACCCAAAGGGGAAAGGGGAAGAGGCAGAAGTAGAATGCAGGCTCAGAGTTGCACAGACTGGGGTTCAAATCCTGGTCTGCTGCTTACTGGCTGTGCGATCTTGGCTTCTCCTAGCCTCAGACTCCTCCTGTGCAAAATGGAAATAATAATAGTACCCATTTTATGACATTTTGGGACTATTTAATCATTCCTCCCCTCAGCACGCCTGCTCATGCCTGGCCCTCGCTGGGTAGTGCTGGGAACGTAGCAGTGACTGAGACAGCCCCAGCCCTACCCTATGAGGCTCACAGTCTTATGGGGAGGGGGGGCACAGATCCATTCCCATACAGTGACAACCAGAGTGGGCAGGGCTGGGATTGGAATTGCTTACAGAACTTGGATTGCCCAGAGTGGGGCACCTGACCCAGCCTTAGGGTTCAGGGAGAGCTTCCTAAAGGAGGGGATGGCTGACCTGAGGATGGGAGGATGACTAAGCAATTCTCCAGGGAAGTGGTAAGAGTTGAGGAAGAGTGTTTTAAGCAGTGGGAACAGCAAGTGCAAAGGCCCTGAGGCAGCATAGTGCCTGGGACGTTCCAGTGTAGCTAGAAGTGGATTTGGGTTTTATTCTGATTAAGATGTGGACATCTATTTGCATTGTTTGGGCAAAAACCAGAACAGCATAACAACTTCCCAAATGGTCTCTATAATTAATTCTTAATTAATTCTTATTTTTAATGGATTATTTTGTATGCCTCTGGTATCTCCTAAACAGACAGCTACGGTGTGGACAAGAAGCGGAAACGGGGGCTGCCCGATGTCCTTGGGGAGCTGAATAGCTCTGGTGTGTTCACTCTGCCCCTTTTCACATCCCTCTCCAGGTTACTGGGAGGGGATGACTGACCCCACTGCCCTGGCCCACCCCAGGTTGGGGAGGAGGGGCTGTTGGGATCCAGGGGTCCTCATCTCTGTCTTCCCTCAGACCCCCATGGCATCGAAAGCAAACGGCGGAGGAAAAAGCCGGCCTTCCTGGATCACTTCCTGCCCGGCCACAGCTCAGGTGGGTCCTGGCTCAGTGCAAGCCCCTGCCCGCAAGGTGGGCCGAGGGTGAGCTGCATCCCTGCTTTTCTGGCCTTTTCAGGTCCCCCAGGGGCTCCTACTAGGGCAGTGCCTTACCACTTAGCCAGCAACATAAAGTGGAAAGAATAGTGGTTCTGGACACGGTCTGGAGGCTCTGATCTCCACTGGGCCATTTACCTGCTGTGTGACCTTCACCAAGTTGCTCTACCTCTCAGAGCTTCAGGGCTCCTCTGAGAAGTCTCACCACATACCTACCTCATTGACCTTTTAAAATTTAATGTACTTATTTTTACAGACACTATATAATCACATAACTGCTTCGTGTGTGCTTACTCACTTAATCTGGGTAATCGCCCTGGGAGGGGGTGCTGTCATCTCCCCCCACGCCCCACCACCATTTTACTGGTGAAGAACTTGAGGCCCAAAGAGGCGATGTCTCTTGCCCAAGGTCACACAGCCAGTCTGAGGTGGAGTGGGGAGCTGCACCTGGGCATAGGTTCAGATTAGTGATGACATGTGAAACCAGTAGTAGGGAGTAGACGGTGGATAAATGGGGGTGGTGTCAGAGCCAGCCAGCCTTGAATTCAGCCACCCTCCGGCCTCTTCTACCACGGCCTTCGTCTCAACTCACATGCCAGCCTCCAGTTCCCATGAATTCTAACCCTGTCTGGCTGCCATCCAAAGCCCTCCCACTCGCTGACCATTAGCTCTAAGAATGCTGTCCCCAACACCCCAGCTACCCCACGGCGCCCAGCTCCCAGCCTGCTGCCAACCACTCAGAGTCTGCTGAGCCTGGACCACTCCAGCCAGGCCCACCCTGAAGGTTTCAGTTATCACCTGTTGTCCCCGCAACCCACTGTAACCAATGCCCAACAGCTCTGCCCCTAGAAACCCCCAATCCTAGTTTATTTCATCAACCTTCGATTCCCAATCCCCAAAGCCTCTCCTTATCAGCCACCTGTCATTCATCCACTTGTTCTATCACCCCGATTTCCCAGTGTCTAAAGTTCCCCTCTCTCATCCGTGTGGCAAAGCTGCCCTGGCACTAGAGTGTGGTGGTTAGGAGCATGGCCTCTGGAATCAGACTGGGTTTGAATTTGAGGACACAGTTTAGCCACTGTATGACCTCTTTGGGCCTCAGTTTACTTAACTTGCAGATGGAGACCCTCCCTCTTAGGGTTCCTTCCAGAATTTAGTGAGGTCACATCACACAGTTATTTAGCACAGTGGCTGACATAGAGTTGGTGCCCAGGAGATGTTAGGAACTTGCCAGAAAGCAGGAATGCCACCTGCATTTGTTTAACTGCATTTGATCATGTTTAACTGCATTCATAGCAAAACCCCAAATAACAGGAGCTTCAATAGGACAGAACATTACTTCCCCTCTCACATAAACACAGTCCAGAGGTAGGTGGTCCATGGATGGTTTGGTGGCTGCATGATCATCAGAGACCCAAGCTCCTGCCATTTTCAGCTCATAGTTTCCACCTCATGGTCCAAGGTGGCTGCTGCAGCTGCAGCCATCGTGCCCACATTTCAGCCAGCAGCACTTAGTCACATCAAGCTACGAGGGAGGCTGGGAAATAAGAGTTCCAGCAGTGCAGCGTCTCTTTCTGAGACAAGCGTAGTCAGCCTTTGCTGGTGAGGTTTGTCTTGTCTCAAAAAGAGAGACTCTCCCACAGTGACACTTACCATTTTACTGTACAATTTTGGGGCTTGTGACTTCTCCCTTGGGTCTCCCATGGTGTGGATGTTTCACTTTTCGGGTTGTCTTTATTGGGGGGGGGGCTTTGGAGCCTCCTCTTCTTCCTCATTCTTGGGGAAAACTCCCTAGCACTACAGGAGCATGGTTTCAACCCTGCTTCTGCAATTCACCTGTGGAGGGCAAGTTATTTTGCCTGTTTGCTTATTAAATGAGAATGATCCTATTTTTAGTTTTTTGAGGAACCTCCAAACTGCTTCCCACAGTGGCTGTACCAATTTACACTTCCACCAACAGTGTAGGAGGGTTCCCTTTTCTCTACATCCTTGCCAACATTTGTTATTCGTGTCTTTTTGATGATAGCCATCCTGACAGGTATGAGGTGCTATCTCATTGTGGTTTTAATTTGCATTTCTCTAATGATTAATGATGTTGAGCATCTTTTCATGTGCCTTTTGGCCAACTGTAATGTCTTCTTTGGCAAAATGTCTGTTCAGGTCTCCTGCCCATTTTTTAATTTTAATTTTTAATTTTTGATGTTGAGTTGTATGAACTGTTTATATTTTGGATATTAACCCTTTATCAGTCATATCATTTGCAAATACCATATGACCCAGTAATTCCACTCCAGGTATATATTTTTTAAAAAATGAAAACACTAATTTGAAAAGATACATGCACCCCAGTGTTCATAGAAGCATTATTTACATCAGCCAAGAAATGGAAACAACTTAAGTGTCCATCAATAAATAAATGGATAAAGAAGATGTGGTACATATACACAATGAAATACTACTCAGCCATAAAAAAAAAAAAGAAAATTTGCCACTTGCAGCAACATGGATGGACTTGGACGACATAAGCTTAGTGACAGAGAAAGACAAGTACTGTATGATACCACTTACATGTGGAATCTTAAAAAAGAAAAAAGCTAGTGAATATAACAAAAAAGAAACAGACTCACAGAGAACAAACTAGTGGTTACCGTAGGGAGAGGAAAGGGAGGAGGGACAAGATAGGGGCAGGGGATTAAGAGGTACAAACTACTATGTATAAAATGAATAAGCTATAAGGACATATTGTACAGCACAGGGAATATAGCCAATATTTTATAATAACTATAAGTGGAGTATAACCTTAAAAAATCGTGAATTACTATGTTGTACACCTGGAACATATAATACTGTACATCAACAAAATTATTGTAACAAAAAATTACAAAAAAATTGTAATTATTTTGTAATTACAAATATTTTGTAACTTTGTGATTTGTAATTTAAAAAATTATTGTAACAACAACAAAAAAAGGGAGATAGAGAACGGTGATAGTCCCTACTCAGAGTTTCTTCTTGGCATTATAAGAGGCCACACCGATAAAGCATTTAGCAACAGAGGGGGCATTTGAGTTAGGGCCTGGCCAGAGGTCGACCCTAAAAGCCCACCATACTTTCTTCTTTCTTCTCATCCCTGCAGGCCTGTTCCTCCCGCCATCAGCACTGTTGCCAGACACAGACTTCTTCCCGGGCACCGTATCCCTCCCAGGCCTGGAGCCCCCCTGCGAGCCGGACCTCCTGGACGACGGCTTTGCCTACGACCCCGCTGCCCCCACGCTTTTCACCATGCTGGACATGCTGCCCCCGGCGCCACCACTCACCAGCGCTGTCGCGGGCAATGGGGGTGCAGGGGCCGCGGTCGGGGAGCCCCCCGGCACCGAGCCGCTGACGCTGGACTCGTACCAGTCCCCGGGCCCCGGGGACGGAGGCACTGCCAGCCTCGTGGGCAGCAACATGTTCCCCAATCAGTACCGCGAGGCGGGCTTTGGGGGCAGCCTCCTGTCCCCGGGGCCTGAGGCCACGTAGCCCCCGCGGCGCTGGAGGAGAGGCGCTGGGTGGGGAGGGAGGTGGAAGGGGCTGTGCGAACCCAACCAGGATATCCAGCACCCCCCCATACCCTTGGGCGGCCCTTGGTCAGTCTTCCGACGTTCTCATCCTTCTGAATCGGACATCTTCAGCGCTGGCGAGAAACTCCGTAGCATCGGTTTCCCCTGAGCCCATTTTACAAGTGAGAAAACTGAGTCTGGAGAGGAAAAGGGGCTTGCTTGGCTCTCAAGCGCTCGGTTGTTAAAGCTGCTGCCTCAGCCCTCACAAGCGGGGGCACCTTCTCCAGGCGGATTCTGTTGTGTACATATGGGAGGAGGGTGCAGATCCCCCGCCCTCCGTCCCCAGGCTTGAAGGTGGGGGGTAGGTTGTTTGTTCTGAGTCTTCCCAATAAAGATGAGATTCTGAGCCTTGGGGGTCTCTTCTCTTCTCCGCTTGAGAAACACCCGCGGCCCTTACGTACAAAGTCTCCAGGATCTCCCGACACACCGCTTATCTCCTTCAAGCCCCGCCCCTCCCTCCTCGCCCGAACATAGGCCCCGCCCCTCGCGTGAGCGGAAGCACCGTCCGCCAGGCTCCGCCCCCCCTTCGCTCAGCCTCCCACTTCCGCTTCCGGTGCGGGCCGCGCGCGAGCGCAGCGGTGGGAGGCGGCGGCGAGCTGCCGAGTGCAGGCTGCTGGCCGTGACCTCCTGGCTTCGGGCGGGCGTTAGCCCAGCTTCGTCCTTGCCTCGACCTCTCCCCGGTCTGTTGTGAGCCTTCGCTCGGCCCCGGCCTCGAGGGCCGACCGCTCCGCACCCCCTCGGCCTGCCGGGCCTGAGGCCGCGCCCTGCCCCCGCCGTCGGGCCGAACTCGCCGCGTCGGACCCCGCCGCTTGCCACAGGTCCCTTCCTCTTGTCAAAAAAACTTAACCCGAACCCTCAGGCCCAGACCCGGTGCTCGGCCCTGTCCAAACCATCGGGCTCTGCCTCTGTCCTCCAGCCTCGCCCCGAAGCTCAACCCACCCCGTCCTGTCTGCCCGTTCCGCTTCCCTCAGTCTCTACCCTACCCTCCCTCCCCCAATTTAGATTCCGTCTTTAGACTTAAGCCGCGCTCTGGTCTCTCCTTAACAGCACTCTCCCATGCTCCCCCTCCTCCCCCAAGGGTCGACGTCTTCCGTCCACGCCCTTCACCTGCCCTCGACCCCTACCTCCAAGCCACTACTCTGTTCCCATAAAATCTTTCTCCTCTTCGTCCACTTGCCTTCATCTCCGGACCCCTGCTACCCATACGCACACCCACAGATGCCCCCTGGTGGGAGCCCTTTCAGCTCTTTCCCCTCCCTTGAGCTCCAGCCCCAGCTGCTCCAGGTCTGTCTCCAGACCTTGCTTCCAACACTCGCTCCTTCCATTCCCGAACCTTTCATCCTTGATTCTGGCTCCTTGAACACAGGATACCCCTTTCCCAGGGATGCTCACTCCAGAATCACCCGAGGGGGCGGTTTCAGAATGCACAGGGTACTGGATCAGAGTTGTCTGGGATACACCTGAGCATCTGGAACATGGTTCCATAGCCTCACTTCCCCTCCCTGAAGCTGCTCTTCAGGATCAACTCTGTCACCAACTTGTTAGATGACATAGATTCTGCCTATATGGTTTTTAAAGCCCGTCTGACACCCCTCTCCTTATCCCTCAGGTTGAGGCCCCAGGCTTGGCCTCACCACGATGTGGCACGAGGCTCGGAAACATGAGCGGAAGCTTCGAGGTATGATGGTTGACTACAAAAAGAGGGCAGAGCGGCGGCGGGAGTACTATGAAAAGATCGTGAGTAACCTTTAATCTGGGCTGGGAGCTCTGCTGGAGGGTGGGGCCCTGGTCCTCCTGGTACGATTTGGGCTTGGAAATGCACTAATGTTAGAGCCCAGTTTCCTCAAGAGAATGTCCATGTTTTGAGCGTAATCATTGGTAAAAACTTGAGGCATTCTGTTTATTGTAGTATACTGTGCTGTTTGGTTTGGACTCAGTACAGAGCTGGGGTCAGTAGGAAGGAGGAAAGTCTTTGTAACACTCAGAGCAGTCCAGACATAAGATTGGCCACCTCCGAATGGTGTCTGTCCTGCTTATTGCTGTATTCGCAGTGCCCAGAAGAGCTCAGCATTCTTGAGGTTGAATTTGGCACCCCGAAGGAGTGCCATCATCGTTCACTAAGTCAAGTCTGACCGTTTCCCTCCCCTGTTTGATGCTTTGATGCTTCAGTTGCTTTTGGAGAGAAGAGTGCACTGCATCTTGTGATCTAAAAGGCCCTTGTGGTCTGGCCTCTCAGCTTCATCCTTAGGTAGCTCCATTGGCCTTTTTTCCGTCTCTGCCACCACAGGGATTGAACCTGTAATGCATCCTCTCACCTATTTAACTGTTACTTGCTCTTGAGACCCCAGCTTGAAATGGCATTTGCGTACTAGGTTCAGTTCTCCTGTTAGATGGTATTTGTTATAGACGTTTTCATTTACCATCGCTTCACTGCCTCAGCCTCTTCCCTTGTCTCCTGGCCTCCAGTCCTGCCGCCTCTAATCCACCCTCCGGGGTGGAGGGGCCAGAGAGGTCTTTCTAAAGCACAAAGCTGACCCTGTCCCTCCCTTGCTCAGAACTTATCTGTGACTCCCTAGTGCCGGGCTCCTCAACCCAGCCTTTAAGACCCTACATGTTCTGGCTTTTACCACCCCCTCCAGACTCTTGTCACTCTGCTTTCTGCCTTGTTCCTTTGCTCACGCCATCTGGCGTCCTCAATATCTAGGCTACTTTTATTAACAAAAAAAAAAAGATGTATAAAGAGTTACCATTTTACCTCCCCAAATTATATAGCCCTCTCCAGCCACAGGGCCTTTGCATGAGCTTTTCCTATTACTCGATTAACTGCTGCTCATCTGTCAGATCTCAATCCTCAGGGAAGTCTTTCCTCATCCTCCATACTCAGCCGTCATAGCTCCCTGTCGTTCCCCTTTGTGGAATTTAGCACACATATCCAGCTCTGTAGCATTGGGGACTAGGTGTATTTGGGTCATGTTTGCATTCCAAGCTTGAGCCCAATGTGGTTTAAAAGAACAGATGAATAAAACATAGCAGTTACCATTTTAATTGGTCCTTCGCAGGCACCAGGCTCTGAAAAGAGCTTTAGATGCATGATTTCTTTGAATCCCCACAGTCACCCATGAGACAGAGGCTGCTGTTACCCTAGGAGAGGAGTCTTTGAGAGCGCCTCAGTTGCCTTCTGTCACCCGGGAGGGAACCACTGGGCTGTAGAGAGAGCCCCTTTCCAGTGGTGTCAGAATAACTATAACATGACCACAAGAGCAGGGGTTGGGTCTGTGTTGCTTATTGGTGAGGCCCCAGCAGTAGACCAAGAACACAGTCAGTGCTCAGGAGTGAATAGCTGCCATTTATTAAGGGTTCGTGGTGTGCCAGACCCTGTGCCTGCTACTTTGGCACATTCTTTCTAGTCCTTTCAGCAGGCCTGAGAGATTGGCATTGATCCCTGTGTTAAAGGTGATGCTGATAATAGTGGCTAATTCTATTGAGCATTTATGTGTTATCCACTGTGCTGAGCACTTGATGCATCTCCACTTCATCACATTGTCACCCCCAGCCTGGGAGGTGGTTTGCTTTTTATTGATTCCATTTCACAGATGAGCAAACTGAGGCTCAGAGAGTCATGGCCTAGATCATATAGCAAGAGGGCAGAGCTGGCATTCTAACCCAGACTCTCTGACCCTGGACCTCTCTTAGCTCTTCACCTGGGCTTTCTACTGCAGAAATAGAAGTTCAGAAAGGTGCAGCAGCTTGTCCAAGGTGACACGGCCGGGAGGCAAAATACCAAACCATACCAGGTCCTTAAGAGTTTGGAGTCACAGGGCTCTGGGTTCCAATTCCAGCTATTCCACTTACATACCATGTGGCCGGGGCAAGTGACTGTATCCCTGAGCCTGGTTTCCTCTTCTGCATGTGAAATGATGTATCCTATAAAATCACGTTTGGCTGTGAATAACGGAGACCTAAAGCATCAATGGCTTAGACAAGACAGAAGTTTATTTCCTTTTCACATAAAAGCGCAGAGGTGGCCATTTCTGCTCAGGGACCGTTTTGTTGTTCAGCCATGCATGGCTTCTCTTCCCAGTGTTGTCTTAAGGTCTAAGAGGGCTGCTCAAGCTCTAGCCATCATGTTTTCATTACATCCAGCGGGGAAGAAGAAGGGAGGGAAAAGAGGCCAGGGGGCTCATGCCAGTTAAGAAAGTCTCTAGATGTTTGCACATGGTATGTCCACTCATATCCCCCTGGCCGGCAAGTAACCCCATGGTCACATACAGCTGTCAGGAAGGTTAAGAGGCGTAGACTGTATTCTGGGTGGCCTAGTGCCAGTTAGGAGTCTTGTTACTATCGAGGAAGGGGCAATGGATGTGGGTTGCCAACTCATGGTCTGCCACAAATGGTGGGGACAAGGACACCTCTCTCCCGGGCTGTTGGAGTGTAGTGAGATTGGGCACAGAGACCACTGAGGGCAGGCCTGCCCAGGGTAACTTGCTCAGTAAATGCCGGCTTTGTTGGTTCTGAGGTTGTTGTTATTACCAAGTAGAGCTGGAATAGCGTCCAGGTTGATGGATGGTGTGGAGGAAAAAAGGCTGGAATTGGGCCACTTAGAAGGCCTGGGACTCCGTGCTCTTGTTCTTGTAGCTGGGGAGCTCCCTGAGCTCTGTTTTCCCCCTTGGGACAGTGGTGATGACAGGGTGACAGGGAAGAGCTTCAAGAATACAACAGTGTCTGTGGGGTGCTTTGTGGTGCAGGCCTGTACAAGCAACCATTGTCCCCGTACGTGAACGTGATCAGCATTCAGATCACGGCCACCAAGCTGTGGATGATAGCTGCTTTGAGGAGGGGATGGGGCTGTCACACGGGTCTCTCATCTTGCTCTTGGGCCTAGAGAGGCGGCTGAGGCGAGTGCTGAGGAAGCCGAGGTCAGCTGTGATGGGCCGGGCAGGTGTGTCTAGGCAGCCGGTTTCTCTGCTGATCTGTCCTTGGTGCCTGCTCTCTCTCCCTAGCTGACCCTAGTTCTGTCATTTCTCCTGTCCTTGTCAGCTTTCTTCTGATCAGCGGTTTGGATAAAGAAACAATTCTCTGTTGATGTGAAAGTGGGAAATAAAACATCTCAGCTCCGGCATCTCCTTCTCCAGGAGGGCCGGCTAAATGACGCATCACCTGGCTCCCCTATCCCAGCGCTGCCCACTCTAGGTCGTCACTGTAGGGAATGGGTCTGTCCCCCACACTGGACTGTGAGCCCTGAGGGCCAGGCTGGCTGTCTCAGTCAGTGCCATGGCCCTAGCACAACGCCTGCACCTGGAGTCGGTGCCTGCTTAACAGTTGACTCCGTGAACTCCTCTGACCCCCTCTGATCCTGGAGATGTAATGATCCATTGGTTAAGAATAGATTTTGGGTCTGGAAGAAATATTTGTACATGTTCGTTGGAGTATGATTCACCATAGCCAAGATGTGGAAACAACCTAAATGTCCATCAGCTGATGAATGGGTAAAGAAAAGTGGTCCATACATACAGTGGAATATTATTCAGCCTTAGAAAGAAAGGAAATCTTGTCACATGCTACTGCGTGGAGGCACCTTGAGGACATTATGTCTAGTGAAATGAGCCAGTCACAAAAAGACAAACACTGCAAAATTCCACGTGTGTGAGGTCTTAGAAGCAGTCAGGACCTTAGAAACAGAAAATGGTTGTTGCCAGGAGCTGCGGGAGGGGAAAAGGGGAGTAGTTGTTCATTGGGTATAGAGTTTCGGTTTTGTAAGCTGGAAAAGTTCTAGAGATCCGGTGCAGAGCAAGGTGCATATAATTAACGCTATTGTACCTTTCACTTAAAAAAAAAAGGAGTGGATTTTGGAGTCAGGACCATTTAGGCTCAGATCCTAGTTTTGTTTATGGCTGGTGTGATCAAGAGCAAGTGAGCCTCCCCACTCTGAGCTCCAGTTTCCTCATGGGACATGGGGGTAAGAGTAGCACCTTTCTCCCATGACTGAGAAGTTTGAGATGTACATAAAGCACTTAGTTCAGCGCCAGGCTTTTATTTTTATTATTACTATTATTATTTTAATATTTATTTATTTGGCTGCACTGGCTTTTTAGCTGCGGCACACGGGATCTTAGTTGTGGCATACATGCAGGATCTAGTTCCCCGACCAGGGATCAAACCTGGGCCCCCTGCATTGGGAGCATGGAATCCCAACCACTGGACCACCAGGGAAGTCCCCAACTCCTGGCTTTGAGTACGGTTCCTTGACTTTTCCAGACGCTCCCAACAGAGCCAGTCCATGGACCCAGGTTTTTACTCCCCGCCCTATGCTATTTTCCTTGTTGTGGTGCTGGCACTGCCAGTGGCTTCACGCCACAGGCCGAAGTCCATCCTGCACACAGTGTCCCACGTGAGTCTTGGCTGTGGGAGCTGGGCATTTGGCCTGGCGCAGCCTCAGAACACGAGGGGCTCTTGGCCTTAGACCTGGCTGGGGCGGTCACGGGCCGAGGGCGCTGTGTGGCCCAAGGTGGGGGACTGAGAGAGGCAGGGGAGGTGCGGGATGAGGAGTTGGATTCCAGCAGCTCCACCCCGCTGGACTCCATGGGCTCGGGTGTACCCCACCCTCAGCGTCTTCACATGTGAGAGGAGAGGGAGAACGGCCTGGCGCCTAGTGAGCGCAGGACAGGTGGTAGCCCCGTAGCAGCTGTGGTCACTGGGGAGCGTCCTTCTCAGCTCCTGCTCGCCTGCCGCCTGGCGGTTGGGGCGGGAGGTGGAGGCAGAGCGGGAAGTGCAGGCGCTCGGGAGCTTGATGCTGACGGTTTTCTCCTGCAGGGGCTCGGCCTCCTCGACTGTCGGTGAGGGTTCGTTCTCTTTCCTTCCGTCAGTGTTCCTGAGCGCCTGCTGTGGGCCGGGCCCTGCTCTAGGCGCTGGGGATACAACAGTGAGCGACAGGTCCTGCGTCGTGGAAGCTGCGGTCTAGTGTGGGAGACAGGTGACCCGTGAGGGGCGGTGCTCCGAAGCAGACGGTGCGGTTAAGGAGCTAGAGTCAGTCGGGTTGCGGGGGAGCTGTTTAGGCAGAGCTGACAAGGAAGGCGGCTAGAAGGAGATGGGGAATGTGTGCTGTGGCCTGGAGGCCGGCCGCCTGGAGCAGAGGCGGGGGAGAGAAGTCAGAGAGGGCCAAGCCGGAGCGGAGCGGCGAGGCGCTGAGCAGGCGGACGTGGCCTAATAGGTTTTAGCAGAGCCCCTCAGGCTGCCTCGCGGAAAATGGGCTGCAGAGGGCAAGGGTGGTAGCAGGGAGCGGGGAGGAGGCCAGGAGGCCGCAGAGCGGTTGGGGAAGGTGGCAGCGCTGCGGGGGAGGGGGGAGGCGGGATGGAAGTGGTTGGGCTCTGGGGCGGTGGTGCTGGGAGCTTGGCCAGGGTTTAGTGGGGAGCACCAGCAGCCCGGCTCGTGGCTCCTGTGGGTTCCACTGACGTGGCAGGGGCTGCAGCTCAGCCAGGGCCCGGCGCTCGGGAAGCTCAGTGGTGGGAGCTGCTGCGGCTAGATTTTATCCTTTCCTGACGCAGTTCTGGTGACTTGGAATCGTGGCTCCCCACAGGAGGCCTCAGGCCTGAGGCGATAAGCGAGTGTAAGGTGTAACATCAGGTGGTGGGAGCGGCTCAGGGGCCATTCTCCATCTAGGTACCTTTTTTCTTTAAAACAGCTTTATTGAGAGATAATTCACACACTGTACAATTCAGTGGTTTTCAGTATATTCACAGGGTTATGCAACCATTTCCACAATGTAATTTTAGAAAATTTTCATAACCCCCAAAAGAAGCCCCATACCCATTAGCAGTCAGTTCCCCGCGCCCCGCAGCTTTGGGTAGCCACCAGTCTACATTCTGTCTCTATGGATTCGCCTGTTTTGCACATTTCACATAAATGGAATCATACAATGTGTGGCCTTTTGTGACTGACTTGTTTCGCTTAGTGTAATGTTTTCAGGGCTCATCGTGTGGTAGTGTAGATCAGTACTCCATTCCTTTTTACTTCCAAACAATATTGCATTGTCTGGATATGCCATGTTTTGTTTATCTGTCTTGCACTGATGGACATTTGGATTGTTTCCACTGTTTGGCTATTGTGCATAGTGCTGCTGTGAACTTTTGTGTACAAGTGTTTGAGTATCTGTTTTTAGTTTTTTCAGGTATATACCTAGGAGTGGAATTGCTGGGTGTCATACGGCAGTTCTTTGTCTAACCTTTTGAAGAACCTTATTTCTGCATACTCTTGTCAATATTACTTGCTATCATGTGTCCTTTCAACTTTAGCCATCTTAGTGTGAGGTGGTGTCTTGTAGTTCTGATTGCTGTGTCTCTGGTGAATAGTGACATTGATTGTCTTTTCATGAGCTTATGCAGTCCTGGTGTCTTGGAGGCTGGTCCTGGCCAAAGTGCTCACACCTGCCTCTGAATGAGTGGCCTTGGGGTGGGGGTGGGGTGAAGAGTTGGGGGAAGTATTTTAGGGAGGTGGGTCTTGGTACTGGCTGTGTAGAAGGTGGGGCCAGAGCTCAGAGCCTCTTGCTACCACCTCGAGAGGAAACCCTTCCCCTGTCTCCAGGGGTTAGGTGGCCCCCGTTAGTGCTGCCAGCCTTGTGTAGGTTCTTTTACCTCTGAAGTAGGGCCTCTTGGCATCAGAGGTGAGCCTGCTGCTAACTTGGTTGTGTGGGAGTGGCAGGGTTTGGGGCTCCGTTGGGTGGTGACCTCCATCTTGTCCTTCCCTGCAGAAGAAGGACCCAGCCCAGTTCCTGCAGGTGCATGGTCGAGCTTGCAAGGTGCACCTGGATTCTGCAGTTGCCCTGGCCGCTGAGAGCCCCGTTAACATGTAAGACTGGGTCTGGGGGTAGGGTAGTGTCTGTGACTGAGGGTTGGAGGGCCAAAGGGACCTGGGGTAGGACACAGACCTTCGGAGCCTGAGGGAGAGAAGCTTTGGCCTGCGTGGGAAGGTGAAGGTCACTAGCTAAGGCTGTACGGCAGCGGTTGGGATAAAGGCCCCGTGGTGTAGTGGTTGGAGGAGGCCTCAGAGGGGAATGAGTGGGGCCGGGGCCAGAGGCCCAGATGCAGCAGAGAGTAGGTTGCCAGAGGGGGTGTTTTGGGGTGACTGGGCTTATAAAGTTGGCTACTAGGACCTGGTTCGAGTTCTCCACTCTTGCTTGGCTCTGAAAAACAGGGCCCCATTCTTGTCAGGAGCCTGAATGTAGATTTGGTGGGGGGGGGAGGGGGTTGGTGGCATAAGGGACTGAGCGGTGGGGGGTGAGGGTGGGGCTGGCATGGGGATCAGAGGGGTTGGGGGCCAGACTCCCAAGCGTGAGGTGGCAGGGAGCAGGTACTTTGTGTCCTGGGCAATGGGGACCCTAGGCTCCTTGCTCCCCTGCTCCCCACTTCAGGATGCCCTGGCAGGGGGACACCAACAACATGATTGACCGCTTCGATGTCCGTGCCCACCTGGACCACATCCCTGACTACACCCCGCCTCTGCTCACCACCATGTAAGCTGCCTCCCCCAGGGCTTGCCAGGCAGGGAGTCCTACCCAGCAGCACCTCTTCTTTCCTGAGCCCTGGCCTGCCTGTCACCATCCTGGGAAGGAAGGAGGTGTGCACGTGGGGAGGCCCCCCCGCCCGTCAGACTGAGCCAGGCCCCTCATCCCCCTTCCTGCTGGCTTGGGATGGGGGTCTACCCTCTCCCTGTGGTCTCAAGACCTTGGCCTCCCCCAAAGCTCCCCAGAACAGGAGTCGGACGAGCGGAAATGTAACTACGAGCGCTACCGAGGCCTGGTACAGAACGACTTTGCTGGCAGTAAGTGACCTGGGGCGGCAGGGGAGTGGGGTTTTTTGGCGGGAGGGGCGGAGGGTGTCCCTGGAGACTGGAAGACCTCGACAAAGTTGGCAAGAAAAGTTATCCCAGGCCTTTCTACTAAGGGGCCTTGGGTTTTAGTCCCAGCTCTGTCATGGACCCGCTCTGTTCACATCCCTTTCTCTCTTGGGGCCCTCTGTCTCTGGAATTGGTACAGGAGATGTCTGGTGAACTAGATGGTCCTACCACAGTCACTTCCACATCCCATGCCCTCTAACTCTGTGGCCTTTTTTCCTAAAAAATTGGTGAAAATAGCAAGAATACATTATTTTCCTCTGTGTATTTCCCCCGCCTGCATGGGTCAGAATGTTAGCTCTGGAAAGGAAATTTGTCCTTGTTTTAAATGAATATTTAGACAGTTTGGCAGTTTGCCAAGCGTTCATATATGTCCAGTGTTCTTTTCCCAAGCCATCACCGTTAACACTTCACAAATGAGAAAACAGGTTTAGAGACTTTTCCCCTCTCTGGGCTTGTGGTGGTTCAGACCCTGACAAACTTAGAGTTTTTTGTCTCTGTTACCTCAGTACATCTGCATAACCTCCCAGCAAGGTAGGGGTGATGCCCCCATTTTACAGATGAGGATATCGAGGCTCAGTGGTTGCGGGGGGACACCATGTCCAAGGAATTGGGGTTCTCACCCTGCCCTTAACCACTGCTGCCTCCTGCTGGACAGCTCTGAACTTCAGCTCGCCTCCTGAGAAGGACTTTGAGACACCCCCCCCCCCCACACTCCCAGGATCTCCCTGTGAAATTAAGGGCCACACACTCGTCCCTTAGCCTGGCCAGTGTCGGTCTCCTCCTGGAGAAGGGTGATAAAGGTGGATTCTGTCCCTTGGGGTGGTTGTGAGGGCTCGGTGAGGAGTGCATAAGGCCCCGCACCGCGCCTGGCAGTCAGCCCTCCCAGTGGGTTCACTGTCCCCGTGTTTGTTTCTAAAATAGGTGTTTTAGCATCTCTAAAATCAGAGATTGTCAAATTTTGGCAATCACTGAGGCCTTAGAATCAGGGGGAATGCGTCATCATTGATGCCGGTGTTGTTTTTGCCTTCCCCCCAGGCTACATAGATTCTTGGTGATGGAGCCAGGGTTTCCCTCAGTTCTGACTCTATTCATTCATTCATTCCCGCAGTTCCTGAGCACCTGTGGTGCGTCAGGCACTCTTCTGGGAGCAGGGGTCTAGTGGGGGAGCCACGTAATCATGAAAGCAGGTGGTAGTCACAGCTAAGGCGCCGTCACGACAGATGTGTGCTGTTCTGAGGTGCTTGGCCAAGGCTGGCTCAGGGAAGGGTGGGCAAGATTTCCCCAGTGAGGACAGGCCGCTGGACTCCGGGCCACGAGGACAGCCCTGTGGGGGAAGGGGGCGGGTGGCCTTGGGGGACAGGGAGGGCTGGCGTGGCTGGAGCTCACGTGAGGCAGGTCAGCGGGGCTTTGTGGACCTACCAGCAGAACCGCGGAGGCTGCGGGGAGGGCTGTACCATGGCCCGCCTGGGCCTGCCCAGCCCACACACCTCGCTTTACAGATAGAAGAGCTGAGGCCCACCAAGGCAAGGCCAGGGTCCCACCGGGATTCGGGCGTGTCTCACTGCAGGAAGACCCGGGGAGGCTCCAGTACATTGCTGAGCTCCTCGAGTTGCGTGTTGTGGATGAACGAGAGCCCAGATTAACCGCGCTTAATTTAAACTGGCCCACAGAGGCACAGAGTGGAGTGGCCCATGGGGTCCAGGTGACTGACGTCCAGTGCTCAGGATAGCTTTGTCGTTCTGAAGGGTCCAGCTGCAGACCTTCCTAACAGTGGTAACAGTAGCAGCGCCAAAATACAACGCGCTCGTTCTGCCAGTGATCCCATTTTACAGAAAAGGAAACTGAGGCACAGAGTGGCTCAGTTCCTTGATCAGGGTTGCATGGCGAGTCAGTGGTGTCACCAGGGCCCTCCTGCAGATGCTGTTCCTCACCACACACGGTGTGATTATCTGGGAATCCGTGACTCTGCCCCTGGCTGTGCTTGGGTCACACCTGCCCTCCTACCCCCCCCGTTCTTGTGTCCCCCCTGAATTCCCAGTGTCCCCAGCCCCCCCTGACCCACGTGCCTCTTGCCTTGCCCCAGTCTCAGAGGAGCAGTGCCTGTACCAGATCTACATTGACGAGTTGTACGGAGGCCTCCAGAGACCCAGTGAGGATGAGAAGAAGAAGTGAGCCGGGGTCTGGGGCACCATGGGCTTGAGGGAGGCAGGCAGACCGTGAGCCCCACAGGGCACAGCCTCGTCCATCCTGTCCACCTTGGGCTCCCCAGAGCCGGGGCTGGTGGTTGGCACTGGGTAGGCGCTCGATTGATCAATGTTTAGAGGAGGAAGCAGCCGCTGGACGGGAAGGGTCTGCTGACAAACCTCTACACTGCGTTTGCAACCCACGGGATGGTAGGAGGTGAGTTAGAGCAGGGAGTTAGAGCAGGCCCTGGGCTGGACAGGCCTGGGTTTGAATCCTGCCGGTGAGGACTTCCCTCCGAGCCTTGGCGGGCTCCCCTGTGAGGGGGCTGGCGGCATGCCCCCGGCCGGGACTTTCCAGGGCTGCAGGAGACGGAGCTTGTGAAGTGCTTGTCCTCTGCCACCGTGAAGGAAGCTTGTGGTCAGCAGCGGCTGACGTCGCTCTGGAGAGGGACCTCTCCAGGCTGTGTCCCTTGAGGAATGGCCCCCCTTCGCCAGGACAGCCGCTGCTCCACTTGTTCCCCAGCGGTCCTGGAGCCCTGCCTCCTTACCACCTGCTGCCAAGCAGTTCCCCCACTGCGATCCTCAGCGCTTGCTGCTTCCCTCCATCTGAAGAGTTCTCACGGTGTGGCGGGAGCTTCTTGATGACTCTCATCCTTATCCCTGACCCCCCCCCGCCCCGCCCCGTTCAGGACGAGGCTGGCACTGGGACGGTGTCAGGGAATGTTGACTAAATTCAGCAGCAGACGTGCACTAGGCCCCTGTGCCGTTCTGGACCAAGCAGGGCCATGCTGTTACCCAGGATAACTCGGGCCTGCCCTTGCAGGACTCACAGTCTGGGGCGGGGGGAGACAGATCCAGTAGGAGTGGGGCTGGGGATCTGAGGATGGTGCTGGACCCCGCCTGAGGGAGGACTTTCTGGAGGATGGTGCATTGGAGCTGGAGGAGGAGGGAAGAGCCGGTGGGAGGTGGCCACAGAGGGTTCTAGGCTGAGGGGAAGCGTGAGTGAGGGTCTGCAGGCAAGGGTGCCGAGCTGCCCTGGAACTTGGGAGGGCGTCGTGTGGTGTGCGGGCCCTCGAGGCTTGGCCTGGGCTGCATCCTGCCCATAGTCTCTGCCCCCGCCCCGCACCTCCCTGGCTCATGGCTCCCCTGTCCCAGGCTGGCGGAGAAGAAGGCTTCCATTGGCTACACCTATGAGGACAGCACGGTGGCCGAGGTGGAGAAGGTGGCAGAGAAGCCGGAGGAGGAGGAGTCACCGGCCGAGGAGGAGAGCAACTCGGACGAAGATGAGGTCATCCCCGACATCGGTGGGGTCCCCTCTCTGCCCTCCCCCTCCACAGTCCCTGGGCGTCGTTTTCGTGTCTCATCCCGCCCCCTCTGTGGGGTGCCCCCGTGCTTAGGAGCCCCGCCTGTCCCGCCCCTGCTCCAGGGCGCTGCTGTCCTCCCTTCTCACTCGTGTCCTCCTGGTCCAGCCTCCCTTTCTGTGTCTCTCTCCTTCCTCGTTTCTAGGATTCTGCTTCTATGATATTGTCAGGTTCTGAGTCTGTCCTCCTTGCTTGTGTCAGCCTCTCTGTCTCTCCCTCCCCTTCTCTTTCTCTCTCTTCTGGAAAACAAGTGTTCCTCCAGTTATAGAGCCTCATCCCCCATGCTGCCACCCACCTCCACCTAAATGCCTGTCTTCCCTCCACCTCTCACCCTTTCTCACTCAGCCCACCCACTGTTTATTCAGACTTACTCAGACATATGTGAAGTGTCCGTCCCCCTTCCACTGAGTCATCCAGCATCTGGCTTCTGAATGCCTGTGACCCGAACCCCCTGCCTCCCGCCCACCTAGATCTTCAGCCGCCCTCTGTCCGTCCCCCGTTCACTCCCCCGTTTACTTCCTCCACATCACACACCCATCCCGGCCCCCACCCACCGTTTGTTGTGCTTGCCTCTGGCCAAGCCCTGCGCCAGCCTGGGGATGCCAAGATGAGCTGACTCGTTCCCTCCCTGCAGAGGCCTGCGGTCTGGTGGGCACCCCCGCCCCCAACTCCCGGGGCACTGCCCCTTCTCCCCTTCTTCTCGCTCGGCTTTGGTCCCTGACAGCCTTTCTTTTGGTGTAGACGTGGAGGTGGACGTGGACGAACTGAACCAGGAGCAGGTGGCAGATCTCAACAAACAGGCCACGACCTATGGCATGGCCGATGGCGACTTCGTCAGGTGAGGCCGGCGGGCTGACGCCTCTCCACGTCCTGTGGACCGGGCATATGTTGTTACCCCTCTTCCCGAGCAGTTGTGTGCCTGGCCCTGCGCCAGGGCATCACACACAGGCTCCTGAGCTCGTGGGGTGGGTACTTGTGACTGGCTTCAGCCTTGTCGAAGCGGAGGCTGCCCCCAGCTGTGTGACCTGAGGCCACCGGACTCCTGGAAACTCCCGGGTTCCTGGGCCTGGTGGACAGCGCCCTCCAGTGGAGAGGCTTCGCTCCCCGGATCATTCACTCGCAATTGCTGGTTGAGCCTCTGCCCTGTGCCATACCTGTGTGGGTCACATAGACCGGTCCCATCTGACAGGGTATTGAGCTGGAGTCTGAGTACTCCCGAGTCTGAACACAGCATCCTCTGCCCAGAACTCTCCATGACTCCCACCTCCCTCAGGCGCAACCAGCCTCCTCACCACGGCCACAGAGTCTCACCTGTCTGGTCTTCTACCCACACACTGCACCCCTGCCAGCCTCCATGGCCTCTTTACCCCTTCGGTGCCTGAGGCCCCACCTGACCTCGGGGCCGCTCAGTGTGCCGTGGGCTCTGTCGGCACCTGCTCAGCTCACTCTCGCAGGTTTCTCATCAGCTGTCACTTTTCTCTGGGTGGCTTCCCCAGCCTCCCTGTTGAAGGCTGCAGCAGCCTCTACCAGTTCCCTGGACTTCCTTCCCTCTTCCGAGATTTACTTTCCCATCGAGGCTTTCACCGTCTAACATACCATGTTATGTGACCTTGGTCATTGTGCCTCTTCTCCCCAGAATGGTAGCCCAAGGGGGTGGGGATTTTTGTTTTCAATAATCCCTGATACCTGAAATAGCACCTGGCATGCGGTGCGTGCGCAGTAATAGTGCAAAATGAATGCGAGACCCCCAGGATGGCTTGGGGTTTCTCACTTCCTGCAGTGACACTGCCTGTGGCCTGGCCCCTCCTCCATTGTGCCCCTCGTGCCCCTCTGTAGGATGCTCCGGAAAGACAAGGAGGAGGCAGAGGCCATCAAACATGCCAAGGCCCTTGAGGAGGAGAAGGCCATGTACTCGGTGAGGGCTGGGCCGGGGTGGTAGGGCAGGTGTGTGCCTCATGGATGGCACACCCTCACCAGCCTCGTACCCACCCTGCTCCAGGGCCGTCGCTCCCGGCGCCAGCGGAGGGAGTTCCGGGAGAAGCGGCTAAGGGGCCGCAAGATCAGCCCACCCAGGTAGGATGGGTTCTGCCCCATGCCCCCACCCTGCCAGCACCAGTCTGTCAGGGCTCTGGGGGAGGATCCAGGGCTCAGGAAGACCTTGGGGGCAAGCTCGCTGCTTGCAGGCAATTCCCTCCTAGTAGGGCAGTGAGTAGGGAAAGTTTGGAGTAGGCGTGGCTGTGAGGGGCGTGTGGACACCTGCCCTGCCAGCCATTCCCCTCACTCTGCTGGACTCGGGACGCTTGCCGTGCTCCCTGAGAGCCAGTGGCGAGGTGGCATGGGGTGGCTGGAAGGGTTGAGAGCAGAGTCAAGGGGCACGGGCCTGGCCCTGGACCCTGACCTGGTTCTGCTGCTTGGCCGCTTCCTCACTGTCAGAGTTTGGGCAGGTGACTTTCTCTCTTGAGCTGCAGTTTCCTTTTTGGAAAAGGGGCACCATCACCTCCCAGGAGAGGGGCTATGCCAGTGCCCACAGCGAGGTCTCGGGCAGGTTTGGATGCGGCAGTCTGATGTGGAGAGCCCAGCCTGGGGCTCCATGCAAACCCATGCTCTTTGACACATCTCCTCTGTTTAATGGGAGTCATTGAGGGTTGCTGTGAAGCTTAAGGGACCTGTTGTGGGTTCAGGCTTTGATGTGCGGTCTGGAAAATATTCCTTAAAGAGTTGTAGAGGTGCAGGTCAGTGTAGTGCATAAAAGCTTGGACTCAGGGCCACGTGGCCTGGGTTGGAATCCAGGCTCTTTTCGTTTATGAGCTGTGTGGCCCTGAGCAGGTGACTTCACCTCTCTGGGCCTGTTTCCTCAGCTGTGAAGTGTGAAGAATCACAGTACCCACGTCAGAGGGTTGTAGGAAGAGCGATTGAGTTCACTGAGTAAAGCACTTGGTGCCTGGCGTATAGTGTGCCTCTAAGACGCGTTAGCTCTTCTAGTTTTAACGTCATCAGTAGGAAGCCAGGACCCAGTAGAACCAGGGACTTGGAGTGGGAGGAGTGTCGCTTCTAGTCTAGGGTCCAGCGGCCAGCCAGGTCGGAGGCCGCTGAAGTCCTTGTTGCTCAGGGTCAGGGTGGGTCTGGCACATTGTGGGTCAGGGCTGAGGTTCAGGCTTCGGACAGATGTGAGGTGAGTAGGAGGAGGGATCAGGGCCCGTAACCTGGCCAGCAGCCCCCTCATCACTGTGCCCAGCGTGTGGCCTTGGGCGCCCAGGTTGGGGGTTGGCCTTACTTCTGTGCACGCTAATCCCAACCCCCCCACCTGTCCCACCCCGTTCTTCTCTTCATAGCTACGCCCGCCGAGACAGCCCCACCTATGACCCCTATAAGCGGTGAGTTTGCAAGGCCCAGCAGTCCTCCTCATGGAGGGCAGGGGTGGTGAGGAGGGCCAGGGGGCCCACCCTGTAGGCTGCCCTGAGATCACAGACTGGAGAATGTGTTCTGGGGGTCTGAATCATTTTTTGTTTTCTAGAGTGTTAGCCTGCTTTCCTGATTTCTTTTTCCTTTAAACGTGAACCTTAAAAATTTTTCTCATTTAGCTGTAACGTAGTCTTGTGTGGAAAATGACCAGACGTGGCAGGAAGGCAGGACTTAGAAGTCAAGTCCCTTTAATCTGAACTCCCGGAAATAAGCAGTGAGAAATAACAGGCACAGAAGGGCCTGGTTGCACACGCGTGTGTCTCCTGGTTGTGGGAGTGGTTGGGACAGAGGCTTTGAGGGTGACAGACCTCGGTCTGACCCCAGTTCCCTTTGCAGAATGGTGTGGGAGGGACCCCTCGGGGCTCCTGGGAGGATAGGTGAGATGAGGCAGGTACACCTTTTGATGAAAAGTCTGGCACAGTAAGTGCTGAACCCGTGGGCGCCATGAGGGATAAGGTATACTTTTTTTTTCACAAAAATGGAGTTAAATCACAGTTAATGCTTTAGAACTTGCTTTCCACCTGACCTGACATCTATGTTGAGGAAATCTTTTCCTGTTACATTACAGATGTGCTCATCCCTTTTTAATAGTACAGTTTGCTGTTCCTCCTTTTCCTGGTTGTTCTGAGAAGGTTTCCGTGGTCAGGAATCCGATCCTTGCACAGCTGGTGTCTTTCTGCCCATTGGCTCTGCTCGTTGCGCCGGTGGCTGCCGTTGCTTGGGGCTCCGCTGTTCTGATTTCTGTTGCTCTGTGGTGGCTTCTGTTAGCCGGTGGGCAGGCTCCAGGAGCCTGGTGTTCGAGCCCCCTGCTCCCTGCTCTGTAGGTCGCCCTCGGAATCCAGCTCCGAATCCCGCTCCCGCTCCCGCTCCCCGACCCCAGGCCGAGAGGAGAAGATAACGTTCATCACCAGTTTTGGGGGCAGCGATGAGGAGGCAGCCGCAGCCGCAGCTGCAGCAGCTGCGTCAGGGGCCGCCACAGGGAAGCCTCCCGCGCCCCCCCAGCCAGGCGGCCCCGCACCGGGACGTAATGCCAGCGCCCGGTCGGTAACGCTCACGCTGCCTGCCCTACGCCCCGGCCGCCGTGGGGGGGACTCGGGACGGCGGGGGGGCCACGGCCCGGGCCGGCGCTGACCCGCCCTCCGTGCCCCACCTGCAGCCGCCGCTCCTCCACCTCCTCCTCCTCCTCTTCCGCCTCGAGGACCTCCAGCTCCCGCTCCCGCTCCAGCTCCAGCTCCCGCTCCCGCCGCGGCGGGGGCTCCTACCGCTCTGGCCGCCACGCACGCTCCCGCTCCCGGTCCTGGTCGCGCTCCCGCTCCCGCTCTCGGCGCTACTCGAGATCCCGCAGCCGCGGCCGGCGGCACTCAGGTGGGGGCTCTCGAGACGGACACCGCTACTCCCGTTCGCCTGCCCGGCGTGGCGGTTACGGGCCCCGGCGCAGAAGCAGGTGCGTGGGGCTGGGGTGTGGGGACTGGGCTGGGCGTGGGCCCCGTTTCGGCGAGACCAGGCTCTGGGAGGGGAGACCTGGGATTGGTGGGGGGGAATGTGCTCACTCCAGATGTGGTGCCGGGGCTGGAGCACAGCCTCCCTTCTCAGGGATGCGGTGGGGAGGGAGACTGAGCTGCGCTTGTCACGGGAAGTCCCCAGGTGTTTGCAGCTGGCGACCCTTAGGACTGGGGCACTCCGTGGGCAGGGGCCGGAGAGTCAAGGCAGCCCTTTGAGAGAAGGCGGGGCGTGAGGCAAGCGCTGCACATGGGGCAGGAGGAAAGTGACCTAGGGACGGGAGCATCCCTCCGGTCCTATTCCCGGAGGGGGCCTGGTGGATGAGAGCATGGACTGCGGAGCCCCTGGCTGGGTATGGATTCTGGCCCTGCTAGTGAACTCTCAGGGCCTGTTTCTGCATCTGTAAAAGAGATACAGTCACAGTGTCCCCTTCATTGGGTCGTGAAGTTGTGACAAGTGAATTCTATGTAAGTGTTTAGTACAGGGCCTGGCACTCGGTGAGTGCTTTTATTGTCATCAGCGTCATTACCCGTGTTATTGTTGTGTGGATCTCAACGTCAGCTACGTACAAGGTCTAGCAGGTAAAATAGAGGGGCTGCGTGGGCCCCGGTGAACCGGGAGCACACGTCCCATCTGCTGGGCTCGTTGGCCACTCAGTGGCAGGCGTGGTGTTGCTCAGTCTTCTGGTTTTTCAAGAGAAGTTGGGTTGGATTTTTAAAGGACAGCTCTTGTTTTCTCAATATTGCCAACAAATTTGAATTTTGTGAAAACCCAGGACAGTCCCACCAGAATCAGTGTGTGGCGTTGGTTTGGCTTCTGGGTCGTTCCCTGGAGCCTGACACGGGGCAATGTCAGGAGAAAGACTGGGGTCAGAGGGGGACCCTGGTCACATCTCTGAGGCCAGCCTGAGGGTCCTGAGCAGAGAGAGGGTGAGGCTTGCACGTCCCCAGACTGGATCCTGTGGGTCTGTGCTGCAGTCTTGCAGGGGGGCGGGGGGGTCATCCCCACTAGTGGCGAGACCCTGGACCTGGCAAGGTGAGGAGACCGTGAGCATACAAGGGGGGCTGCCAGCCAAGTTCTGTCCTCCCAGAAGTCACCTCTCAGAGAAGTGGGTGAATGGGTGTCTAGTGAGAAGTGAAGAGCCATCTTAGGGCCGGTGTATCTAGAGGGCGGTCTCTGTTTAGAGACTGAGGGAGGCCAGGGAGGATTTCTGAGGAAAGTAGCGGGAGAGGAGTGGAGACACAAGGACCCCAGGGCCTCGGAGGAGGCTCGTAGATTCAGTGCCTGGGTGGGGCGTTGCGCACCTGGGGTCCCTGGAGCCTCACGGCCTCTCTCCTGCCTCACCGCACCCCCAGGAGCCGCTCCCGCTCAGGGGACCGGTACAGGCGGGGCGGCCGGGGGCCCCGGCACCACAGCAGTAGCCGCAGCCGCAGCAGCTGGTCCCTCAGCCCGTCCCGAAGTCGCAGCCTGACTCGCAGCCGCAGCCCCAGCCAGAGTCGCAGCCGCAGCCAGAGCCGCAGCCGCAGCCCCAGCCGTAGCCGCAGCCACTCGCCGTCGCCCCCAAGGGAGAAGCTGGGCAGGCCGGCAGCGTCCCCCGCTGTGGGCGAGAAGCTGAAAAAGTGAGTGGGGCAGGGCTGGGGGAAGGGGATCGTGAGCTCCGGTGAGCAGGGTGACTCCACTGTGCTCTTTTTGAAGGAACTTGGTCCTGTCCTGGGAGGTCTGAGGGGGCCACAGCTCTGCCCTTAGGGGCTCTGAGGAGTCACGCCCTTGCCTTGGGTCGGGGGTCAGAGGGGGACATGGCCCTGTCCTGCAGGGTTCAGGAGGGACCTGGTTTCTCCCTGGGGGGTGTTAGGGGCCCATGGCCTTGGCTGTCTGCTCTGAGGGCAGTGCTGAGGGCGCATGAGGTCAAAGGCGGCAGCTGGTTTTTCTTCCTCCCAGGACCGAACCTGCCGCTGGTAAAGAGACAGGAGCTGCCAAAGTCAGTAAGAATTTGGAACTCGCCCGTGTAATTCCCGCCAGCAGCAGTGCCCGAGAGCTGGGCCCGGTGGGCCTGCAGGGGGGCCCGGGTGGGCCGGGAGATCCAGCCCCGGGGATTGAGATCTGTGCCTCCCTTCCCTCCTCAACTGTCCACTGGGGCTCCCAGACCCTCGTGGCCAGTCTCACAGCCTGCCTGTCCTCCGCACATGCCCCGCAAGCCCCAGGCTCTGGGATGAGGTGGGTTGTGGAAGCTCCGGGACACCCACCCGGCCTCCTGCCTCTTCTCCCCCCAGCCCAAGCTGACGCCCCAGGAGAAGCTGAGGCTGAGGATGCAGAAGGCGCTGAACAGGCAGTGTGCGTCCCGCCCCCTGGCCGTGGGGAGGCCCCGCCCTCTGCCAGAGAGGAGGCCCTTTGGGGAGGGCTGGGCGTGCGCCTGCCCCGCGGCCCCCACGTTCAGGGCCTTGGCAGTCTGGTTGGCCTCTCTGAGCTCAGCGTCCACATCTTGGGGGCGGGGCCTTGAGGGCACCCCTCATCACTGTGTCTCTCCCTCCCCACAGTCAAGGCGGATAAGAAGGCGGCTCAGGAGAAGATGATCCAGCAGGAGCATGAGCGCCAGGTACGGGTTGGGGTGAGGGCATAGGGCTCACACCGGGTGCCGGCCCGGCCCCGCCCTCACTGCCATCCTGCCATCCTGCCATCTCTGCCGTAGGAGCGGGAAGACGAGCTTCGAGCCATGGCCCGCAAGATCCGTATGAAGTAAGACCCCTTCCCTCCCACCTGCCTCTGGGTTGCCCTGCGTTCCCCACCACCTGCTCCGATCCAGAGCCCTGGCCGATCCCTCTGGGTGGATGAAAATAATCAAAGCCCTCGCCTGGGCTTCATGTTGTCCCCCAGTCTCCTTCCCATCCCCAGCTTACTTCGGCCACTGTGACCTCCTCCCAGCTCCGCCAGCCTCCAGCTTGGGTTACCTTTCCTGCTGTTCCCAAGATACCCACCCACTTCCCTCCCTTGCTGAACTCAGGGGTCCTTCCTGACCATCCTTTGTGGAGTAGCACCCCAAAACACGACACCCTCCAGCCCCACTCTGCTTTTCCTCATGGCACTAGTCTGCACCTGGTATCCCGGTGTGCACTGTCCGTGTCCTTCACTCATGCTTGTTCGTGTCCCCGTTAAGAAGTCGGGTGTGGCTGCTGGGTTCCTGCTGTGTGCTTTGCCCCTAGAACACTGGTGTTCGATAAACGTTTGCCGAACGGAACGGCTGAATGCAAGCCAGCCCCGCGCTGGGAGCCAGGGCCTCTCCCCTCTCCCATTCTGCTGCAGTTCTCACCTTGACTCTTCCCCTGCAGAGCTGAGTGGCTCAGAGCCTGGGTCAGGCAGACTCGGGGTTCATTCCCAGCTCCGCCTCTCTTGACTGTGTGGCCCTGGGGTGGGCACTGGCCCAGAGTCTGAACAGACCTTGGTGCCAACTGCACAGGGTAACTCAGGGATTAGTGTCCGTAAAGTCTCAGCCCACCCAGTACCCATGGGCAGAACTGGAGGCCGTAGTGCTTGGTGTTGGCAAAGAGGAGAGTTGGTCAGTCGCAGGGTCGGGTCACCTGTTGTTTCTGGTTCCACCCTGTGCTTGCTGTGGGTCCTTGGACAAGCACTTCAAGCTCTCTGAGCCAGGACTCACTATATGAGACGTAACGAGGCAGCCACCTCCATGGGGTTCTCCCGCTAAGGCACCTGGTGTGTGGTTCCTGGCCTGTGGGGAGGCTTGATGGCTGGAGCTGCTGCTGTTAGTTGTTTATTACAGGCACATCACGTGCTGGGCTTCCAGGGCTGCCGTGTGCTCCATCGGGGGGTGGAGGAGCAGAGTGCCTAGGGACTCAGCGTTGTAGTCAGTCGGACCTGGGTTCTGATCCTGCCTCTGCTACCCACCAGCTGTGCGCCTTCCTCCTGTCTGAGCCTTCAGCCTATAGATAAGCCTAAGTTTGCTTATCTACCGGATGGGGATGGAATAGTTGTCCCAGCTCTGAGGCTGGTGGGGAGGATTCCGTGAGATCAGAGCCAGGCACGAAGGCACCCAGTAAGTGTAGCCCTTGGGGTTGCAAATCCTGGTCCTTCTGACAAAGACCAGTTAAGCACTTAGCATGTAAGTCCCTTTGTTCTGAGGCTGTGCCCTGAGTGTGACAGGAAATTATCGAACTCTCCAGCCCTTCAGCAAGCCTTTCATCGCCAGGCAGACTGGGATTCAGATGCTGGCTCTGCCAGCCAGTAAGTATCCCCTCTCCGAGTTCAGTGCCCTCATTTCCAAGTGAGGAGAGGAGCAGGACATGCCCCCTTGGCTTATTCTTCCACCTGGACTAGGTTGTCGGCAGCACCTGCCCTGACAGGGACCCAGCCAGCCATCGAGTTCAGTTCAGTGTTATCGCCAGCCGAATGCCCACCCCTTCCCCTGGTTTGCCTCCCCTTCCCCGTGCAGGGAACGGGAACGCCGAGAGAAGGAGAGAGAAGAATGGGAACGCCAGTACAGCCGGCAGAGCCGCTCGCCCTCCCCCCGTTACAGTGAGTGTCCTCGTGGTCGCTTGGTCTGGAGAGCCGGGCTGGAGGCTCTGTGGCATTAAAAGAAGAGATGTCAAACTGGGTTACAAAAAAACGATGGTAGGGCTTCCCTGGTGGCGCAGTGGTTGAGAGTCCGCCTGCCGATGTAGGGGACACGGGTTCGTGCCCCGGTCTGGGAAGATCCCACATGCCGCGGAGCGGCTGGGCCCGTGAGCCATGGCCGCTGAGCCTGCGCGTCCGGAGCCTGTGCTCCGCAACGGGAGAGGCTACAACAGTGAGAGGCCCGCATACCGCAAAAAAAACCTACAAAAAACAAAAACAAAAAAACCATGGTACATTTTTTCCACATCAGCCTTCTACAAATTAAAACTTTTAAGTCACACACACAACACACGGTGATTGCTTCAGTCACAAGGGACTTACAGGAATTGGAAGAAAAGCTCATTCTTAGCGCGTGGGTGTGGGCCAAGGGGCACCGGTAGCGTCCAGCAGTGGACACGCCGGAAGCGCCGGCGCTGCCTTAGCTGGAGACACTGGAAGCCCAGCCCTGGAGCCCACTCCTGGTCCTGGGCACTTACTTTGTTTTCACCCATCCTTTCTTTCCAGGTCGAGAATACAGCTCTTCCCGAAGGTAATAAGCAGGCTGGCCCAGCTCCCTGGGAAATCACAGTTGCCCTTTGGCACGAGGTCCCAGCCCTGATTGCTCCGTCCCGACGCAGCCCCCTCCAGTCCCCTCCAGTCATAGGGCCTGGCCTCACCCCTCGGGAACATCCCTCTGTGCAGCTGAATTCCCCATCGCTGAAGCCCCAGTGGTCCCGAGCATGTCGGTGTATGTGTGCACGTGCCTACACAGCAGGGCTCCCTGCTTCCTGCCCAGCCCTCATGGGGCCTCTCTCTCCCCTCTCTCCAGGCGCTCAAGGTCCAGATCCCGAAGCCCCCATTACCGACATTAGGCAGAAGCGTGGAGGGGCAGAGGGATGAGGGGGTGGGGTGAGGGCTCAAGCTGTGATGCTGCTGGTTTTATCTCTAATGGAATAAAATCACACATTATTTAATTCTCTTCACCTGGCCTCCGTGTCGTCCGTGTGGTTGGTGCAGGGCTCCCAAACTCCAGTGCCCACCAGCCAAGGCCAGCTGAGGAAGGAGCTTGGTGGGTTCAGCTGTGGCCCAGGTGGAGGTCTGGGCATTGGACCGGAGGCTCCTTGGTAATCAGAACTCCTGCCACTCTCAGTGAGGGCAGGGGTGCGACGCGGTGGGAACGATGGGCCAGGACTTTGCCCAGGGGCCTGTGGTGACAGGTCCAGGCCTCTCCCAGCTCTTGCCTCGGCCCCTGCCCTGGCCTCGCCCACACCCACGTCGGGAACCGGGAGCACAGCTTTCGGTGCCAGTCCTGCTGTGCCCCAGGCACTGGGTGCTGGCCTTTCCCCTCACCCCCTCGTTCCAAACCGGTCTGTCCAGCTGTCCACCCCAAGGAGTGAAGCCTCCCGCCCCACCTCAGACACCCCAAGAAAGCCAGAGTCCAAACGCATGTGTAACTGTGGGGAGGGAGGATTTACTTGCAGGGGAAGGACAGGGAGGTCACAGAAGCGGTTCACGGCGGTGCGGGGGACCGCAGGGGGCATTCCCGCGGCTCAGGCGTCCCCAACCACGTCGGGGTGCTTCTGCCGCAGGTGCTTGTCCAGGGTGGCCCGCAGGCCGAAGGGCACGCAGCAGTGGGGGCACTTGAAGCGGGGCCCGCCAGGCCCCAGGCCGTGCATGCGGCGGTGGCGGTTGAGTTTGCTGCTCTGGGCGCAGGCGTAGGAGCAGAGCTCGCAGGCGTAGGGCCGCTCGCCCGTGTGCGAGCGCCGGTGCACTGTCAGGTTGCTGCTGTTGGTGAAATGCTTCCCGCAGAACTCGCAGCTGCCCCCGGGCCCGGGACCCCGGCTCTTGCCCGCTGGCTTCAGCGTCTTCTTGGGTGACGTCTTCTGGCTCTTCTCGGGGTCAGTTCTCTGCTCCTTGGTGTCAGCTCCCCAGCCGTCCACGCCGGGGCCCACCTGGGCCCCACCGCCAGGAGCCCCAGGTTCCTGGACCCCCGCCGTGGCGGCTGCTCCGGCCCCCTCTCCGCCGCTGCACTGGAGGAGGCTGGCCGGGGCGGCGGCATGGGCGGCCGGCTCCGGAGGGGCGGCGGACGCCTGCTCCCGACTGGCATCGGCCACGCAGGGGCTCTGGGGCCGTAGCTGCTGCCGATGGGTCTTCTTGTGGCGGTTGAGCTTGCTGCTCTGGGCGCAGGCATAGGGACACTGGTCACAGGCGTAGGGCCGCTCGCCAGTGTGCGAGCGCATGTGCACCTTCAGGTTGCTGAAGGAGCTGAGGGTCTTCTTGCACACGGGGCAGGTGGGGCTCCGCCGGGTGGGACCCAGCCGGGGGCCCTTGGCCTCGGCTTCTGGCCCCGCCACCGCCGACACGGCAGCAGCCACCTCGGCCAGGCCCAGCAGCGGGGCCTCTGGGGCCTCGGGTTCCGTCTGGTAGATGGACAGTCCGTGGTCCCACTGGGCGTGGCGCAGCAGTTTCCAGGCTCCCGTGAACTGTCGGCCGCAGCGGAGGCAGCTCAAGGCCTTCAGGTCCTCGCGTTCTGCAGAGAAGAGAAGGGCCAGGGGTTAGTGTGTCAGGCAAGTCAGAGCAGTTGCTGTTCACAGCTGCTGGCTGGACACCTGCTGGGGGAGAGGCTCTATTCCAGGAGCTGAGAGGCAGCAGTAAGAGGCGAGACTCCCTGCCCTCAGGAAGCTGGTGTTCAGAGAGGTGGGTGGACAGACAAGAAGCAAGGAAAATCCGTGCAGTGGATGATAAGTACTTGGGGATTTTCTTTGTGTTTGAAAAATCTTCAAGAAAAACTTAAAAGTTAGAGCAGAGGGCTTCCCGGGTGGCGCAGTGGTTGCGAGTTCGCCTGCCGATGCAGGGGACACGGGTTCGTGCCCAGGTCCGGGAAGACCCCACATGCCGCGGAGCGGCTGGGCCTGTGAGCCATGGCCGCTGGGCCTGCACGTCCGGAGCCTGTGCTTCACAACGGGAGAGACCACAACAGTGCGAGGCCCGCGTACCGCAAAAAAAAAAAAAAGAAAAAAAAAAGTTAGAGCAGTGATGGATGGGGGGGTGTTATTTTATTACTGGGGTTAGGAAGGCCTTGCTGAACAGGTGATCCAGTTCAGTGTGCTAGGCACCTGCCACCTGCCACACTCAGCTCCCTCTCACAACTTTCCTTCAAGGCAGGAAATAAGACCTCCATTTTCCAGACGGGAGAACTGAGGCAAAGAGACCTTTCCCCAAGGTCACACAGCTAGGAATGGGTGGAGCTGGGGTTTCAATCCAGAAACCCAGGGGGTGGGAGATAGAGGTTTTCAAGAAAAAAGATTGGTTTAATAATCAGAACAGCTCTTGATAACTGAGTGGGTTTCTGTGCCAGGCCCCAGGCTCCTGGGTCCCACACATGATCCCCTTTTCCTGCCTTACAGAAGAGGGAGCCAAGGTCTAAATGGGGAGAAGGCTTAGCAGCCACCTAGAGAGGTAGGGGTGCGGACGGTGAGCTAGGTTCCCCTCCCTCTTTATGGAACCCAAATCAAGACACTCCAGGTACTGTCAGTAAGGTACTGCCAGATCTATTTGCCTTCATGTCTTAGATGGGGGTGGCTTTCCTGATGCAACACCAGGGTCAAGAGCATGGGTGGGGTTGGAGAGGGCCAGCCTGGCCTGACTTCCAGCTGGCTCTCCTGCTCCCTAGCTGTGTGACCTTGGGCAAGAAATACCCCTCTCGGAGCCTCGGTTTCCTCATTTGCTAGAATATGGGGATCCTAGGGGTCTTCTCCCTTTAGACTTGCTGTGAGCTCAGAACCAGCTGAGAGTTGCGATCCGTCAAGCCCTCAGTAAACATTAGCTGAGGTGTCCATCATTCTCCCAAGTCCAAGCACCTAAGAGTGTATTGTTCTAATGATCCCATCACAGCCCCTCCTTTGCCCACCAGGCTCTAACTCTACAGCTGAGCCAATCATAATTCCTCCTCCCCCCCCTCCCACCACAGGACCCTCTCCCTGGCCCAGCCCTGAATATAATTCCATTTCTCAGAAATCCCCAGGAGCACATGGCCCAGAGACTGGAAATCTAGAGCTGTGGATGAGCCCCATAATCGACGCTGACCAAAAGCTCAGCTCGCCAAGAGTCTAGTACCAAGTTAAGAGTTTTAATTCCTACCCAAGGGGAGGAACCCAGGTATCCAGACACCCAGGACCTGGCTCAAAACAGGGCCTTCCCAGCATGCAAGGCTGGGAGATTCCATCAGGGAGGGAAACCAGAAGTCCCTTCCCTGGCTCTGAGCAAATGCCCAGCACCTCAATCAGAAGTGATAAAGAGGTGGAGGGGGTGACAACACCCCCCGGTCCAGCTGGCCTCGGCTCCCCTCCCCCAGGCCGCTGCCCTCCCCAGAGGTGCCCCCTGCTGCCACACTGGTCCAGCCACCTGGCCAGTTATTTCTGGCCAAGGGGAAGGAGAAGTGAAACCAGATTGGGGGTGTGTGTATGGCAAATCCCCAGACCAGTCTTCTGGGGCTGGCCACACCCTGTGGGTGGCCCTGCTTCCCTGCCCAGCCCCCATCCTCACCCACCCCCCTCACCACCACTAGTCTCAGCCCTAGGACAGGGCAGGCTCTGGCCACGCCTAGGCTGCACCCAGTGGGGAGCCAGAAAGGGGAAGTAGTGCTCACTGCCCCGCCTGTCCAGGTCAGCCCCTTCTCCCACAGGAAGCTGGGCCCTTGAACTTGAGACCAGGGACTGCATTCCGGCTTTACTCACCTGAGCTCTGGCAGGGGCTGGGGCCTCTGAAGAGCTGACAGCCCAGCTTCTTGTGGTCCATGAAAGCAGTGATGGCCTCCAACGGGAAAGTCTGCAGGCAGCGGCCGCAGGTCAACAGATCTGGGTGTTTGTCGGTCCACGGCTGGCGGTCTGCAGGGAGGAAGCGGGTGGTGAGCGTGGGGTGGGGCCAGGATGGGGCCTGGGGGTTCCGAGGGAGAGGGGAAACCCGAAAGTCACAACGGGGGCTGGAGGCCAGGACCTGGCGAGGAAAATAAGGCAGGGGGGTTAGTGCGGGTGGGGGGACGCGGGGGGCGGTGCCCCGAGAAGGAGGTCCCACGAGAGAGAGAGAGAGAGAGAGAGAGAGAGAGAGAAAGGAGAGAGGAGAGAGAGGGGAGGGAGGCGGGCGGGCCCGGGGCAGGGGCAGGGGGCGCTCACCGGGAAGGTGCGGGGTCAGCGGCGTCCACGGCGCCCACTGGTTGCGCAGGCCCAGGGCGTGGAAGAGGCCGCCAGCGGGCACGGGGCCGGGGGAGTGGCGGGGTTCGCCCTCGAGCCGCCCCGGCGCGGGCATTTCCTTCGGGTTGAAGGGCCCTAGCCGCCGGGCCTGTAGGGGCCGCGGGTCCGGCTCGAGCTTCACATCGATGAAGAGGTCCGGCATCTCCATCTCGTCGTCTGAGTTGGCGGCGGGAGCGGGCTCTCTTCGACGAGGCATGCAGCCGGCCTTGCGGCGGGACATGGGTCACGGGCAGGCGGACTGGCGGGCGGAGGACTCGCGAGCCGTGCGCGCTCACACCGAAGCGCCCAGGTGAGTGACTGCGGCGACCCGCGGCGAACTCTTACACGTGCTGGCCCGGCCCGTGGCTCCGCCCACCGAGGCGGGGCCTGACGCGAGAGGACTGCCCCACCCTTAGCCAAACTTAATCTGGACCATGCCCCCTGCGTTTCTCTAAGTGATCAAATCTTAACCGTAACGAGTTCACACAACCACGCATAGAAACAGCTATTCCTGATCCCGTTTTCGGGCTGGTAGAAACTGAGGCACAAGGTGCCCACACACAACCCCAAGCGAGAAAGTGGTAGGGGCCACGTTTCTACCTAGACGCCTGATAGTAATCTGGTCTGTTCCATTAAACGCACTACAATAAAAGTTCCTTGGGCAAACATTGATTGAGCGCCTACTATGCACCAGGTTCTGGACCAAGTACTGGGGATGCAGCAGGGTACAAAACACAATAACCCTGGCCTCATGCAGTTTATTCGTTCAGGGAGACAGGACTCTCAACAAGATAACTATGTAAAATACAGAGTGCCTTCCGTGACACCTGTCGTGGAGAAAAAAAAAAAAATCCAGGAAGGATTATAAAGGGACAGGATTACTGGGGTGACGGGTGGGCCTCAATTTTCTCCCCATGCTGGGCCTGCGTATTCTAGGAGTTCTGTAGTGATTAAGTTCTGTATTGATTGAGTTCTGTGAGAAAACGAGGTCAGCTTCAAGGGCGTCTTTTGACCACTTTAAAGTCTTTGGCTTTTCTGAGATGGAAGCCCTGGGAAGGTTTTGAGCAGAGGAGGGTCGTGATCATATACATTGACTCTGCTCTTAGACCTGAGATCGTCTTCAAAACCAAATAGCCAACCGTCTTGCCTCCCTCGGATGGGGCCTCCTCGAACTTCCCTCCTCAAAGCTGCTCTCTCTGATCACTGTTTGAAGTGGCATCAACACCCTGCCCCACCCTTCAACCCTGCAAGTTTTCTTTTCTTCCTGGCACCAACCACATCAGATCTAGAACTGTTTGTTTACTGTCCTCTCACCCCTTCCCCCAACACAAGCCCCCTGAGGTCAGGGCCAGGGTCAGTCCGCCCCTGCCGTGTCCCCAAGCCCAGCACTGAGGGAATTTCACATGCTAATCTCCACTGCAGGCCTGAGGGTTCCTCATATTGTTATTCAGGTCTCAGCTCAATTGTCCTCCTGAGAGCAGAGGACCTCCCTGACCACAGGATCTAAAGGAGCCCCACCCTGCTGAAGGCCTTACAATTTACACTCCATGACCTCCATCTGTCCCCAGTTCCCTCCTGGGCCTCAGGTTTCACATCTGTTACCTAAGGTGGCTTCTTCAGTGCCACCTCCCCTGACCACCCAACCTCCCCCAACCCTGCCACCCATTATCCCATTGCCCTTATTTTATTCCTTTTACATCCTTGTCAAGCCCTGAAGGATCTTGTCGATGTATTTGTTCATGTAATAACCTGTGGTGTCCCTCTCAGCCTCCCTAGAATGTAGGTTCTGAGATGGCAGGAGCCGAGTCTGTCTTGTTTGCAAATAGAGCCCCTAATCGTTCATAGTTCAGTTAACAAATTGTGTATTGAGCTGCTATGTGCATTCTTTCGATATTTGCAGAGGGTCTGCGTACCAGGCACCGGGTCTTGGGGGTCCGCCGGGAAGCCAAGGCCCACAAAGCCCTGCCTTACTGAAACCGTGTGGAAGAAGTGAATTCTGAGCCCACAGCAGCACGTTTCCACCTCAGGCCATACATTTTGCCTTTCAGGACCTCAGTTTCCCCCTGTGTAAGATGGGGCTGCGGGGAGGGCTGCAGGAATGACCGCCTCTCCCAGCTGCTGCTCTCCAAGGCTTTTTGCCTGGTGCGTGGCTGCTGAGAGCATGATCAAGTAGGGAAGGTGGGGTTCGGACTGGAGGTGAGGGGTAGGAGTGTGCACGTGTAGGGGGATGGGGGTGCCAAGTCCAATCTGCACTTAACTCAGACGGGAGGCGCCTCAATTTCTTCTTCTGTAAAATGGGTATCCTGGACGTCCCCACCTCGCAGACTGGTGGATCAGCTCTAAGCGCTGGGCCAAGCCGCTGGCAGGGTGGCGCCCGGGTCTGTGCTGCCTTCCGAGCCCGCGAGCCCGCCCGAGACCACGTGGGGCGGTGGCGGCGCGGGCGGAACCCAGGCTCGGCGGCTCGTGGCCCGCCCGGGCCTCTGCAGCTGGGGCGCCGGCGGAAGTGGGTGCTCCAGCCGCTGCAGACCTCGGTGAGTGCGGGATTGTTGCTGGTGGGTTGCGAGCACTTTCCCGTTCCCCGGCACCGGCCCGGGACGCCCACCCGCGTGCAAGACCGGGAGTGGCGGCAAGAGTCAAGTCCGCGCCTGCAACGCCGGCTGCTGGGACGTTCTGGTCCCCGAACGCCTGCACCCGGGACTCTGGTTCCGAACGCAGCAGCGCACACACTCCCGCGCCCGGGGTGGAGGTGGGGGCGGAATGCACCCCCTCGGGAAAACAATAACGACGACGATATTATAACAGTAATAACGGCTGCAGTCTTGAGACTCCCGCCTTTCCCGGAGTGGAATCGCTCGCCTAATCTGAGCCGGGAGGTGGGAAGAACGTCCAGCCCAGGGCGGAGTGGGGAGTGGACGCCTGAGGGCCGGGAGGACCTACTTAGTGTAAGAAAAGGAGAGCGATGCGTGGCCAGAGCGGAATTGAAAGGAAACTGACCGGCCCAGTGGGCGGAGGTTGGGGGGGTGGGATTCTGCATTTGGGGTCCCGATCCTCACGGGGTTTGTGTGTGTATGTGTGTGTGTGGCCCACTTAACTAATTTGCATCCAGACAGGGCCCACCCATGAGGTGGGTGTAGGCTGGTCAGTATCTCGGTTAAGCTGGTAACTCAGCTGGTTCTCTACCTGGCAACTGAAGGGTTAGTTTGTCCACGGAACAGATCGTTCCCATTTTCTAGAAAGTGAGCACTGAGGCCCCAGGGATGGAAGTCTGTGAATCTCCTGGCCCTGCCATTGACCAAAGCGATGGGCACTTTACTTTTTCTAGTGGGAAAGGGGTTTGGACATTTTTTCCTGAAACCTGGGCAGGAAATCCTTGGCTTGGAGACTGACAGGATAAAGGACTCTCAGGCTTGGTCACCAGGGAGAATGGATAATACCTGCTTTTGCTGTCTTGGGCACACCCTATGTGACCTTTCTCAAACCAGTTTCTTATCAGGTCACACCTTGACTCCCAAACCTCCAAGGACTCCCCTATGCTGGCTGAAAAAAACTGCCCTGCTCCCAGGGCAGGGGTGATGGCCCTGACTCTTGTTATCAGACCAGCCTGGATTTGCTCCCTTTTCCTGCCAATCACAAGCTTGCACCCAGTCAATGATTTGGCATCATCCAGCTTCAGTTTTCTCTTCGGGAAAATGGGGCTTGTGCAGGTATGACCAAATCTTTTTTTTTTTCCTCCCTAATGTAGAAAACATGACTAACATGTTTAATTAGTCATGTAATTAAACATGTTTAATCCAGGGATTGAACGTAACTCTTTGTCCACTTGCATAATTCCCATCAGTCCTTCATTAAGTACTAGCCCTAGAGAGGAGAGTGTTTCTCCTAAAATACTTAAGTGTTAACCTAGGTTGGGAGAGAAAGCCCTGGGAGCTGATGACCCTTGACTAAACTGGGAATGCAGTGGTCAGATACATTAGAAAATGTATATATCCCTTAATCTCATTCACAGCCAGTAATGGTGAGATCATGAAAATGTACCAATCCCATTAATTCCATTCACTGTGGTCTTGCCCATCAGGCAAAAACCAGGGAGTCTTCCTCGGCTTTGCTCAGTCCATTAGCAAATAGTGAGGGCTCTCAACCCTCAAAAGATAGCCTAATCCAATCACTTCTCCCCACCCCAACCCCCAACCCCCATCCCAGACACCTGTCATCTTCCACACCACCCACTGCAGTGGCTTCCTCACCAGGCTGTCTGCTTCTCCCTTTGCTCTCATAGTCCATTCTTCCTTGCAGCAGGCAGAGGGATCCCGTGATTACCGCAAGTCAGACCCTGCCCCTCCTCTGCTCAGAACCAGCCCCCGGCGAGACCCAAGTCCTCAAGCCCCTGCACATTCTGCCCTTGCCCCAGCCGCCTGCATACTGGCCTCCTTGCTGTGCCTCAGTCTCCCTTCCATGAGCTTTGCATTTGCTGCTCCCTCGAACTGCAATGCTTTCCCCCCAGATCTCCACATGGCTCAATTCCTCATTTCATTCTGGTCTTTGCTCCAAAGTAACCTTATCAGAGAGATCTTTCCTGAGCCCCTTCCTGGAAACCACCTCTTATCCCCCAGGCAGGGCCAGGTGTCTGCTCTGGGCTCCTGAGGCCCCCGGGCTCCTTCATTCCAGCCCTGCCCACTCTGGGTTGTCATTGTCTGGAGACCTAGTGTGTGTCATCCACTGGACTGAGAGCCCAGGAGGGCAGGGCTGGGCTCTTTCACTCCCAGCTGTGTCTCTAGCACCACCCAGCATGGGCCAGGCACAGGGCAGGCACTCAGATAACAGGGGGAGTGAATCCTTCCACAAATGTTTACTGAGTCCCCCCTGGCTGCCAGGCCCTAATTAGGGCTGGGGATGGAGCTGTGAAGTAATCAGATATGTCCCTTCTCTCGAAGGCTTATGTTCTGTGGCAGAACAGGCAGCGCATAGGCAAACAAGTAAATGCATATTGTCAGGAGGTGATAGTGCTGTGGCAAAAAAAGATACTGCAGGGTGAAAGGGCTATTATTTTCCTCCCTGTAAAGATGATGTTTGAGCAGCGAGCTGAATGAAGTAAGGGAGGAAGGTGAGTCATGTATCTGGAAATATATATATGTCTCCCAAATGGAAGAGGGTTCCAGTCAGTAAGAACAGCACGTGCAAAGGCCCTGAGGCAGGAATGTGCTTGGCATTTTCAGGGACTGACACCGGTGACCAAAGGGTAGAAGGGTGGGAGATGAGGTCAGAGAGGTGATAGAGCCTTGTAGCCATCGTGAGGACTTTTGCTTTTGCGCTGGGTGGGATAGGAGCCATGGGAGGCCTCTGAGCAGAGGAGGGGTGTGATCAGACTTAGTTCTAACAGGAAGACCCCTCTGACAGCCATGTGGGGAACAGACTGGGGTGAAGGTGGAGGCCAGGAGCCCAGTGGGGAGGCTACTGAAATAGTCCAGGTGGGAGGTGATGGTGGCTAGACCGAGGAAGGGTCAGAGCAGGGATGGTGAGAAGTTCCCAGATGCTGGATGTATTTTTGAGGGTGGAGCTGACAAACTTGACTGAAGGATTGGTTGTGGGTGGGAGAGAAAGTGAGGAGTCCAGGATACTGCGGATGTCCTTTGCCTGTGCGATCAGCAACCTCCCCCTGAAAGATCTTCCTGACAGCCCTAGGAGGTCTTTTTTTAATGTTTCATTTCACGGATGAGGAACCGGATCAGGGAGGCTGCTCCTAGAGTTGCAGTGATCTGCCCAGACCCCTTGTAGTGAATCTGGGAGGGCTGGGACCCACCCGCTCTCCCCCAGACCACACCCTCATCCCCTATGCCAGGTGGTGAGCTGCGGCCTGCCGCAGGTTCTCATATGGCTCAAGAGCTGAGAGTGGGTTTTGCATTTTTAAGTGGTTGAAAAACTAAAAAAATCTTTTGTGGCACATGAAAGTATATAAAATTCAATATCAGTGTCCCAAGAAGTAAGGTTTTATTGGAGCACCGCCATGTTTCCACGTGTTGCTGTATTGTCTGGCCACTTTCCTCCTACTCTGGCAGAGCTGAATAGTTGTGACAGAGACAGAGACAGGCCCTTGAAGCCTAAAATATTTACCATTGCGCCCTTGACAAAGGAGATTTGCTGACCTTTGCTATATGTTCTGCTAATAAGATTTGGGCCAGCAGCGGGGGTGTCCTATCAGGAGGACTTGGCAGGTAGTTACAAAGGGCCTGGGAAAGATCCAGGTGAGGGACAGAAAGAGGTTTGGGGAGTGCGTGACAGTAAGGCTAGGAGAGGGAGTTCAGATTCCTGAGGGAGGATCTAACATTTTTTAAGGGACGCGGAAGCATTCCGATATGTCCCTTCCTTTTTAAAAACTAGAATTTCAAAGTTCTTTTGAAAAGGTTATACAGATTCAAAACGGATCCAAATTCAAACAGAATTTAAAAGGTGAAAAAAGGTAGACAGCTAAAAGTCTCCACCCCGGGCCCTCCATGGGCTGAATGACCCATGTGCGTTTGCAGTTTTTTTTGTTTGTTTGGCTGGTTTTAGGCCGTGCCACACGTCTTGTGGGATCTTTGTTCCCCAACCAGGGATCGAACCCAGGCCTCCAGCAGTGGAAGTGCCGAGTCCTAACCACTGGACTGCCAGGGAGGTCCCTGTTTGCAGTTTTCCTGGAGACTGTCAAACTGCCCCTCTTTGAGTGTCCGTGAGGCTGTGAATATGTTCATGTGTTCAGTAGTCATTGTTACCCACCGTCCATCTGTTTGTCTGTATCAGTGGTTCTGAACCAGAGGTGACTTTTTTTTTTTGTCCCCCAGAGGACATTTGGCAATAGATGGAGATCTTCTTTTTAAAAAAATGGCTTTATTGGGTTGTAATTCTCCTACCAAAGTATTCACCAGTGGAGACATTTTTGGTTGTCGCAGCTTGGGGTAAGGGTGGGGGACGCTTCTGCATCTAGCGTGTAGAGGCCAGGGATGCTGCCCAAACCCTACACCTATGCACAGGACAGCACCTTACAACGCGACAAAGAATGGTCCAGGCCCAACTGTCAATAGAGCCGAAGTTGAGAAGCCCTGGTCCTTTGCTCTGCAGGATCCTTTCTTGCAAGGAGCTGACAGTTGAGCTGCAGAGACAGGAAGAGCCTCACAAGAAAAAGGACAATCCCAATCACCCCTGTACGGTGAGTGGCCCTGGGATGGGACGCTGGGTGCCTGATGCGTGTCAGTCACTTCAGTTAATCACTTTAGAGAAGAGGTGACTGAGCCACAGGGAGGGGAGGGGTGCACCTGCCTGAAACTTAGGTCCTTCTCTCTCCTTCCTACTCACGAAGCCAGCATCTCCCTGCATGCAATCAACAGCAGTGCAGTGGCCGGGGAGGGTGAATTAAGAGTTTGGGATTAACATATCACCACACTACTATATGTAAAACAGATAACAAGGACCTACTGTAGAGCACAGGGAACTCTACTCAATATTCTGTAATAACCTATAAGAGAAAAGAATCTGAAAAAGAATATATATATATATATATATATACACATATATATGTGTAACTGAATCGGTTTGCTGTACACCCGAAACTAACACAACATTGTAAACCAACTATACTTCAATAAAAACAAACCCCCAAAAAACAAAAAAAAAACCCACCCCAAACCAACAACAACAAAAAACCCCAAAAAAACCCCAAACACCTCAGTGCAGTGGCATGTAATATGTTCCAGGCCAGTGCTTAACCTGCACGTTTGTTAGGTCATTTAGTCCCCGTGACAACCCTGTCAGGTTGGTCCTCTTATCACCCCCATTTTATAGATGGGGAAACTGAGGCACAGACCGTTTAAGCAACTTACCCTAGGTCACACAGCAATACTGATACTAATACAGTCGGTATTCAACTGTAACTTTATGGAGAACCTAGTACATAATAGGCCCCATCCTGCATGAGCCTGTTGAATCCTGATAACAAGGCAAGGTGGCCAGCCATTGGTGCCATTCCTCCACACAATGGAAGAGGAAACTGTCTCTTGCTTGAGGTCACCCAGATAAGCAGGCCTGGGAGCTCACTCTCCATTCATTCCAGCAGAAACAGTATTTAAGGAGCCTGGTCCCTGTGCCACTTAGTGAGCTGGGGGCACAGCAGTGCGAAGAAAGCAAGGTCACTGCCTGTGGGGAGGCAGCCATCTCGCAGGGAGAAAGACCAAAGCAGAAAAATAAATAGACAACGTCATGTGCAGGAGTGGTGTGTGCGACAAAGAATGAGGAAGCCCGTTTGGACGGAGGGGGCTGAGGGGTAGATCTTGAAGGCAGGGTGGTCAGGGAAGGGGAGAGGAGGTACAGGCAGAGGGAACCGCAAGTACCAGGGCCCACCAAGGGGCCGCGCCAGGCATGCCTGAGGCCCAGCAAGGAGGCCAGTGTGGCCGGGTGGAGAGGGTAAGCGCCGCGCTCGGTGAGGGTGCTGGCCGGATCTGGAGCATTCAGGGCCTTGAGGGCTGTGGTGAGGACTTTGGCTTTGACTCTGAGCAAGACAGAAGCCAGGGGGAGGGCTCCGAGCAGAGGCGGGATATGATCTGACTCAGGTGTTAACAGGATCCCTCTGGCCGTGTGTGCGGACAAACTGGCAGGGGGTGAAGGTGGAACTGGGAGTCCAGTGAGGAGTTGACTTCAGTAGTCCAGGCAGGAAGTGACGGTGGCTGGACCGAGATGTTGGCAGTGGACAGAGTGAGAACTATTAGGTTGTGAATACATATACACTTTTTTTTTTAATTAAAAAAATGTATTTTCCCCGAGTGTTTTTTTTTTTTTCTTCTTTTTTTTTTGGCTGCCTCAGTTCCCCGACCAGGGATTGAACCCCGGCCACTGTAGTGAAAGTGCCCGATCCTAACCACTAGACCAGGGAACTTACACCCTCCCCCCGCCCCCGCCCAAGTATTTCTTTCTTTGTCTTTTATGATCTTGATATTTTCGAACCACAGGATAATTTGTTTTTTTTTGTAGAACGTCCCTCAATTTGAGTTGCCTCATGATTAGATTCAGGTCATCCGTTTTTGGCAGGAAAACCACGGAAGTGGTGCCCTGCCCTCAGTGTATCACATCAGGATGCACACGGTGTCTGTTTGTCCTATTACTGCACATGTTGGCGTCCATGCCTAAGTTAGGGTGGTGCCCACCAGGTTTCTCCACCATAAAGTTACTCTTTAGTCTTTACAAGGAGTATCTTGTGAGGAGGTACTTTAAGGCTTTGTAGATATCCTGGACCTTCTGAAACGTTCACTGACAAGTTTTAGCATCCCTTGACAATTTTAGCTGCCGTTGTACGATGCGGATTTTTCCCTCTCCCCCTTTATGTATTTCTTCATTTATCTATTTACAGTAAGTATGGACTCATGGATTTGGCCCTTTCAAGCTGACTCCTGTGTGACTGGGAATTTGTTTGGAAGATTGCATTTCATGATGGATCGGATGGGCTGTGTGTGAGAGAAGAGAGGAGGCCAGGACTCGTTCTTTCAGCAAATATATTTATCGCCAGGGACTGGGGATAAAGCCGTGATCAAAGCAGTGCAAAGGCCCTGCTCTCGTGGACCCCATGAATGGTGGTGCCAGTTCCTGGGAAGACGGGGACTGGGTGAGGGGTGGCACAGATTTTAGGAGGGGGACTCAGGAATTGGGTTTTGGTCAGGTTAAGTGGAGGTGGGGTAGACAGCGCTCTGCTCCCAGGCCTCCGGGCTCCCTCTTCCTGTAGCCCCACACTCCCCATAATGGCTCCCTGCTCTTCTTCTTCACCCAACAGCCAGGATAATGCAGACTCCACTGACCACTACTGTGCCCGTGCTCCGGCTCCCCCGGGGCCCTGATGGCTTGAGCCGAGGCTTTGCCCCCGACGGACGCAGAGCCCCCCTGAAACCGGTGGTTCCTGAAATCCCGGAGTCTAAAGAATCGCGGGAATCCCAGGAACAGCGGGCCCGAGCCACCCTTCGGGAGCGCTACCTCCGCAGCCTGCTGGCCATGGTGGGGCGCCAGGTGAGCTTCACGTTGCACGAGGGTGTGCATGTGACCGCCCACTTCGGAGCCACTGACCTGGACGTGGCCAACTTCTACGTGTCGCAGCTGCAGACTCCGATAGGCGTGCAGGCTGAGGCGCTGCTCCGGTGTAGTGACATTATCTCATACACCTTCAAACCGTAAAGATGTTATCGTGTTCATCTTTCTTCCTTGGGCGTAGCCACAGCCTCCCAGGCCTCCATATGCTCCTGAGCTTGGACCTCTGGGCCCCAGAGAGTTCGGAACACCCTTGGAATTTTGAGCCAAGCTTCAAGCAACTCTGGCTTCTTGGGACAGTAAAATTCTGCGGCCCCAGGAGTTCTAGATCCTCTTGAAAGGAAGGCTGTACCTCACAGAACTCTAAACTGTACAGATACATGGGCCTCATGCCCATTCCTGAAGATTCCGGGTGGAGAAAGGGAATAAAGGAAGGCAAATTGTCTAGTGGGAAATTGTCTGTTGAAGAGGCTGCAAAGGTCAGCCACCCTGGAAGTACTCCCCTCCTGCCAAAGTACCAGTTATCCCAGGAAAATTTGCCTCCTTTTTTTTTTTTTTTTAATGTACCCTATAGGGATTGAGCCAGACTTAGGGAGTAGAAGGGTGGCTATCCACGGGCTGAATCCCATGGAGCTGGGCCAGGAAGGGGAGGACACGTCAAGGGAGTGGGAGGAACTCCGATAAAGGTGTGGTGATTGGACCTCCCGCTAGTCTCTGGGAACGCTGGAGCGACCTGGATGCCAGACTTGGGAGATTTGCACTTGATTTCTTTTTCGGGTGGTCTAGGATGTCCATAACGAGTTGCGCGGCTCGCATTGGGTCACATGGTCACGCGCAAGGGCTCCTCCTATTGCCTGGCCTCTGGGTGGGTAGAGTCGCTTCCCCGCCCATACGGGGACTGGTTGGGACCTGTCTAACCCTGTGTGGCGGCACCACTGGGAAAAGGCAAGAGGATTAAGGGTTAGGGTGAAACTTTGCCCTTTCTCCATTTCACCCCAGCTGTGTAGCGTGGCCGTCCGTATCACTCGCTTTACTTAGCCCCATTACTAGTAGTCTTTCAGCAGATTTGTTTTTATTTATTTATTTGGCCGCCGCGGGCGGCATGCGGGATCTTAGATTCCGGGCCAGGGATCAAACCCTTGCCCCCTGCAGTGGAAGCGCCGAGTCCTAACCACTGGATCGCCAGGGGATTCTCTCAGCAGATTTACTTTTTTTTTTTTTTTTTGCTGTACGCGGGCCTCTCACTGTTGTGGCCTCTCCCGTTGCGGAGCACAGGCTCCGGACGCGCAGGCTCAGCGGCCATGGCTCACGGGCCCAGCCGCTCCGCGGCATGTGGGATCTTCCCGGACCGGGGCACGAACCCTCGTCCCCTGCATCGGCAGGCGGACTCTCAACCACTGCGCCACCAGGGAAGCCCAGATTTACTTTTAAAAAGTAATTTCTGCCCCCTCTGTAGTCCCATCTATTTAAGAAGGTAAGTGAAGATTCCATTAAATATGGAAGAGATTTGCTTTGTTCCTCCTCAGTCGTCAAAGCGCGGTGGCCAGTGAAGTTGAGTGAAGCATGTGGAGAGCCTCAGCTCCCATATGTCCATTCACAGAGCTACCTTTGGCGACTCCTGGGCCTAGCTTCGAGTTGCCTAAGCAACGATGTCGCCTGCTCCTCCCCATGTATCCTTTTTTGGTTTTAGCTCCTCCTTCCCCGAGTTGCCTGTTGGGCTGGGATAGCGTGGAGAAAGTGCGGCTGCGAATACTAAGCGACTGAATCGAGCCCTTGTCGGGGCGTGGCTTGAGTTCGTGCTAGTTCGCTACTGGCTCCGTGATCTACCTGGTCCATCGCCCGGTATTTTGGTTGGCAGATTGGTCCCTTGCTTTTGGCATTTCTTCCTTCGTTCAATTTTTTAAAAAACTTAAATCAGGGCTATAATATTCCTTATGGGCTCCTATTTCAATTTTTAAATTTAAATTGTATTTTATACAACGCTATCCAAATACAGAGGGTTATTGATGAAGCTGCAGTCTGCAAATGGAAGGCTAGAGACTAACCAGCAAGTGGGGACTGGCTTCGTCTGCAGGCAGATGGTCCCTCTGTCCGCATCCATCACCTGTACTCATATATTCAACACAGCTTCTGTCGCCTTCCCTTTCAAGTTCTCCATCTCTTTACTTCTCTCCTTACCAGTTGGCCTAGCCCCACCAAGCAGATATTTTTATTTCTATGAACTCCATTCCCTTCTCCGTGCCTGAGCTCGTGACGAATGTCTGAGAGCCTAAACATTAGTTATCTAGATTAAAGCGGGGAGGCGCGGTGGGGGCGGCTCAGGTTCGCGCTTGCGCGCTGCTCTGGGAGACGGCGTCCACCTCGCCCCGCCCCTCATATTCTGCAGTTCCGGCTCTGCAGATTCACTGCTCACGTTTCTTTTTCCTGTGGCTCTTTCTGCCTTTTGTTTGCCCCCTTTAACAAAGCACGAGACAACTCTACCTGCAAATAACTTAAATTGATTTTCTGCTTTTCTGGGTACTCGGCGGGCTCACCGGCCCTTAACGAAAGTGCGGCTGCGAACGAGCAGGCGCGCACGGGGCTCGGGGGAGGCGCGCTCGAGCTCCCGGCGGCGACGACTACGACGACCAGGAGAGCGGACGGAGGCGGCGCCTGAAGCAGTGGCTGAGCCCATGCCCCGGGACGGCGGGAGGGCCCGGAGAGACAAGTCCGGGGCCCGGGGCATGTCCCCAGGGCCCCCGTGAGGAGGTGGCGGCGGCGATGGAGGTCCCGCCGCAGGAGGCGCCGCCCGAGCCGGGCGCGGACGGCGAAGCCGAGGAGGCCCCCGCCGAGGCCCCGTCTCCCAGCCCCGCATCGCCCCCGGCCGACGGGCGCCTCAAGGCTGCGGCCAAGCGCGTTACATTCCCGTCCGACGAAGATATCGTGTCCGGAGCTGTGGAACCCAAAGACCCGTGGAGACACGGTAGCTACGGCTGGAGCGTGGAGGCGGGCTGGTGGGGGACCTGGGAGTCAGTGCAGAACCCAGCACAGAGGTGGAGCTCAATAAGTTGCACCTAATGATAATTTAAGGAGACAGTCGTCAGTTTAGAGCTGGAGAGTGTTAGAGAGGAGGTGGCTGTTGGGTTGGGAAGGTGAAAAGTAGCTGGTTTATGCTACTCCCCCCCTCACCCCCCCCCAAGGGACGCTGAAGGTGATCTGTTTAGGAATTGAAACGGTGAGCAATCAAAGAAAGTTTGGTGGCTTGGGAGATTAGGAGGGCGGTAGCCTTTGAGTTTACAGTTTCCCAAGAGAAGGATAGAGCAGTCAGGGGAGGAAGAGTGGGTCAACATTGGCGCTGAAAGGGCAGTTGGAGGAGTTTCATGGGCCCATGGGGACAGAAAGGTTAAGTTGCTGTTCTGCAAGCCTCGGGGCAAGGGATGGTCATGTGGTTCACTTCCTTGGGTGAAAGAAGGAAGAGGAATAAACCTGGATTATGGCTCTAGACCAGTCAGTAGATCCTGGGGCTGGGAAAAGGGAGTCAAAGTAAACAAACTTGCCAGAAAAGTAGCAGAGTTGGTGGTCAGTTTGGGGGTGGGTAAGATAGAGGAGATATTCAGTCTTGGCCTTAAGAAAAGTCACTGCGTGCCTCCTTTTCCTCTCCCCCCCCAAAAAGGGAAGCAGAGCATTGTCAGTCATTCAGGAGCAGAGGAACTTTGGAGCCTGGCTCTAGGAGGGTGTTTTTTTTTTTTTTCCCCTGAGGAAGCATTGGGGAATTGGAGTTGCCGGTCAGTTGAAGGTGAGAGCATTGAAGAAGTTTGGTGGCTTGAGGTGTGGGGAGAGAGAGCAAGTCCATGGGCTATATGTCCTCTGGAGAAGGTCGGCTCAGTGTTGAAACTGAAAGGGCAGTTGGAAGAGTGTGTTTTATCCATAGGGCTGGGAAGGTGGAAAGTTGCTTCAGGGGTGGATTGGCAGTGTTGAGTCCTGGCCAGGTCTGGCAGTCTTCCTGGGATGGAGCCCGCAAAGAGAGGGATCAGCCTGGCCCCGGCTCTACAGAAGTTGGTCTGTTGGCCCTGGGGAGAGAGGAGGAACTGTTGCTAGTCTGTGGGCAGTGGAGGAATTGGTGGCTTTGATGTGAGAGTGGGAGACGTGGGAACTGGAAGCTGAACACACGGGGAACCACCATAAATGCCATCTTGGCCATTAATTGTTAAAGAGACAGTGGTTAATTTAAAATTCTTGGCCTTGGGAGCCAGCCCAGTCCCTGGGCTCTTGGCCCCAGGAATAGGCGGGCACTTTTGGGTTGGAGGGCTTGGGGGACTGGGGCTGAGGAAGGGAAGAGTTGGAATGGGCCTCGGCTACAGCATGATATCCAGTCCAGGGAGCTCAGCAGGAAGCGGGAAAGACCTGGAGAGGCCGAGCAGGATGGTGATGAGACGGTGCTCCAGTTCAGTCCTGACTCCCATGTACCCGAAGCATAACCTCAGGCTGGGTACCTAACTCCTCAGAGCCTCCGTTTCCCATCTGTAAGTGGGTGAGAATACTACGTCACAGGGTTTCAGAGAGGACTGACTAAGATTGTGTGTGCAAAGTGATTGGCCAGGGTGAGCCTTCATAAAGTCTCAGGGATTGTTGGTCATTTTAGGGGAGATGTTAGGTGCTACTGGTCACTTTAGGGGCCAGCCTAGAGGAGTTGGTTCACGGAGCTGGGACCTGGATGTTTCCGCTTCACAGGCTTCCAGGAGAGGGTCAGAACGGTGGTCCATTTGTGGGCTCGGGGCAAGGGGAAGGGAAGGTGTTCCGTTTGTGGACTTTAGCGTAGTTGGAGATTCTGGCACGGGGAGGGGTTGGGAGTGGGGGAAAGTTTCTGGTCTGCAGGTTCCCAGAAGGGGAACAGTTGTGTGTTACCAGCTGTTGGGCTTTGGGGAAGCCATTTTTCCTCTCTGAGCCTCCTGTTTCTTTCTCTGCAAATGGAGGTGCTAATTTCTACTGTGGAGTAGTTGTGAGGATTAAATAAGACAGTCCTTGTAAGTTCCTGCCACATAAATGGCAGCTGCTGTTATCCAGGCAGATTCAGTCCGGTTTTGTTTTTGTTGTTGTTTTTTCTCTTGTGGGCAGTTGTGGAGATGCAGTGAAGGAGTTTGGAGGGGGGAACCCCCGGGGGGGGAGGGAAGAATGTCGAGAAAGAGGGTCAATTGGCGTCTGGCTGGGAGGGGTTGAGAGGATGAGGATGGTCGCTGACTGGTCTCCCCCCCCACCCCGTAAGGGGTGGAGGTGGTGATACCTCACGGGCTGGGGGAGTCTCTCATTCCTGGAAGTTTAGGGAGGGGCAGCAAGGACGGGTGTGGACTCACACTCTGGAGGAGTCAGTGGGTCTGAGGTGGAGAGGTGATGACATGGAGAAATGGATCGATTTTTTCAGCTAGGGGAGTTGGTCCGTCTGGGCCGGGGGGAGGGGTTGCAATTGACCTGACAGGGAAGGAGTTGGGGGATCTTGGGCCCCAGGCAGAGGAGGAGTCGTTGGTGAAGTTGGTGAGTTTGGATGGTGGGATTTGGCTGGCCTGGGACTGAGGGAGGTGGAGGCTCGCCCCCCAGGCCGTGGCATGTCGGGCCAAGGGACTGCCTAGTTGAGAGAGCCAAGGATCTTAGCTGGGGGCTTCAGGGAGGAGCCGGCCAGACTTGGAGGAGGGGCAGGAGATCTGTTGGAGTTGGTCTGTAAACTGTGGGAAAGCACAGGGGGTGTCATTTGAGCTGTGGCCCTAGTGGGAAGCGTGAGGAAGGAGTCATTCTGGGGCCTGCTGTGGTGACACGACCCCAAGGCCAAGGGTGAGGGAGGAGTTGGCGGATCTGAATTGGAAGAGAGGTCCTTCAGAAGCTGTTCTCCATCGCAGAGTTGGAGAAGTTGCCTGGGCCAGGAGGTGCAGGAGCTGGGAGCTGGGAGCTGGGAGCAAGCAGCCACTAGAGGAATTGGGGGCCCCAGCACAGGGCGCCCTTTCAGCAGGGCCTTGCCCTGGGAGGAGAGCTCAGCTAGGCCCTGACACAGCCTCTGACTGGGGTGGAGGAGGGCTGGGACTGAGACTAGGTGGTGGCCCAGCTGGGTGGGAGCCTCTGGGGGTGTCTGCCTAAGGCAAGAGCCCCATCAGGCCCTGTCAGAGGTCACGTGTTGGGGGATTCCTGGAGACCAGACATCTGAAGGAGGGAGATGGTGATGGTGCAGGAGGGTCTCAGGCCTACAGAGGGTCAACCCAGCCCAGCACTCAGAAGAGCCTTCCCTGGCTCCCATGTCACATGGTGTCCCCGCCTGCCCCCAGTGCCAGGGGCCTGCTTATTTTCTCATTGTACTAAAGGCCATCTCCTGTTACCATGCACGTTTATTTCGTTTCGGTGGTCTCTTTCCCCCGCTGGAATCGGGGAATAGACACTGTCTGTCCTTGTTTCTACCCAGCCCCTCGAAAGACACAACAGTTATCGTGGTTGAATGAAAGCCAGGGGCGTGTGTGCAATCGTTTTGGAAGGGGTGAGGCCAGGCCATACTTGGGGTCCCTCTAGCCAGGGTGCGCCTCCAGGCCAGCCCTGGCCGCAGCATATGCTGTGGCTCCAGCAAGGCACTTATTCTTGCTGAGCTTGTCTGTCTCCTCATCTGTGAAATTGTGATCCCTGCCCTGCTGACCACCCAGGATATCTGAATGGAGGGCATGGACCTGGTGGGGCAGGGTCTCTGTGGCAAGCCGGTTGCGAGTGGAAGGGACGTGAAGCTGGGGAGGAGGCTGCCTCAGTACTGCCAGGCTGGGCACAGGGTGCGCTCCACTCTCCCTGTGGGGGGTGGAAGTGGATGCCGGTGGAGGAGGGGCTGGCCTGGTGCACGCCCCGACCCCCAGTCCCGTGGCGGCAGGCCCTGCGTTCCCAGCTCCTCTGAGGACCAGGGCCGGTTGTGTAGCAGGAACTCTTCAGACCAAACTGCAAGAATGACCTGAGGCTCAGCTGTCTCCCCAGTCCCAGCTGAACGCCGTGTGGGGAGGAGACATGGGGTTTGCGAGGCAGGCATCGGGAGAGCACATGACACCGGCTGCGGTCTGGGAGGCTGTCTCCCCTCCCTCCAGTCCTGCCCATGACTCATTCCCTGCTCCCTGACCTCCAGCCTGCGGAGTCTGTCCTGGAGTGGGGGTAGGGGAGTTGTGCCCACCAGGAAGTTCCTCATGTGAAGTGGAGGTGTCTGCAAGGTGCAGGGGGCCGGAACGTGCCCACCTCTAGCCGCCCAAGCTTCGAGACTGGGGTGGTGGTGGGAGGGGTGGTGGGGACAGTGGCCATGATTTTTTTTTTTTTAACATCTTTATTGGAGTATAATTGCTTTACAGTGGTGTGTTAGTTTCTGCTTTATAACAAAGTGAAACAGCCATATGTACACAGGCCATGATGTTCTTAAATGACGATCAGAGAGGATGGAAATAAATGCCTTACTGTTTGTTCTCATTGAAACCCGTGCTGCAAATTTAGTCCTTGAAACTGGTTGGACTGGTGAGAAGGTACCTGTCAGTGGTGGGAAGAGGCTCTCTTACTAGTTAATGGCTCGTTTTAGCCTAAGTGGTGGGTGGTCTTGCTGGGGCGGAGGGAGTGGGGTCTTGGGGGGCGGCTTTGATGCTTTCGCCCAGATTTCCATGTGGGCCCAACCTCACCTCCTACTGCCGGTGTTGGCACGTAGACTCTGCTGTGTGATTTTGGGCAATTGTTCTCTCTGCCTGTGATTTTTCTCTCTATAAAATACAGCTGACATTAGTACCTCCTCACGGGGCAGTGAGGATTAAGTGAGATAACAGCGTCAACAGCAAGCACTCAGTGGGTGTCCCCCTCGTTATTCCGGTCGTTGCCAGCCTCCCCCCCCGCTCCCCCCACACCCTCAGTGCATTACTGTCTCCCCTAGCGTCTCCCTCGTCAGAACCCTGCTGTCTGTCCTTCAGAGGCCTACTCCTCCGAGACGAGTGCCCCGATGTCCCTGACAGGGATGATCCTGTCCGTTACAAGCTGGGTGACTCTGGGCAAGTTGCCCGGTCTCTCTGAGCTGAAACTCGATCAGCCTGTCTCGGCCCTCCCCCAGCCTGAGAGGCAGCAAGGGCACCAAGAGTCGAGCTCAAAGCGTTAGCTGCAGCCTCTCAGCCTCTGGCCGTGACTGTCGACAAGTTACGGCTGCCCCCTGAACCCCTCCCCTCTGTAGGATGGCCCGGCTCCCCGGCCCTCTGCCCCGTGGGGACCGGACTGTGTGGACGGGCCTGTGTGGGGAGCGCCTGCTTCGCCAGGCTGGGCCCTCTGCGCCCTGGGGCTCAGGTGGGCCACCCTCCTTCCTACACCCGCTGCGCTTTATTTGTGTTTCCCTCTTCAAGGGCGAAGACCACGAGAGTCACCTCTGTGACCTCTGCCTGACGCCCAGGAGGGCTTGGGGCACCAGCCGGGGCGATGAGTGGCAGGAGAGTGAGGCTTTCCGTCGGATCTCATGTGCCGCCGTGGCATTTGGGAGAAAGCTTCTGGGAGGACTTGATTGGCCTGTGCCCGGACGGGGCTCTCCATCAGCGCCCCGAGGAGGAGCTCTCGGGCCCCATGGGGTCCCCTCACTGCGGGCGCTCGGCACACGGTCATCCGGGGGGTCGTCTGCGGTGTGAGCGCATGTTACTGGGAGCCAGGCGCTCCGGGCTGAACTGGCCGTGACTGAGACAGCTTCTGGGAATGGAGGCCAGGAATCTGTGTTTCTAGAAAGCTCCCCTGATGGCCAGGTTTGGCTGTCCTTCTGCTGAGGGCCCTTGATTCAGCTCAGCCACTCAGCACTCAGTCCCAGGGCTGCCTTCCAGACCTCAGTTTGGGGGTTGGCCGGGATTGGCCTTAGGGACTTGTTTTAGAGCGAATTGAAGTGTCGGACTTGCGGGAACTGCAGAAATGTGATTTGGGTGGGCAGCCTGCTGCGGTCGAGCATAGAGGGGCCCAGGCCGAAGTCCCTGGTCTCCAGGTGACCCTAGCAGTCACCGCTCACTGCTCCCACGTGCCCATTGCTGGGTTGAGTCTGTATCTCTGTTACATCTCCCAGCTGCCTGGGAGGTAGGTGCTATTCTTTCCGGTTTGTAGATGAGGAAATAGAAGAGGCGAGGTCACTTGCCTGAGGTCGTCACAAAGCCAGGCAGCGGGGAGCTGGGATTCAAACCCAGGCAGTCTGACTGCGGGGCCTGCGCTCTTCGTCCCTGTGTCCCAGCTGTGTGCGCTTCGGCAAGTTGCTTCATCCAGTTCTGCATGCTGTATAGTTTCTTCATCCTGAACCCATAACCGTTTGTAAGACAGAGATGACGATTCCAGCGTCGCCGGGTAGTGGAGGGATGAGAAGCAGACTGAGTGAAGGGCCCAGCTGGCTGGCACTCAGGAGGGGCTCGCCGTCGTTCTTGGACAGCTTCGGAGGCCTGGGAGGTTCACGCAGCTTCCCTGTCCTCCCCATCGGGTCCTTATCCTGACCCTTGGCCCAAGTTCCTCACGTGCTACACAGTGTCGGTACATGGTAGGCGCTCAGTACATCCCAGCCGAATGCGTGAGCAGCCTCTCATTTAGTGAATGCGAGTGTTAGGGGTCTGGGAAGAAGACAGGCCCGGCCCCGCCTCCATGGAGGTCACAGGTGAGTGAGGGAGACCCACAGTAAACAGTTCTAATCAAACCGGGGTGCCCAGGACCCTGACTGGGAAGAGCTGAGGGCTGACGGGCAGGGCAAAGGTGGCTTCTCGGAGGAAGGGCCATCTCAGGCCTGAAGAAATCACTGGAGTGAGCCACTTGAGGAGCAGTGGAAGTATGTGCAAAGGGTTGGAGGCAGAGAGAGCCAGCGAGGAGCATCTGGGAAGAGAAGAAAGCTGATCTTACTGGAGTCGGAAGTCTGGAGTTGGCGGCAGGAGGGTCGGAGGTGAGACTGGAGAAGGCTGGGGGGGACCACCCAGGTGGGGCCTTGTAGGCTGTGTTAGCCTGAGGGTGGCGGGGAGCCAGCAGACGGGGCATGCCTGCTGTTTTTAACAGAACCTTCTGGGAGTGTGGCGTGAAGAGGGTGAGACCGGGGCTGGGGACCAGGGAGGTAGCCATGGGCCACGAGCCTGTAGGCTCTTGGCTCCATGTGGCCCTGCACTGGCCAGTAGCTGACTTTTTTTTTTTTAATAGATTTAATTAATTAATTAATTTATTTTTGGCTGCATTGGGTCTTCGTTGCTGCGCGCGGGCTTTCTCTAGTTGCGGCGAGCGGGGACTACTTTTAGTTGCGGTGCGCGGGCTTCTCATTGCGGTGGTTTCTCTTGTTGCGGAGCACGGGCTCTAAGTGTGCGGGCTTCAGTAGTTTTGGGTCGTGGGCTCTAGAGCGCAGGCTCAGTAGTTGTGGCACGCGGGCTTCATTGCTCCGCGGCATGTGGGGTCTTACCGGACCGGGGCTCGAACCTGTGTCCCCTGCATTGGCAGGTGGATTCTTAACCACGGTGCCACCAGGGAAACCCCTAGTAGCTGACATTTGACTTCTTGATTTATTCACCAGATTTATCTGAACCTCCTCCTCCCCCAGAAGGTTTTGCCATTGCAGTGTTCTCCCTAACACTTCCAAGGTGACAGTTTCCCCCATCCGTTCTCTCCTTGGGTCTCTGAGCTCCAGCCCCCCCGCCTCCCGTTAGTTCCTCCTGCCCTTGGGTGAGGTGGTGGGCAGTGGCCGCTGTGCACTTGGGTGCTCACACTACCTCCCCCCTGTGACCTCAGCAACTGGCTTCACCTGTAAAATCCCCTTAGGTCCCACACTTCCCGGATCCAGAAAGCTCTAAAATCTGACCCAGGCCCTGCTGGGAGTCTTATGTAATATTTCAATAGTAGGTATCCTATCACCTTTCTGAAAGCCAGGAAATTCTGAATTCTAGAATATGTGGTCCTAGAGTTTCCAGTAGGAGACCGTGGAGCCCCCAGTGGACCCCATTCCCGTATCTGTGAAGCGGTAGTAACAGGAGAGGCAGCCTGGGGCTCGGGCTTTGGAGCGTGCTGGTGCCAGTCCAGCTCTGCCCTGAGGTGGTCGCCCAGCTTCTCTGCCTCAGTATCCCCATTTGTATGGGGATTGAGGATTAGATTATTCGGAACTTGGGAAGCGACTGGACCAGTAACCAGCTACTGCGGGCACTCAGTAAGGGCTTGTTAGAGTTGAATGGGGTCGTGTCCCTCGTGAGCCTGCCCGGACTCCCTGCTCCCTGAGAGCAGGCTGGCCGTCCGGTGACCCTGGGCTGGATGGGGTAGGCGAGCACTCTGCCTGCTGTGAAGGCAGCTGCAGGAATTCAGGCACGTCCCCAAACCTCCCTGTGTCACAATTTGCTCATTCGTGAAGCAATGTTGGCAGACGAGGAGTCTATTTCAAAGGTTTCTGGCTCTCTGGGAGGAGCCAGGCCCGGGGCCTTCGCAGCCAGGAGCACACCCCAACTCCAGCAGATCTGGTGAGAATGCCCTGGGTCCTGGACGTCACCGCTTCCCGGCTGCCACCGTCACTGCCCACCCTGGCCCCGGTGCTGCTCGTGTTAGGGCAGCCCCCTCTTCGGGGGTCTTTGCAGGCTAGAGCTGCAACAGGAGGCTGGGGTCTGGCGTTTTCAGTTGGTGTGGGAGAGATGGAGGGGGTCCCGTGTTCCAGGAAGGCGGTTCCGAGGCCAGGTGGCCACAGGAGTGATTGACAGCCATCATGCTGTGGTTGTTTCCCCCCCTGTTGGGAAGGCAGTTCCACGAAGGCAGAGCCCATCTTGGTCTGGCTCCCCTCTGGGTCCCCAGAACTTCTTGTGGTGCCTGGCGCTCCGCAGGCCCTCATGTGGGTGGATCGGCGGTGGATGGAGGTACACAGTGGGCACTCTGTAAAGTTATTCTCACCCCCTGCCTTCCTTTCTGCAACTGCTGTGGAGCCGTTGCCTCAGGGTGGGGGTGGCAGCTTGGAAGTGTCTGCTGGCAGCCTTTCGGCTCATGTCACTTGCCTGACACCCTCTCCCTTTCCAGCGGAAGCCTGGGGTGGGAGCCCTGTGGTCTGATTCTGCGGAGGCCTTGGATCCCAGCTGGGATGTCCTCCCTGGTCGGGTGGGCGGGCCCCTCTTGGAACCCGTTGGGGTCTGACTCGTGTGCCACCTTCACGCCCACCCCTCCGTCTCTCCACAGCCTTAGTCTCCTGCCAGCTGCCATCAGCAGTGTAGTGGGAGGGCCGCTCGTGTTCTGGGCAGCCCTCCCCTTTGTGCAAAGCAAAGCACCTTCCCAGCTGAACTCACTGGGTTCCTCAGAGCAACAGGGCTGGTGGGAGGGAGGAAGGGTGGGACTGCCGGAAGATGAAAGCAAACGCCAGGGAAGTGACCCTGCGGAGGGTCATGCTTTGGGATGGTGATGATGATGGTAGTGATCTAAGCTCTTCACAGCAGCCAGAAGGGAAAGCTGAGGCTCACGGGTGCCAAGGCCACACAGATAGTAAGGGGAGGAGCCGTGTTTGAACCAGAAGGCACAGGGCTCATCCGAAAAGCCTCCAAGGGCTCCTTCGTCACCACAGGGCAGAGGCCACGCCCCTGAGCCTGCTGGGAGCCCTTCCCGAGCTGGTGTCTGCCCTCCCCGGTCCTGACCCAAGATCCTGGTTCCCTATGCTCAGCCTTCCTGCACTGGCGCGCAGGTCGTCCCCACACAGAGTGCTGCTCTGCTCCTCCAGGTTCCCGTGGCACCTCCTCACGCTGTTGTTATTTGTTTGGGTCCGTCTCCCCTCACTGGACCCAGCAGTGCCGTGAGGGGCGACATCTTGTCCGCCTGGCTCCCTGGAGGAGGCGAACCACAGAACACACCCAGGCGCCACAGGGACTCTGAGCAAAGTGGGCCTGCTAACGAGTGCCCCAGGCCAGCGCCTCGGGGCCCGAAACAGAACAGGGGCTGAGGAAGATGTTCATTGGGTCATTTGTTCATGCTTCCATGCATTCGTTCATGCATTCATTCATTCATTCCTTGCCTCCACCTCGCTCTGCTGTGAACCAGGTGGAGGAGTCCTGACTGCTCTCCCTGCCCTCTCGTGCCCCTTCTCCATTCCCGAAAAAGCGGACCTTGTTACTCCCCAGCTTCCAGTCACACTAATGGCCCACTTCCCCCCCACCGCCTTTCACACCCCATGCAGAATCCCTAAAACAGCTTAGGAGGCCGGTCCCCGCCGCCTTCGCTGACTACGACTGGGCTCTCCCTTCCCCGTGTCCTCTCTGGGTTCAAGTGCGGTGGCTTCTTTTCAGTTCCTACATGCGAGGAGCTCCCCACATCCTGTCCTGGAAGGCCTGCCTTGCTGTCACGGCTCTAGCTTGTCCTTCAGGTACCAGCAAACCCTTCTTTCCTGGCGCACTAAATAGGTTCCCGCCAGGAGGTGTCAGCGATCTGTTTGTCTGCAGGCCTGCGGATGTTCTCTCTTGCCCGCTTGACTGTAAGCATCGTGAAGGCAGGGGTGGGTTGGGTTTGGTGCCACTGTATCCCCTGGTGCCCACAGCACATGGCACTGAGCCTGGCTCCGAGCGGGAGCTTGTATGGTAGGTGGAGAAGGAAGCGCAGTGGGATGCTGGGCCTCAGGTAGTAGATGGGCCCCGCCCTCACGTAGCCCAGGGCCAGAAAAGGAAGTCTGAAGAGAGGAGGAGGGCACCGAGCGCCCCTGCCGGATCTGCCAGACCCCCAAGCTAGCCAGCCCAGTGGAGTGCGGGAGTGCAGGTCTGGGGTTGCGGACCCACTTTTGCTGTGGGCTTGCTGTGGGTTGTAGGCCACGGCACTGCTCTTTCTGTGCATCAAGGTGGCGTCTGAGGTCTTTTCCCACTGTGTGTGTTTCCCTGTCTCTGTCCATAGGTCGTCCCCACCGTTTAGGGAGCTGAGTGCCAGGACCTCCTCCTCGTCATGGGGGGTTGGGGTGGGGCAGGAGAGCCCAGGTTTTGGTAACTTGGTGTGCCTTTCTACCTTTGTGGCGGGTGACCTGATCCCCTGCCCCACCAGCAACAAGGTGTGTCACAGGAGGAGGTGGAGGAGTCAGTGGTGTCCAGCCTCTGGCCCCCCAGCTCAGGCCTCCATCCTCTCTCCTTTTCCTCCATCTCCCTCCTTGTCCTGTAATCCCCTGTGTTCCTGGGGATCTTTGCTTCCTGACCCAGCTCTCCCTACTTTGATCACAGTGACTAGAAAGTGCTGCATTCCTCGGGGGGTGGGGCTCGGGGGGTCTTCTTCCTGCTGGGCCTGGGCTCAGCCCTCGGGGTCTGAGCGTCCCTAGGCTTCCCTGCCCTATCTCTGTCTTCCCACTGGACTTTGAGCCCCAGGAGGGCAGGGCTGGGCTGTCTTGGCCACTGCTGTGTCCCCAGTGCAGCTCCAGGCGCAGAGCAGGTGCTCAGTGAGCGTTGTTCCATTAGGATAGAGTTGGGGTGTGGGTACTGGCAGAGCCCAGAGACGGAGCCCTCTGTGGAACCCTGCTTAGAGCTCCCACTCCTGACAGCAACCTGACCCTGCCTGGTCCTGGGGGAAGACCTTCCAGGCCGGTGAGCGCAGTGGGGGAGGCAGGGCCACCTGGCTTACTGTGCCGTCACCAGCTGTCGGGTCCAAACGCCTGTGCTCACTGACCACCCAGCTGTGAGAATCGCGGGCTGGCACAGGCCCCTTCCCTGTTCCCAGTATCCAGGTCATCAGGTGTGGAGGGATAGCCTCCTTGTTTTCTAAGTGAGGCAGCAGGCTGGAGAGGGATGGCCTGGCGTTCAGGATGGCTTCTGCCGCTCTCGGCCACCTCTGTAGCTTTGAGGGGCGGAGTGACACGTCCTAGGGGTGGGCAAGTGAAGAGACCCGCCTTGTTGTGAACCTGGGTTCCCCGCGCCGACTTGCTGTGTGACGTTATTATTAATAGAAAGTGTATGGGCTCTGGGGAAATGGAGATTCTCTCTCCAGCGCACTGTGCAGCTGAGCGAGCTTGTGCTGCGTGTGGCTCAGTTTTCTCCTCGCCCCCTTCCTGGAGCTGGTGAGGGGAGCTAGGGGAGAAGGGCATGCAGTCACCCTGGAAGCTCATACTACTTTGATTCTTTTCTGACTTTAAAAGTAAGGTATGTTCACTGTAAAAAAGAAAAAAAAAAAGGAAAGAGATGGAAAATCTAAAGGAGAAAATGAAAATCACTTCTTAATCTTACCATCTGGAATTTTTAAAAAAGCTCTATTGAGATGTAATTCACGTACATTTCACCAGTGTAAAGGGAACAGTTCAGTTTTTCACAGAATTGTACATCTGTCATCACAGTCAATTTTAGAACATTTTCATTGCCCCCCAAAGAAACCCTGTACCCGGCAACGCCAGCGCCCCTCCCCCACCCCCTCAGGCCACTGCTGATCCGCTTTCTGTCTCGTTAGCTTCTGGACATTTCCTATACGTGCAGTCATGCAATACGTGGACTTTTGTGTCTGTCTTCTTTCACTGAGCTTAGTGTTTACAGAGTTCACCCACGTTGTGCATGTGTCTGTAGTTCATTCCTTGTTACTGCTGGAGAATGTTCTGTTGTATGGATATACCGCTCTCTTCATCCGTCGATGTCCATTGGGGTTGTTTCCACTTTCTGGCTGTCATGAATAATGCTGCTGTGGGTATTCACGTTCAGGTTTTTGCGTGGCCGCACACTTTCATGTTTCTAGGAGTGAAATTGCTCGGGCATCTGGTGACTCTAACCATTTGAGCAACTACCAGACCTTTTTCCCAAGCAACTGCCCCACTGATCATTCCCCTCCATTGAATGAGGGTTCCGCTCCCTCCATGCCACGTCCTTGTCGTTAGCCACCCCAGAGGGTATGAAGTGGTGTCTCATTGTGGTTTGGATCTGCATTTCCCTGACAGCCCATGATGTGGAACATCTTTTCACGCGCTTCTTGGGCACTTGTATATCTCCTTGAGAGAAATGTCTATTCAGATCCTTTGCCCGTTTTAAAATTGGATCATTTGTCTCCTGGTTGAGCTGTGAGAGTTCTATATATATTCTAGATGCAAGACTGTTATCGGAAACGACATGCACCACATGTGCATGAATGTCGTCAGCGTGAAATGCCGGAGCACTTCCTTCCCATCTCTTTTCTTTGGCTCCATGCACTGCCACAGATGCATAAAAATAAAACTGGCTGGAGCCTGTGTATACGGTTGAATGTCCTGCATTTTTGCTTCATTCTTCCATTTTTTACAAAGCATGATTAAAATCCATTGTCATCATCAGGCCGTTGCCATTTGTTCCAGCCATTTCCGCGTTGCTGAGCATTTAGGTCCTTTCCAGTTTTCAGCTGCATGAATAACGCAGTGACGTTCAGCCTTGTCCATAAATCTTTCTGTTCCTCACGGGTAGCTTTCTCGGAAGAAGTTCTTAGAAGGTGGTTTTACCAGGTCAGAGGGTAGGAACCTTTGAAGTCTCATATACTGTCTGTGCCCACACAGGACTGGAAGCCTTGAGGGACTTGGTTGTATCTCTTGATTTTTTTTTTTTTTTGAAAGAATGAATAAATGAATAATACTTGCATTTGGGTGTCTTGATGCCAAGATGGTATTTTGTTTTAATGAGCATTCCTTTTTAAAAATTAATTAATCAATTAATTAGTTTTTGGCTGCATTGGGTCTTCGTTGCAGTGTGCAGGCTTCTCATCATGGTGGCTTCTCTTGTTGCGGAGCACGGGCTCTAGGTACACCAGCTTCAGTAGTTGTGGCGCACAGGCTTAGTTGCTCTGCGGCACGTGGGATCTTCCCGGACCGGTGCACGAACCCGTGTCCCCTGCGTCGGCAGGCGGACTCCCAACCACTGAGCCACCAGGGAAGCCCTGGCAGGTGGATTTTAACCACTGAGCCACCAGGGAAGCCTTTAATGAGCATTCCTTAACTAGTAGTTAACCTGTTTATTGTTACCATGTTAGTTACATACTTCCCAGAGTTGCTTCCTCATGCCCTGTGCCCATTTCTGTTTTGGGACTTTTTGTAAGCTTCTATGTCTATTTCAGATACTGAGTGTTTGGAATTTCATTATGCAGATATATTTTTCCTCATTTATCATTTGCCTTGCTGGAAAGGTGGAGGCGGGGGAGCCTCCGTAAAAAGAATCACTTTCCCCTTTGCTCTTTCACTGGCTCTCCACAACAGAGAGCGCAGAGGAGGGGGAAGCAGCCCGGGCCCTCGGGGCAGTGCAGTGTCGGGGGAGGGCGGGTTAGTGGCGGCCAGGCCCAGGCGAAGGGACAGCAGGTTCCGGAGAGGTTCTCCTGTAAACACAACTGCAGCCACTGTTTGCTGAGCACCGGGCCGAGCAATCCGGTGCAGCTGGTGGGGCCCCTCATTTTGTGACTTGGTGCCATCAGTCACTTGCTGAGGTCACGCTTCTTCGCGGAAGGTGGCAGAGGCCAGGGCAGCCCGGGCCCTGGGCACATCCAACCTGCCTCCGCTGCAGCCTTAACGAGTCCCCGGGAACCTGTACCCCAGCTCCTCCAGCACGCACGTGCCAGGCCTCTGCACTGGCTCTTGCCTCTGCCTGGGAGGCTCTCCACGACTTTCGTGCATCTGCTGACTGTCTTGTGCCTGCCTCCTCCAGTGTAAGCAACTTGGAGGGGACGTTCTAGCGCTGTGGTCACTGCCGCAGCCCTGGCATCTAGAACAGCGCCTGGCACAGAACAGGCACTCGAAAAATACAGGAAGGAATGAATGGGTTTCTGACTCTTACTGGTCTTTTAGGTCTCAGCCTAAATGTTCCTCTCTCTTACAGGTCTTGCCCAGTCACTCCCTCCAACCTAAATGATCATCACCTCTGCTCTATAAGAGTGTTTTCTTTCTTATAATTTGTCATTTTTATCTGTGTGATTATTTGCCTTCCTAGTAATTACTCCCCAAGGGCAGGGACGCAGATCTGTTTTGCTCTCTGTTGTCTGCCCAGCCCGGATCGTTTGGTAAAGGATGAATGATACGTCCTTTAGTTCCCAGACAGACCTCGTGAGGGTAAGTGGTGTTACCTTTCATAGAGGAGGAAAGTCAGGTCGGGCAATGAGAAGTTCCAGGCACCCAGTGTCCATCCCTGGAGCCTTTGCTGGACGAGTAAACAGCTCACAGTTACTTGATTTTAAAATTCCAAACTCAAACTCCCCAGTGCCTCCGAGTCCAGCTGGCCATCTGGCGCTTCTGCCCGGAAGCCTGAGGTGGGCAGCCTGAAATAGCCGACCTGGTTCTGGCAGGGCTGGTTGTCCCCTGATGGGCACTGGCTTTCTCAGAGGTCCCCTTCCCTGAGCTTGGCCTGTCGAGCTTGGTACCCAGGACTTCAGTGGGTGGCAGTGATGGGAAGCAGGGAGCCCCTGAGTGTCTTGCAGACCCTTTTCAAGCACCTCGATGCCCCCAGCCCCATGCTGGGTCCCTTGCCCGTTTGCCTTATTTGACCCTGACAGCGACCTTCAGTTCCCCAGAGGCGCCTCAGTTCTCTTTCCTCTGAGCCTTTGCACGTGCTGTTCCCTCCTCTGCAACACTCTTCTCCCTCCTCCTGCTTTTTTTTTTTTTGGCCACGCCAGGTAGCTTGCCGGATCTTAGTTCCCCAACCAGGGATCGAACCCATGCCCCCTGCACTGGAAGCACGGCGTCCTAGCCATTGGACCGCCAGGGAAGTCCCTCCCTCTCTCTGCTTTTAAAATTATTGTTATTAAATTCTTTTCTTGGCATATGAACTGCATATGTAACATACGCGTAAGTTCAAGTGTAGTATAATGAACACCTCTGAGCCTCCCAATTCATGGCTGAGAGCATTGCCGTTAACTTACCTCTATCTCGGGGTGGGTGGGTGGGTGGAGCGCAGAGCCCTGTGACTACTACGATGCGTACTGTGAATGTCAGGCCTCTTTTTTATTTTTTTAAGTTTTATCACCTATGCGTGTATGCTGAAAAATAAGGTGTTTGGTTTAGCTTGTTTTTGAGTGTTATAAAAATGGCATTGTGTCGTGAGTGGACTCCTGGGGCTTGCCTTTCCTCTCAAAGTTAGTGTCCCAGTTCCATCCATGTAGATGCTCTAGAGTTTTCCATCGTGTGACTGTGTCTTAGATTGCCCGTTGTGCCGTTGGTGGACCTTTGGGCTGTTTCTGGCTTTCAGTATTACAAACTGGTACAGCTGTGAACTTTCGTGTGCACATCACCTGGGGTGTGAGCAAGAATTTCGCCAGAGGACAGACCTTGGAGTGGAATTGCTGGTTGTAGTTGGAGCTGGGCAGCGTTACGTGATCGTGCCCAACCCTCTCAACTGAATATTCCCTCCTTTACTTGGCTAACTCCTACTCATCCTCCCTGGGTCTTCTTACCCGCTTTCCTTCCTTCAGCAGATGCCCGTGGAGCACCTGCCCTGTGCCAGGTGCAGCTGTGTTCCAGAGTGCAATGGTGAATGAGACTCACAGACCCTGTGCTCACATGACCAACATTGTTAGGTAGCCTCTCCTCCAGGAAGCCCTCCCTGACCCCCGGACCAGGTTAGGTGCTCTTCTGGGCTCTCCTACCCTAGCCCTGCCCCCTCGGGGTCATCACTGTCTGGGAATGGGTCTGTCTCCCCCACTGCACTGGGAGCCCCGTGTAGACAGGGATCAGAGCTGCTTTGGATACCGTTTTCACAGTATCACCGCCTGGGGTGGGGCGCAGAGCAGCTGTGAAGGATCTGTTTAGTTACTGCTGAGACACTGACCCTTGAGGCAGGTGGGATTAAGAGAGAGAAATGGAGTCCAGTATCCAGTACTTGTTGGAGTTAGACTCGGGCCCCAGGCCCATCTGGTCCAAAGTCCAGCACCTCCGCAGATGGCTGAGCACACAAGATGCCTGGACCTGTGCTTGGCCCCGTGGCAGAAGGAGGGACCGTGGCCTCTGCCCTCGGCAGCTGAGAGACAAGCCACTGCCCCAGCTGCTGCCTCCTCGGACAGTGGGGAGGGCTGGGCAGCAGTGCCTCGCTGAGGAGCGGGAGGCCTGCCCAACCCTCTGGGACTTAGAGCTGGTGTGGGTGTTCTTTTTTTTTTTTTTTTTTTTTTTTGCGGTACGCGGGCCTCTCACTGTTGTGGCCTCTCCCGTTGCGGAGTGCAGGCTCAGCGGCCATGGCTCACGGGCCCAGCCGCTCCGCGGCACGTGGGATCTTCCCGGACCGGGGCACGAACACGTGTCCCCCGCATCGGCAGGCGGACTCTCAACCACTGCGCCACCAGGGAAGCCCGTGGGTGTTCTTTTGAAGAGGGCAGGACTGGGAGGTGTGCGAAGCCTTACAAAAGGTGGACGAGGCAGGAGCCGAGGAGTCCCGGAGCAGCAGTCGGGGCTGCGAGGGGCCGTCTCGGGCCTGTAGGTCTGTACCAGCTGGGATGGTGGTGGCTGCCGTTCTCAGAGCGCCCGCTGTGTACCGGGCGCAGCGCGGCGTGCTCTCCGTGCGCCAGCTGGTCCTGTGCGCACCCCGTCCCACGGGATAGGTGGAATTGTCGCCCCACTTCACAGATGAGGGGGGACCGTGAGTCGCAGAGGGTGGAGTCCAGCTCTCCCGGCTCGTCCCCCAGGAGTCTGCCGCCTTCAACCCTGTGCGGCGCAGTGGCAGCAAGCGGGTGCCTGGAGCGCTGGGCAGAGAGCTTTCCCTCCCGCGCGCCTGATTCTTCTCGGCCCCCTGCAGGGTGGGGAGCAGCGCCGCCCGCTGCAGGCGGGATGACTAAGGAACAGCGCTGCGTGGCCCCGGCGCCACACCTGAGAGGCCCGGCCGGGCTGTTCCCTGGAGGCCTTTTCTCCTGCTGCTCTTGTTGGTCCTCATTTGTCCCCAAGGCTTCACTTCTGCGACCTTGGGTGCCCAGCCCTGGGTAAATATTTGTCTTCGGGCAAGCAAGAGTGGTGCGACCAGGAGGCAGGGGACAGGTGGAGGCAGCTGGTTTGTAGCCAGATGCTTGGGGAAGCTCCGGGTGGAGCTGAGCACTTTGTTTGCCCTGCTCTCATCCTGCGTCCGCTCTCGGCGGTGCTGCCGAGGCGTCCGGCTGTGCGCCGCTGCTGATGGCGACTCAGGTTAACTACGCACCAGCCTTATGCCAGACGCCGCACACGAGTGATCTCAGTGACTGCTTCTGGAAGCCTGTGTGCGTGTGTGTGTGTGTGTGTGTGTGTGTGTGTGTCTGTCTGTCTGTCTGTCTGTCTGTCTGCCTGTCTGTTTCATTGGCTCCATTTTCCAGAAGAGGAGACTCGACCGTAAAGAGATTAGGGCCTTCTCCTGTAGCGGTTAGGATCTGTTTAAGTTGTCAAGGCCAGAATCATCCACTTGGGGCCATGTGAGGTAAATGAGAGTGTTCATTGGAAGGGCACAGGGGCCTCTGCCAGTTCCCGGGCCCCGGGGGAGGGGGTGGGTGCCTGAAAGCCGACGGGAACCAGAACTGCTTCCAGCTCTTTGGGCCACAGGCACTGCTGATGTGTTCCTCTTTCTATCTGCTCACGAGCCAAACTAGCCTGGCCGTCCTGGTGGTCAGGACAGGACTGCTCAGTCCAAGTCCCTGGCCCAGGAGGTGCATGCAGGCTTAGCAAGATCCCATATCCTTCCTGTCATATGGGGCCTGAGAGGGCCAGGCTCACCCTCGTGGGGGCTTGGGGACAGCTCTCAGAGAAGGGGGCCTGGGCTCCGCAGACGCCCCAGCAGGCACCGCCGAACGCACAGTCTGCCTCCAGAGGCCACGCCCTCCAGCATCGGCCACACTGTCCTGTGTTGAGAAGGCAGGTTCGTGCCACGAGGCAGAAAGTCACCAGTGTCCTCAGATGTACACGTCTCTTTGGGAAGCTCCTTCCAGCTGGAGGCTCGTGGAGGCCTCAGCGGACCTCCCGACACACACACACACACACACACACACACACACACACACACACACACA